>NC_137189.1:39219116-39256616 GCF_960531495.2 Zeus faber
TGATCCAATTTGCAAACTTGTAGTCTATGTTTTTTTTTGGGTGCAGTAAAAATGTGACATAAATGAGACAGACTCTCTTGACTGAATGAGACTGAATCCACCGACTCTGTTTCAGCCTAAATCTCCAAGTGCATCCATGACATCATCCTGAAAGTTAATGTTAGGGCTTTCCACAACAAAAAGCCCAGAGTAATTGATGATGTCTGCGCTAAGCTGAGAGAGAGGTCCTCTGTCTACAGCTCTAGGGACCCGGAGGCCCTGAGGAAGTACAGATATTACCTACGGAAAGCCATCAGAGATGCCAAAAAAGACTACAAGGACAAGTTGGAGTCTAATTACCACAGTTCTGACCCCAAACACATGTGCAGACCGCGATCCATCACAGACCATAAAGGGAGGAATAGTAGTGATGCCCAGCCCGCCGCCTCTTTCCACGACAAGCTCAACACCTTCTATGCACGGTTTGAGGCGAGCATCACCATTCCTACTGGGAAGCTAGCTGAGGACCAGAATGACTACGCTCTGTCCCTATATATGACTGACGTGAGGAGAGCTTTCAAAACTAAGTAAACTCATGAAAGTAACCAGTCAGAAACCACATGTTCTCCATCCTTCTTGACACCTTGGACCCCCTTCAATTTGCATACCACCCCAAAAGGACGATGCATTCGCCCTGACAGTTCACACTGCCCTCTCCCACCTGGCTACGGGAAACACATACGTGAGGATGCTGTTTGTAGATTACAGCTCAGTGTTCAACACGATTGTTCCTGCGACGCTTGTTCCCAAGCTCAGGATCCTGGGTCTTAATACCTCCCTTTGCAACTTGAACCTGGACTTCCTGACGGGCAGACCCCAGGTGGTGAGAATGGGTAACCTCACCTCCTCTGCACTGACCCTGAGCACCGGAGCCCCTCAGGGTTGTGTAATCAGTCTCCTCCTGTATGCCCTGTTCAGGTATGAATGTGTGGCGACATGCAGCTCCAATGTCATCCTCAAGTTTGCAGATGACACCACCATCTTAGGTCTTACCTCCGACAATGATGAGAATCCTTCAGACAGGAGATCAGCTTCTTGGCAACATGGCGCCGGGACAACTAACTCTCTCTCAACGTCTAAGGAGATGATTGTGGACTTCAAGCAGCAGCAGGGGAGGGGTCATGCCCCCATTCGATGGAGCTGAAGTGAAGAGAGTCTCTTGATTCAAGTTCCTGTGTATTTTATCAAAGAGAACCTCACCTGGTCCCGGCAGGCAGACTCGGCTATAAAAACTACCTTAAAAGCGAAAATACTTCCTGAGGAGACTCAAGAAGTTTTGCATATCTACCAAAACTCTCACCAACTTCTACAGATGCACCATTGAGAACATCCTCTCTGGCTGCATTACTGCCTGGTACGGCAGCTGGTCCGCTGCTGATGGCAAGGCCCTCCAGAGGGTGGTGAAGACAGAGGAATGCATCATTGGCTGCTATCTCCCCTCTTTGCAAGGCATCTACCATACACAACGATACCAAAGCATCAAAAACCATAAAAGACTACAGCCACCCTGGCTATGGACTGTTCACGTTGTTGCCATCTGGTAGACGCTACCGGAGCATTCGGACATGGACTGCCAGACTCACCAACAGTTTTTATCCCCAGGCCATCAGGCATCTGTCAGTATCCCGCCCTGCTTTTGTGTTCTTTCTGTCTCTCTCTGTCTCCCTCTAGCTCTCTCTGGCTCCCCCTGTCTGTCTCTAGGTCCCCCTGTCCCTCTCTGGCTCCCCCTGTCTGTCTCTAGGTCCCTATGTCCCTCTCTTGCTCCCTCTGTCTGTCTCTGTCTGGTGTCAAATCCCTGCCACTGAACACCTGTCCCAAGTCCGTTATCTCATGACCTGTCTTCACCTTCTTCGTCAAGCCAAAGGGGGTCTGCCATTGGCCGCCTCTCCAGAGGTCCACCTCGCTCCCGAGCCGTCGGCCACCTCTCCAAGGGGCTCAGTCCACTCCAGTTCCCGAGCCGTCAGCCGCCTCTCCCGAAGTCCACTTCACTCTAGTTCCCAAGCCGTTGGCTGCCTCTCCTGAGGTCCACCTTGCTCCGGTTCCCGAGTCATCGGCCACCTCTTCCGTGGTCCAGTCTGTTCCAGTTCCCGAGTCGTCGGCCGCCTCTCCTGTGCTCCAGTCAGTTCCAATCCCCGAGCCGTCGGTCGTCTCTCCCGAGGCTCAGTCCGTTCCAGTTCCGGAGCTGTCGGCTGCCTCTCCCGAGGCTCAGTCCATTCCAGTCCCCGAGCCATTGGCTGCCTCTCCCTGAGCCAAATCCGTCCCAGTTCCGGAGCTGTTCGCCCCCTCTCCCGAGGTCCACTCCGCTCCCGAGCCGTTTGCCACCTCTCCCAAGGCTCAGTCTGTTCCAGTTCCCGAGCCGTCTGCCCCCTCTCCCGAGGCTCAGTCCATTTTAGTTGCAAGCCCTTGGCCATCTCTCCTGAGGCTCAGTCTGTGCCAGTTCTGGAGCAATCGGCCCCCTCTCTCGAGGTCCACTCCCGGTCCCGAGCCTGGGGTCGCCCCAGCCAAAGCCTGGCCTCTCTGCCGCCCCACTAAGTGGCCCTGCCTACAGGGTCATCCTCCGAAGCAGCCCCAGCTCATCTGCCACAAGGTCAGATCGACCCCCCGAGCGATTTGGCTCCCGGGCCCGGCCTTCTGGTCGCCCTCCAGATAGCCACCACCTACCTGCCCTGGTGGCTTGGGCAGGGTTCCAGCTCCCCCGCCGTCCGCCTTATGGGTGCTTACTCCCTTTTGCGTGTGTTCTTGCGTGTGTCTCTTAACTGTCGGTCCTGTCTAAGATCCTGGTCCTGACTCCCTCCCTGTTCCTGGTCCTAAATTCCTGCCTGTTCCTGGTCCTGACTTCCTGTCTGCTCCTGGGTCCTGACTCCTTGTCTGTCCTGGACCCTGATCCTTTGCGTGTCTCCTCATTAAATCCTTTCACCTGACCGTATTCGTAACAGCTTCTAAACCAGCAATAATAAGCTACTGATCGTATTGAAGACACATGGACAATCCTATGTTCTAGTCACTTGTGCATTCATCGTAAATAACCCAGTCTAATGTACATATCCATCAGCACACCTCCACTTTATATTATTATATTTCATATTTCTATTGTTATTGTTCAGTTATACTGTCACTTTTTCTACAACCGCCAGGATAAATTATATTCCAAATTTTTATGTTTCCCGGAACTGCTGCTAGTGTTTTCTACTAATTCCTTCCATGTAGTCGTCGCTTGCCTTGTCACAAGCATTTCACTGTTCAGAATGACCCTATGTTATACTGTGCATTAGATAAAAAAAACTTTGACTTTAAGCAGTTAACAGCCCTGGGGTTGTGAGGAAACCGGGACATGACTTGACCATTTTGTCAGCAAAGATACATACTGTGCTAAGCCAACGACTGATCATTTATCTTCCATTTGTTGGCTGAGGGTTATTTTTCATCCAGCCAATTCATCCAAGAGAGAATGAGAGCAAAATTGTGGATATTAAGTTATGCAGTAAGGCATTTTGCCAAGCACATGAAGTACATTTGTGAGTACACAGCAGCACAGGAAATCATAAAAATGAGATCACTTTCCTTTATGTAAAACCTATGTAAGTTTCTGTAAACGAAATGGGTGCTGAATTGCTTGGCGGAGAAGTGTCGTTCAAATGCATGGGAATCAATTTCAAATTAGTGGACCGGACTAATGACACTCTCTGCTGGTCCACTACGGTGAAAAACTACCATGAGAAGGGACTCTTCACAATGCAAAGACAAGGAGACCCACCTGTCGTACTCTTTTCTTCGAGCTTCCAACTCTGAAGATCCCCACGGTCTGCAAGCCTGGGCAAAGACGACACACAAGCAAATAAAAAAAACAAAAACAAAAAAAAAACGTAGACCAGAGACAATAAAGCTTTGAAAGGCATCAAGCATGTGAAATATCTGGTCGCGTTGGGATTGAGTCGGGAGTGATGCAACGAGCTACAGCCAATGAGAGCAGACATGTAGGTGATTGGGGGGGGGGGTGGGGGGGGAGTCAAGAGAGGAAAGACGGGGAGACGGGAGTGCACGGAGCAGCGGCCGGGAACACACAAGACACTGTAAGTATTTTACTTTTCTCGTCACTCCCGACATTCTTTCTATCCTCTTGGGTCCTGAAGATTAGTTCATGGTCGAAGTGTGATATCGCAAGGTAAAATGTTAATACTTGCCACACCGGGGGACATAAGCATGATGGCTAGTTCATATGTTCCACGTTGAAGGAGGGCAAGTGACGAATGGCCTCTGAGGGCTTGAGTACGTAATTACATGGAGGAAGTAGGTTAAAGTCCTTTTTGCTTGGTGAATACCTGTACATTGAAGTAAAATGTGGAAATTCCAAAGTCCACTTTTGAAGAATGTGTGCACAATCAAATTCACACTGTACAAAACAAGCTGGGTTTCAAAAATGTAAATGGTTAGAAAATCACAAATTACCATCGACTTACAAGGGCTTTGGACACGGCTCCAACTATGTCCATTCAACCAATGACAACAACAGTAACTTTCTAACAAATTACTGAGGCAGGTTTCGGTTACTTCCTTGTGCAACCAGAGATGGATGATCGAATCAGTCTTCAGGTAGCCCATAGTCAAAACGACCCATGAGAAAAGATAGCACATGATTTTCCTGGCATTAATCTGCACACACAGCCGGAATAGAACAATTCAACATTCAATGTTTTTTATGTGAAGGAAGGACCCTCAATTTGATGCGCATTAGGCCATATGATTGTGTCCCTGGGACCCCAATCAGAGAAGACTTGTATTGTTAGATATGATTTTGTCCAAATGTCCATACCTGTCTATACTATAGTTAGGAACATAATAGTGAAACTCGTAACAAAACCGTTATTATCATTATACATTCTTTAACGGTGCTAACGTATTGTAAAGGAAATAAATAATGGTGAACTTGAACTATTAATCATTTTGCTGGGGAATCTACGAAGGACCCAAGGTGTATCCCTGGACCCCATGTTGAGAACCACTGGCCTACAACCTCCATTCCCAAGTGTATTGCTAATCACCATATTTCTCCAGGTGCTGGCAGCAGCTGTCGACCACACGTGGCACTTGTCTGTAGATGGGGTTCAGGCTCAGCCGCTTGTCCCGGTGCTTCTCCTTCTTGCTGGGCGCCTCAGTGGGGAGCGATAGCTGCAGTGCCTCCAGCAGGCGGGACTGGTTGTCATCCAGGTCCGTGATGGAGTCCACGGACATGCCCCCCTGGAGGAGAATCATTGGATGAAATGACCCCAGATCATCATTTTCTGATCGAATGAATTGGAAAATGGGATCATGCATTTATATTTCATAATGGCATATACTGTATTTCCTAATGGATTTCTTATGGAGCTCTTCTCTTACAGAAGAGAAGAGAGAAGAATAGATCAATATATCTTACTTCCCATCAATATTGATTTCCCATACAAAAGCTGCTACCATACAGTTGTCAGTAGGCTATCAGATTAGAGGACATTCTCGCATTCCTGTGGGGGAAACTGGAATTTTGTAAAAGAAAAGATACAGACTAATCTTATCACGTAAACAATCCCATAGATGAAGAAGAAATAAGAAAACTTCTCGCTAGGATTTTTATGGCTCACCCTCCTGCGGGCCCGTGGAGCGGCTTCCGGAGTGTTCGGTGACGTTGACTCATTGGCCGTCTCCGACGTGGAGCTCAGCGAGGAATTGCTGCTGGATAGCTCCTTGTTGGACGACCGCTTGGTGGCAAACTGCAGGGCCGAGTTCCAAAACCAGGGTCAAAGGGAGAAGCAAACGGCGCCAATGAGAGACTTAAGTTTAAATTACATTTTGGAAGTAATTGGTAACACTGACTGAAATGTAATAGATAATTACATATTGTCTTTTTGGAGTATTTTTTCAAGTCTAATTCTATCCATACTCTAGCCATAAAACATAGCATCATTTCATTTATTCCGCTTCTGTTCATAATCTGACAACAAAAGTATTTTATTCTCATACTTTTCCTTGTAATTAGGTACTTGTATGTACAGATGTTAACAACTGTTTCAATGGATAGATAGATAGACAGATGGACGGACAGATAGATATTACATTACATTAAGCAGACGCTTTTATCCAAAGCGACTTACAATTATTCAAACACCGACGGACGCAGCCATCAGGAGCAATGAGGGGTTAAGTGTCTTGCTCAAGGACACTACAGCATGCTAGCAGGAGGAGCCTGGGATCGAACCAGCAACCTTTAGATTACTAGACGACCAGCTCTATAGATAGATAGATAGATACATGCATACATACATGCATACATGCATACATGCATACATACATACATACATACATACATACATAGTACCTGCAAAATAGAGGAAACCAGGTCAGAGGGGTCCTTGTGCTCCTCGCGCTGAGGGGGATCCTGGCGATGGCCATCCTGACGCTGCCTGTGCGTTCTGTCATTGGCAATGACCTGGGACAGGGGGATGCTGAAGGCCTGGGGGATGTTTTCTATAAGGGATGGGGGGATGGAGTCGGTAGGAGAGAGAGAGAGAGAGAGAGAGAGAGGGATGAGGAGATGAGATGAGATGACAGTGACAGTTAGGGAAGTGAGGGAATGTGAGGAGATAAGGGAATGAGGATTGTGAGCTTTGTATGATTTAAGAAGAGAGAAAAAAAGTTGATAAAACATCTATTTAGAGAAACAAGTAAATCGACTGAAAGAAACAAAAACAAAGTGAAAACAAACATTTGACAAAAAAGCATTTTGGAAGTGTCCAAAACTCCAGAGTCGTTCAAAATGACGCAGTCCGGTCTCGTCAGGATCAAACAAGTCCCAAATTTAAACTCTTTACGACTCCCGCTGGCATTTGCCTTTTCCGGAGAGCCGTGCTCTCAAGAATCTCGACACATGTTCAGCATCAAAAGGGCCCCAATTAAAGATGTGACAAACTACAGATACTTTCCACCGACATCACGCAACGGAAAGCCAGCCATGGTGCGTAAACCGGCTCTTCAGACAGCGCCTTTTATCCTATTTTAAGCTTACGTTTGAACACATTCTTTTCATATTTAGTTGGGGTGACCACATTTTGAAAACCCCAAACCGGGACCCTTAAGCGTACCGACCAATTTGCCGATTTACTCCATACGAGACTATTAGGGGGCAGGCTCGGTAAGAGCGGAGAGGAGAGAAGGGAGGTACTGTCTGTTGCGCTGAGTGAGTTCAGTTTCAACCCTTGCGTTTGCTGACCTCCGAATAACCCGCGATGCCAATCGAACTGAAAAGATGAGATAAGGGGAGCGGCGGAAGAAGGAAAATGAAAAAAAGCTTCTCTGGAGAAGATCTGCGGCCGTTTCGTTTATCGAGGCCGTCAGCATGGACACGCCGGCAGCCTTAAATCGACAAATTGCCACGT
Organism: Zeus faber; assembly: GCF_960531495.2. Taxonomy (NCBI): domain Eukaryota; kingdom Metazoa; phylum Chordata; class Actinopteri; order Zeiformes; family Zeidae; genus Zeus; species Zeus faber. The sequence continues at coordinate 39,226,562 of NC_137189.1, forward strand.
CCGACACTGCATTTACCCCTTGAGGGAGATGTTCCATCCTTTCAAAAGAAAGACAACTCCTTTCTATCCGTCTTTCCAGGGTTTTCTTTTTGGTTTTTTTTACACACAACTACACACTCTCAAATAAACAAATTAAATATTAATCTAGGGCTTGCTCCAGAATACTATAGCATGGCCTCACCCTCACAGTAAACCAACAAAGAAAGCCAACAGTTGGGGAAAAAGAGACCAGCTGTTCAGTTGGGTCAGGGTGTGTGTGTGTGTGTGTGTGTGTGTGTGTGTGTGTGTGTGTGTGTGTGTGTGTGTGTGTGTGTGTGTGTGTGTGTGTGTGTGTGTGTGTGTGTGTGTGATATTTTATCTCCAAAATGATCTTCATTTATTTCGCATCGTTTCAGGTTGGCATCTCCACCCTACAGCCCATCAGTCCCGGCGTGTACAGCAAGCATACTGCAGGCGTACTTAGTGTGCGAGAAATAATGTGGGGTGATGAGCTCGAATCTCCCCGTTGGATAGAAGAGTAGAGCCCAACAGGTCTAGCGGGGGAGGTGGAGGGAGCCCAGCAAAGCAGGCAGCAAAGGAGGTAGAGCAGGAGGGATTGTCTGAGAGAACTAGCGCCGCAGGCTATGCCTCATTTGTGAAACCCATGTGGTACATGACCTACCCGGAAGTCACATCACATTTTACTTCACCAAAAGCTCACCTCTCTCAACAACCGAACGAAACCGAGCTCAATCGAACTTACAACCAGTGTTGGGATCGTTACTCAAAAAGTATTACTCCCTTAGGAAAGTAAGTTGTTGCAAGACTCGTGACGTTACTTTTGCGTTTCTTCAGACTTTGAGAGCTATGTTATTACGTTTTATTGTTAAGTTTAAGTTTTAAATGTCGTATGCAAATGTAATGCATGATTGTTCAGTGTTTTAGTCAAATTGTTTCGGGGAATGAAGTACTGAAACCCTGATGGACATTGCTGTTTGGTTTGATGACCGCGTTCATTTTCATGCCGACCGTGTCGTCCGTCTCGCAGTGTGGTTAGGCAATGAAGAGGCTTTGTCTGCAAACGCTGTCTTGCTTCACTGACCACCATACATAAAAAGACATACAGAGATTCCTTTATTAGTTACATATGGAACATTGTAGGCTAACGCAAGGCACGAGTAATCACATACTTGTTTGATTAGTAACTCTAATGTGATTACTGACTTTAAAACTGTAACAGGTTACATTACTCGTTACAGAGAAAAGTAATGTGCTTACAGTAGCGCGTTACCCCCATCACTGCTAAGAAGCCTGTCCGATTTTCACCAAGTCACGTTACGACCTTTTGGAACGGTCGCTATTGAGCATTTTTTAATACCCATTCAATTTTACATCAGTGTGCACAGTGTGCAGTAGCAGAGTGCCTGCAATTATTTGTTAATGGTTGTTTGAAGTCATGCGAAAAGTCTGTCGACAGACAGGACAGTACAAAACTGTAAACAATTTCTTGCCTTTGTTATAAGCTCCTTGATGCACCGGATGGGTGGGGCTTGCTCAGGGCTTTATAGCGAATAACACTGACAAAAAGTGTTGTTGTTTTTTTTTGTTGCGCCTCCTTTTAGATTTTAAAACCAAGAACGGTTAAAAACAAGCATCTTGAAATGCAAATGTATGGCCTTGGCCCCAAAACGGGGAGTCTCAGGTTTCCGCGGGTGTGGAGCATCAAAGAACCAGGCGTTAGCGTCATGCATAGCTGGCATAAAGGAGTGCCCTTTTTCTTCTGAGAGAGGACTTGTTCAAAGTGAAAAACAAAGCTGGTATTTATCAAGCGCCCTCAAAGGCACCTGTATAGAATCAATTTAATGCTTTACGGTTAAAGCTACACACACGGAGAAGGGGTCGGAGAAATGGGAACAGACTACCACTATCCTGTTAACCACTCAAAACATCACAAACATGTACAACTGGTTATTAGCATGCACCACTAAAAGTTCTCGGGCTTGTTCCGACGAACGCAGAGTTGGCATTCCCATGCATTACTACAACCCAACACAAGAGCTAGTTTCCTTTATTGATTTATTCAAAGTGGAACTCGAACAGCGTTCACGGTACACAGGCAGCGATCTCCCGGCGCTTTAGTTGGCTATCTGCTATCGATGTATTACAACAGAAGGTAAGGGTTATTTTCCACTGTTTCCCAATCTGAAGAACATCAACAAATGGCCTTCATCTGGACACACCAAGCGTAGGAAGGAATGAACGTTTATAGTTGCCTGCAAACTTGTATCCCCCCCCCCCCCCCCCCCGATTCCATTTTCCTCGTGTAAATCTACCGCCGATAAGGACTTGGTCTCTTACATGTTTGACAAGGCGTTGTTTCGTTACTATCTCGTTCTCCCCCCTGGCCGCTCCCTCCATCCGAGCTCCTTCTCCTTTTTTTCCTTCCCCGAGATCTATTCGGCAGCTCTGCCAAGTATGCCTTGGACAGCTCAGCGGAGGGGAACACTGCTCCTCCTCGGAGCCGGGACCCTTACAAGGACTCCTTCCCCACTTTGGCTAAATATAAACCGTCAAGGCACGGTAAACAGAAACGTTTGTGTTTTCATAACCTCCTCCTCGCTCACCTGCCTGCGGGGGTTGGGGACCATGGACGGGGGTCCTTCTACTTTCGCCAGAAAAAGAGAGCGGGATCGAGATAGGGAGGAACGGCCATAGGGAAGTGAACGCCATACCTTTGTCTTTGTTTTTCTCCTTGGATAGCGAGTCGAGCTTCCTCCTCAGCGACTTCTTCCTCTTCTGTCCGTCTGCAGGAGCAGGGGAAAAAATAAAATCACGCTTTGATTGATTGTTCGTGTCTTGTCTTTGACATACTCTAGGAGGCCAAAAGACTTTCCAAAGACCTCTAAAATCCTAGCACACACATTAAAAGACTTGTTTTGTCCATCTCAATTGTCCACACACTGAAGGATTCCAGCGCGTACTGGTGAGAGGTTAGAAGGGATCACAGATCTTGGGATTCTAGCGCACAGCAACCTGATATTCTTTGGTCTTGGAGCAACCCTTGAGACAAAAATATTCTCCTAATATCTTGGTAACTTGTCTGGGATTCGAACATCCAACGACGCCAGCTCGTCCTTCGGTGTCTTCTCAGCGTAATAGTGTAAAAAGAAAACGCTTACATACAGTCGTTAGGGGTGGGCGTCGGGGGCTTCAGCCCCGAATGTTTTATGAACAGTTTTATGAGCCTGGATCTAAAATAGGCGACATAGGCAGCCACTGTTGCGCCCCGATCGCTCCCTCTCTGACGGTACCGACTATGTCCACGTGATCGCCGCGCCAAAATAGTGTGCTTTTATCTTAGATGTAGGTTATTTTATTTTACTCTTTTTCCTTTTGGAATGATACAAGCACCGTGCGTAACGGGGATTTTCACCGTCACTCTCTAACCCCTGGGCCACACCAGAAGCGTCACGTCAGCGTCACGAAAGCGTCACGAAAGCGTCGTGAAAGCGGCATGACGCGAGGCCCCTAAACCCCTCGCATTTTTTTTAGGACACAGCTCTATTTCTCAGAGCGCAAAGCGTGAACTGGAGCATAGATTCGCATAGAGGTCCATTCAAAAGATGTATTTAGTGAAGAAATTTAATTACCAAGCCTGGTGTGCATCAACCACACACATTTACACACACACACACACACACACACACACACACACACACACACACACACACACACACACACACACACACACACACACACACACACACACACACACACACACACACACACACATACATATATAGTATATATATATATATATGTATGCATATATACATACACACACTGTATACATATAGCTGATGTGCGGTCCGTACATTTTCCCCCACAGGAATAGACTTTATATTTTACTTCATACTTGAGAAGTAGTTTTATTTACTGACTTGTCAAGCAATAGATTTGTGAAGTAGAGAAATCTGTCTGGAATCTTTATTTATAAGGTATTATTAAGCCATTATGTTGTATCAAATGTACAAGAATATATCAATTTCGCATGATTTTCTTCATTCAATAATGAAACCACAAATAGCTGATAACAAAAAAAATAATCTGAGAAAACTTTATCACAAAAACAGCTGAATAAATACACAAGTAACAATTAATTATAGAACATTAAAATCTTCTCCTCTGGTTGATGGGATGAACCCACCACTGCCGTCCCTGGCTTCTCCCTTAGGCTGACGGAGAAGAACAGGCAACGCCTTCCTCCTGTGAATAGGCGCAAAGTATTTATAGATTATTACTTATTCCAGCGATTAAACGTGTTGTATTTAAAGGTTATTATTATTCATTTCAGCAATAAAAGGAATTGTATTTAAGCCAGAAGCTGATGTGTCACAAACTGATCCAACTACGTTCATAAACAGACTCCAAATGCAAATAAAAAGTAAATGTTTGAAAACGAAAGCAAAGGTTCACTTAATTCACTTACCCATTGAATGTTGAGAATTTCACAGTTTGAAGTTTAAAGTCTCGAGAACATTGCTTTCGCGAACGTGCTGTGGACGGATTGAAGACGGATTTGGAAGAAGTTGACGAATCGTCAAATGACGCAACCCTGTCGTGTCGCTGATGTGATGCAGACGGTGTTGCGTCTGGTGTGGCCCAGGGGTAACACCACCTCCCATGGGCGACAGCTTGCCTAGAGAGCCTAAAATGCATATATACACTATATATACTATATACACTGTATACACTATACACACTGTATACACTGTATACACTATATACATTGTATACACTGCATATACTAAATATACTAAATATACTATATACACTATATATACTATATAAACTGTATAAATCTCATCTCATCACCGTTCTCAGTGTCAGTGTCGTTCCCGCGGTGCCAGTATTCACTACACTAGCGTTGGTCCTAGGAACGCGACTCGGTCATAAGTGAGGAATACCTGTACACAACATACATATCTTAGATCATATATTTTTACATGTTTTGTATGATCATGAATCACAATGTAGACAGACAGACAGACAGACAGACAGACAGACAGATAGATACTCACATCCAAAAATGCTCACATCAGAAATAGGCAATAAACTACGTCCATATATTATTATTATTATTATTATTATTATTATTATTATTATTACGAATAATAATAATACAAATAATGTAGAGTGTACCTAATATACAGTGTATATAGTATATGTAGTAAATATAGCGTATATAGTGTATATATAGTGTACATAGTATAAATAGTATATATAGTGTATATAGTATATAGTATAAAAAGGGTGATGCGTGATGAGATGCTTGATGCTGAGACGCCAAACATGCGGGGTGCGTACGATACAGACCGGTCAGAGAGCTGGCCCTAAGTCCCAACGGTTGTTAAACAGGTAGGTCGTTAAGTGACCTACCTGTTTAAGTAATAATAATAATAATAACAATAATAATAACTTCTCTCAAATTTCCTATTTTAATGTCCAAAATGGATTAAGAAGTTGACAGTAATTCTTACCCTTGCACTTTTTTGCAAAATTGTGCTTTAATTTTACAATTTTAGTCAGGCACCTTTGAGAACTCTCAGTGATTTCCACAAATTCTACATTGACTTTAGATATATTTCATTTGGGAATTTCAATATTTATTTGCCATTGCTTGAACCCACGGGTGATAATGAAAACAAAGAGAAATAGTGCGACTCCAGTAAATATAACTACGACTTAAACACTGTGGCTAAATTGTTAGGAAAAGGTTAATAGAGGACAATTGCCACAAAGGATGTTTTTTTAATATGTGAGTTACACATGTGGGTTAAGTATCAGCAGCGCTTGGAAGAGCGAAAGGACTGCGTCGTCAGCTGTCAGGCATGATAAATGACTCCCAAATCCGTTGATTAATGGTCAGGAAACCCTGGAAATCACAGCAGACGAAACTACGGGGCTAGAAGCGTCGCCTGCCTCGGTAGGAAGCCGCCCCGTCTCCTCCAGTCCTGGATCGGAGTTTGTTTTTTTCTTGCTGACATCATCAAGTTATCCTCCTGTTCGCTCAGCTGTCTCATTTTCTTTTCTCTCTGGCGTCGGCTGCCGAAGAACCAAACCAAACTCTATACAGGATCAGATGCTTTCAAAGGACCACCACTTGACTTGTCCGTCTCCTATTCATTCACACAAACATTGTAATAGGTGAAAGTGGGTGGAAAGTGGTTATCTGTCAAATTGTTTTCTTCAAAACAAATCCCCACGTGCGATCCAGAATTTAGCCCATATTTTATTTAGCTGGCACTTTTTTTAAGAAACAGCTGTTCAGTGTATATGCGTGATGAATGTGCTCCTCCGTTTCCATTGCTGGCGAAGGAGTCCCCCTTTCGCAAAGATTGTGACGTTCAAAAGTAATGACTTGAAGCTGCTATGAATTTGATAAAGGAGAGCGACCGTCAGAGCGAAAGAGGAGGGCCAACCCGGATGTTGGGGGGGGGGCTGCCGTTTTGAATAGAATTCAGGGACTTGTGGTGCAGTCCACCCAACACAGATGATCTAATGGATTATCACTGTAAAATTGGCACCTGGTGTCTGCTCCTCTTTGATTTTTCATCAGCCGAAGAAACTACAGTGTGTGTGGTGGGATTGGGATTGGTTGGATTTCTTGGCCCTGCAAATAGTCTTCGGGAACAGCATCAATGGGGGCAAAAAAATTACGAATTTGGTCACAAAGTATCGCTGAACGCCTTTGTAGGTATCTAGATGAGATAACTTGATCTGACTATTGCCAGTTACTAGTGACTATTGCTGAGTTACTGTAGCCTGGCTGATGTGATGACTCATCAGAATCAGAATCATTTTTATTGCCAAGTAAGTTTACACTTACAAGGAATGTCTTGGTGCATACAGGAAACATAAATGTAAAATAGAACAATAGGAAAACAAAATGTTAATTATATGAAAATATGTAAAATAAGGTTGTTGTTTTTTATCTTACAAGCACGCCTCAGGGTCCTGGAGGTGTACAGGTCCTATAATCACCTTCTCAGTGGAGTGAATGACACGCTGTAGTCGGCCCTTGTCCTTGGGGGTTTCCTCAGCGTACCAGATGGGGATGGAGAAGGTGAGCATGGACTCAATGATGGAGGTGCAGGTGTAGAAGCGCACCATTATCATCTCTGGCAGGTTGAAATTCCTCAGCTGCCGCAGGAAGTAGGTCCTCTGCTGGGCTTTCTTGATGATGGAGCTGGGGGAGTCACACCGGGTGATGGGGGTGAGTGGGCTGCGTTTTTTCCTGAAGTCCACAACCACCTCCACTAGCATCACTGCGTTGAGCTCCAGGTTGTTCTGGCTGCACTAGGTCACCAGATAGACAAGCCCCCATCTGTAGGTGGACTCATCCCTACCAGAGATAAGCCCAATGAGGGTGGTGTCGTCGTCAAATTTTGAAGCTTGACAGACTGATGACTGGAGGTGCAGCTTTTGGTGTACAGGCAGAAGAGCAGAGGAGAAAGAATGCGGCCTTGAGGGGAACCTGAGCTGATGGTCCTGGAGTCAGAGATGTTTTTACCCCAGCATCATGTGCTGCCTCCTATCAGACAGGAAGTCTGTTATCCACCTGCAGGTAGAGTCAGGCACGGTCAGCTAGGAGTGCTTGTCCTGCAGAATAGCCTGGATGATTGTGTTGAAGGGAGAGCTGAAATCAACAAACAGGATCCTGGCATAGGTGCCTGAGAAGTCAAGGTGCTGGAGGATGAAGCCAACAGGTCTGCAGACGACACAGTTAACTTGGCCCTCCAAGTTAACTGTGTCGTCTGCAGACCTGTTGGCTCTGGAGGCAAACTGCAGGGGATCCAGGAGAGGGTCTGTGATAGAGCACAAGGCGTTCAAAAGACTTCATCACCACAGACTTCAGGGCGACAGGTCTGTAATCATTAGGTCCTGTGCTCCTTGGCTTTTTTGGGGCCGAGATGATGGAGGAGGATTTGAAGGGGGCTGGTGCATGGCATGTGTCCAGTGAGGTGTTGAAAATTTCAACACCTCACCTCACATGAAGCGTTTTCGCACTTTTTGATAGTTATGAGAACTTTTGCAGGAACCATCCCTTTTTATGTGTCCTCACTGCATGAACTAGGAACGATCCTACTTCTTAGAATGGCTGTGGTGTGGGGATGGTGTGGTTTGAGCAGCTGCACCTGACCTGGATCTAGGTAATTAGGTTGGTCTAACGAGCAACAGGTTAAAACCCCCATCCCCACACCATGCTGTTCTGGAGAACAAAGATAAGTAAATCTTTTATGGAAATTTGTTGGTTTAAGGTATGGGAGCCCTGTTTCAGAGTCCAGTGTTTTATTTATTTTAGGTATAGTAGGTGTAGCTCTGTAAAATACAGAGCCTGTATTTTAGACGTTTTGTTATACTTTTTCGTTCTCGGCTTGGTGGGGGGGTAGGGGAGGGGTAACGCTTCGGCCAGGTATTCTCCCTGGTCTCAGTTTGGTGTCGGGGGTATGTGGTGTAGGGATGGTGTGGTTTGAGCAGCCAGACCTGACCTGGATCTAGGTAATTGGGGACCCAGGATCAGAGTGGCTGCATACCTGTTGTTCGTTGGCTGGTCTAAAGAGCAACAGGTAAAACCCCCAAACCCCACACACTCAATAGAGAGGAGCCCCTCTCATGACCTGTGTCCATCTGCTCCGGGGCTTGTTCTTTCAAGCCCCCTCCCCACAATAAAATTGTTGTGTATAGTGTGTTTTCTACAACCCCGTCTTCTATGTCTCTGTGCCAGAGGTCCCTGAACACGCCACTTGGGTGGGATGTGGTAAGTGAAACTGCCACAAAGGCATTTTCAGGAAATTTTTTTAGCTCCTACTCCAGGGCAAGGACTAACCGGCACAAGATGAACCTTCAGTGACGTAAGTGCACAGTCCTTCGCCACCAGCCCACCTACACTCTGTGGTAATAAAAATATAACCAATAAAAGTAAAAACCGACAACTTTATTGTAGATTAATTTTATTATTCCCATGCAGTGTCCTGATGCCTGCCCTTGCCTTTGGAAAGTTGGAGAAAACTTTGAAATTATTGCCCCATTCAGCAGGGTGTCAAGTCCCCATTTTTAGGGTGTCAAGTGGCCATGTGGACGTGTTGGTTCTCCACCCATTTGCATTCTGGGAGCTGGCTGATAGAAGCTAAGTGTGGTGAAAAACTTTGAAGGTGATTATCTCAGAATCACAGTTTGTCAAAAAGTCAAAAGCCGCCAAATGTACCTAAAGTCTGCGGTGGGTCACAATTGGCTGACGTCACTTCAGCTACTGCCGGTGCGAATACAACCAGAAAAAAAGCCCTTGAAGGCATTTAGTTCTCAGGGACACCCCCCAAGTGGCTAGTTCCCCTCAGGGAGTCCCCATGCTATAGACTATGAGTGACCCCCCACCCCCATTGACAGTTTGCCTAGAGCTGGAAAATGGCTGGAACCTGCCCTAGAGGTTTGTTTAAATGAAAATAAAAAAAAAAATAAGAAATAAGTATCAAGCGCTCATCTTTTAAGTACATATTTATTGCAGCTGTATTAATACAGCCGCTTCATTTATTCTCGTTCTTCCCTTCGGGCAACATATGCCTTGTTTTGGGTGCGTACCGGAGAAGAGACTGAAAGGAGGAGGTGTAGAAGGGAGAAAAACAAAGTGGATTACAGAAAGAGAAAAAAATAATCGATGTTTGGAGAGAAAGTGAGTGGAGCTGTGTGAACCGCGGGTGCCAAAGAAAAGCAGATGTTATGAAGGAGGGCCAGGGAGATGAGGTGCAGCAGGGAAAGAGAGAGGGGGGGGGGGGGGGGGGGAAATCAACGATAGGAAATTGTTTGAATTTTTGACAGATGGCTCCAAAAAACTTTACGGAAATCCCCCAGCCCTGTAAAACCTTACCACCTTAGGTCTCTCTCTTTCTCTCTCTCTCTCTCTCTCTCTCTCTCTCTCTCATCATCTCTCACTATCACATCGTCTCGTAACTCGCAAACACTACCACCGGGTTTCCCCCAGTGAGTTGACCCCCCGCCAGGACTAAAATATCTGCGTTTTCTTTCCTTTTTTTTTTTTTCTATGTGTTTGTTGTGTTGTGTTTGTATGTTGTTTCTTTTCTCTCAAAATATCAACAGTGACCACCCCATATTGCGTTTCTATTTTTTTAAATGATTTAAAATGGGTAAAATCCTATTTCATTGTACATTGTGGGTACCGAAACCCACTTCCACTAGGGCAGCAGGTCCTACGATCAGGTCAGACTATCTATCAGACCAATCACAACACAGATTTTGGTGCCTCATTTCGGTGCCATGTCAGAGTTGCCCATTGAAATATCTGCCCTCCTGTGCTCTGAAACCGCCGCACGCACCTTCACAAACATTATCACATTCTCCCATAACTCGCAAACACTATAACTTTCCTTCATAACTCATAAATACTATCGCGTTCTTTCAACTCGCAAAACATTATAACATCCTCTATCAGCTCGCAAACACTATCATATAATCTCATAACTCATAAAACACTACCACATGATCTCATAATTGTTAACACTATCACATTCTCTCATAAGTCACAAACACTATGACATCCTCTAATAACTGGCAAACACCATCATATTCTCAAAAAACTTGTGAACACTATCAGATCCTATAATAACTCGCAAACAATGTCACATTCTCTCAAAACTCACAAACACTATTGCATCCTCTAATAACTCGCAAACACTATCATATTTTCTCAAAATTCGTGAACACCATCAGATCCTATAATAACTCGCAAACAATATCACAATCTCTCATAACTCACAAACACTATTGTATCCTCTAATAACTTGACAACACTATCACATTCTCTCAACTTGCAAACACTATAACTCACAAGCATAGAAGTAAATCACACACACATCCAAGGTTTGAAATATTTCCCTGGCCAGCACATGGCGGCCGTCGGGGCTGGAATTCATAAGCAACACAGAGGAGTGTGTATTAAATCACGGCGAGAGAGGTTTAACCTTCCGCTGGAATGCGGGGCCCGGGATAATACACAGGCCGCTACAGGGGCCCGGTCTGCGAAGTATATACTACACTGCTGCCATGGCAACCCCTGCAGTCACGTGCTCCAAGGGCCCTCGAATCGAGCGCAAGAAAGGAATTAAGATGCACCGCCCCCACCATTACGCAGGATGGGCCTTTCTTTAATATTTTAAATTCTTTAATAGAAAATCTATTAAATAAAATGATATTAAAGAAATTAAAAAACATTATATCATACATATATAGATATATAGCGAAAATGTGTACAAAGAAATACTGGATATAAATATTTATTATTATTTATAATTGCCTGATTGCAATTACTTCAGGTAATAACAATCAAATCTGTTCCAATCTACAATCATGTTTCAATACAAATTTGAGGGGAATTTTAAGGCAATATTAGAAATGCAATAGAATATTAGAAATAACCAGTTAAGTGGAGGAAAAACAATATAATAACATACATTTTGTCAAGAAATGGCCCTCCTTCATAGGGTGAATGTGTATCATTACCTCATTATAGACTTAAACTGTGAACAAAATGTTTTATTATAAAATGAACAAAATTGACAATTAAATTGTGCGATAATTTGTGTGATAACTAATTGTCAGCTAAAATGTCTTGATGGTGGCAGCCCTCACATTTACCCCCTTTATGAGAATAATCTAGTTCAGTGTTTCCCAACCTTTTTTCTGCGACTTTTTAGATTAAAATAATCCCACGGCACACTAATATCCTGTCAACCACTGCAACCGTCACAAACACTGGCTACATCCTTGCAATTTTGATACTGCAACACAAGAGCTCATTTTCATTATTTATTTACTTTAACTGGAATTTGAAAATGGTTCATGGCACACCTGGAGAGCGCACTAGTGTGCCTGACAAACACTGCTCTAGTTATTTCTTCCTCATTACGCAGAGTCGCGTGTCCAATATTGCATCCGACAGGAAGTGCGCGTCCAGATGCAAAGAGGAGTTTACATCTCAGATCACGCTGTCGTCACAACTCCTCCAAACACATGCCGCACACAACTTCCCTAAAATGTGCTGGAGGGGGGGGATGCAAAGTGGATGTGGTCAGGGAGGCGGGGACTCCGGACTCTGGAATTGAAAGCCGTCTAAACAAACTTTGTGATACGCATGAAGGAAGGCACGGTAGAACTTGGCTACAAACAATTTTGTAAAATACAGTTTTGTAAAATTGTTGATTTTCTCTGCTCTAACTAACTTCTGTACTTTTTAAAATCTTTACTAAATATTTATTACATTTGCATTTTTTACTTTATTTGAGTCACTTTAAGTCGTTTAGTTTAGTTGTGACTATTTTGGTCCTTGCATTACAGCGCTAATGTGACACTTCCTGTCATCTGACACACTGGACAAATAATACTTTGAAACTTAGAAACAAAAACAAACGACACACACTTTTGTGCAATGCATTCCTGGCATGACAGTTATAACCTAAAGACATTTGATGGGAAAGACGATTCCTGAGGCATAAAGGCCCTTTTCTCATTCAATCGTCATCCAAATGCTTTTTGTCCAGTTGAACCAAATCAAAGTCCATCCCGGGTAATCACGGCCGTAAAACACAGTGAATGGGATTCCCAAATCACAGTCAAAAACTCATTTGACCTACAACCTTAACTTACAGTATGTCATTGGAGGTATTAGTCAACCGGAGAACCTGGAGGAAATCCCTCAACCATGGGAAGAAGATTCAACGTCCAAACAGACAGGCCCTGAAGATTTGAACCCCCTAACCCTAACCTATACCCTACCTTTTGGCATGGTGATCTGGCAGCCCAGGTCATAATCCTGGTGCAGCCGGGCGTAGGCAACCTCTTGGAGCCGGGCCCGCTCCAGCTCCGACAGGCTCTGGATGGCCACTGGTGCCAGGCGCACACAACGCCCTGACAGGCCGCTCCAGGTGAAATCCCCCTGAGGAGGGAAGAGAGGAATGAATGAATGAATAAATGAATAAATAAATGAATGAATGAATGAATGAATAAATAAATAAATAGGTACAGAAGTACATGGTTGGATACATTTTTACTAAGTTTCAGTGTCCATATTCCAAGAGAGACCTGGCCAAGAAGGCTACACAACAGACCGAAATAACAGGCATAGGACTAAGGTGTAAAAGAACATTCGCACCTTGAAATAGAGAAAAATAGCACATCGTGGAAGTGTAAATCTAGGAGGTGAAACAACTACAATCTCCCGTGTCTTGACACGTAGTTTTAACTGTAGCTTTGAACGTACCTAAAAAGACTAGAATCTTAGGATGTTTAGAAGCTCGTTCCAAACAGAAGGGCCAGAGAAGTTGAAAAGCTTTATTGCCAAATTCTTCATCCCAATGTGGGTAGATAGGCAAGTCGGTAGCGAGGTGGGTATGTAGTAGAGGTGTGGAAAATTTCTCAATCTTGAAATTTGGGATGCGGACGTGGACGATTCTGCATCGATGCAGTGCTAGAACATTATCAGGAGATTGGAAATATAATTAGGCCTACATGAAAAAAAAAAAAAAAAAAAACCTAGACCCTACCATTTATTTCTAATTGACAGATTTTATGGTGATTTAAATAACAGCCAACATTGCGTTCAGGAAGCTCCGGGGACGAAGGAAATCGGGTGCTGGACCGGTCAATCAGAAGCCAAGCTGCAGGACGTGCTGAGTGACGGTAGTCTGGGCCGTGTTTGGCTCCGACCCCGACGGTGTCAGCGAGTTTACAGGAGCGGTGACGAACTTCGTTGTTAAGCTAGCGGAGGGCGTGGCTGCCATGGTTACGGTGCGATACCGTGGGTTGACAAATCCATACAGGACGCATTGAACGCGCTGCTGGCGCCGTGTCGCGGCCCGTGCCGGGGAACACGGACGATCGCAAAGCGGCGTCTCAGCACCTGACGAGGGCCGTGAAAGAGGCAAAGCGTCGGTGCAGAGAGAGAGAGAGAGAGAGAGAGAGAGCGGAGTCTGAGTTCCAGCTGTCTGACACCGGACACATGTGGCAGGCATTACGGACTATTACGGACTACAGAGGCAGACCTACCACGGCGGTGAATGCTAGCCCCCTGCTTTGCACAACAGAACCGTGTTCCGCCCCCGGAGGTGAGCGCACAGTCAGCACCTCCGAGCGCGGCGTGTGGAGGGCTCGGAGGCGGGTGAGCTCCAGGAAAAGCGGCCGGTCCGGACGGCATCGCCGGGCATGTTCTGAAGTCCCGTGCCGACCGGCTTGCCCCCCAGTGTTCACCGCCACATTCAACCTCTCCCTGGCGCAGGCCTCGGTGACCGTATAGGAAATTAGGGAAGCGATACATTGAGACGCATCGAGAATCATTGACAGGTGAATCCTAATCGAATCGAATCGAATCGTGAGGCCAGTGAAGATTCACACCTCTAGTACGTAAGGTGGTAGGTAGGTAGAGAGGTAGAGGTAGGCAGATAGGTAGATAGGTAAATAGGCAGATAGATAGGTAGGTAGATAGGTGGTAGATAGGTAGGTAGATACTGTAGGTAGAGGTAAGCAGATAGATAGGTAGGTAGAGGTACTGTAGGGAGGTAGGTAAGTAGGTCGGTAGACTGACACACAATACACGCTATATTGAAAGGCGATATCACTTTATTGAAAATCCGGCACATATTGAACATTAAAAACATCTGTATCATTTTGACCGCTCGTGGCATAAAATATCTTGTTGAATGGCATTGATGATGGACAGCTTTAGCAGATGAAAGCTGTTTGCGGTTCAGAGACAAGTCAAAGTACAGTATCAAAGGGGAGTATACGTGCACAGTTGGCTTTCTTTATTATTATGTTTAAAGAGCAGGTTTGCAAGCGAACTAAACAGTTGGAGGCGCCGGCGGGAGTGGCCGGCGGGTTGCCAGACAAGCGCGGCAAACGCTGCAAACGAGAGGAGTAGACGTAAGATTAAATTTGCATTCATCAGATTTATTTTTGAGGTCCGTATAAAACTCGAAAAAATGATAAAATCATAACGGTAGCCAAAAATCAAGAGGAGCAGCCGAGGACATGGCGGCGGAGAGGTGGCCTCGCGCCGCTGGATTCGCCGCATGTTCTCTGCACCAGACTTGGAGCGGATCAAATACAAAGCATATGTGGGGGGAATTGAGAAGTTTAGTTAAGGGCCAGATGGGACTGGAAGGCAGCCCGCAAGACAGAGCCATGGCCTCTTCATGAAAAAATGAGTCATCCCAATCAATCATTCTATTATTATAATTATATATATATATATATATTATTTTTTGCTAAATATGGCAGGCTGACACATGTGCAGATTTGTATTAATGGCTGGCTGCAGGCTCTGCAGGTTCAACCAAAACTCAGAATAGAATAGAATAGAACTGAATTCAAAAAGAGGCATCTGGTGCACTCCAAAGCCAAATTTGTGGATCTTCAATTCATAATACAGTGGAGGTTTTGAACTACTTCGATAGTATTTTGACAGTAGAGTATACTGACAACAGGTTCTCTGTTTTTTTGTTTTTTTTTTATCTCCAGCCTGTATTACATTTGTCAAACATAATACAGGCTGGAGTGCAACCTGGCAACCCAAAGTTACTCGGCTCCAAGAAAAAAAAGCTTAAAACCAGTTTGTAAATGAGTTACTCAAGTCCGCTACCAAACTGAGAAAAGAAACAAAATGCCACAAACCAAATGGTAACGCTGAGGCTCCTTTCGGTGCTAATGTTTTCATGAGGTCATCGTTACGCAGTCGACTGTGCCGAGCTCCAGCAACGCTTTGAGGCAATGGAGCAATTATTCATCGATCTGGGGGGAAAAAACAAGATGTGGAAACGGGCGACATGCGAAAGGAGCTGCATGACCGCCTCCACTTACAGGCTACAAGCTGCGCACATGCACAACACTGCACAGTGTGTGTGTGTGTGTGTGTGTGTGTGCGTGTGTGTGTGTGTGTGTGTGTTTGCATGTGTTTATAAAAACAGTTGCAAATGTTAAATGATAATACAACACTTTATATGCATGGTCTGTTCCCGCCAAAAATAGCACTTCGTGTTTTTCTGAGTGCGTGTGTGTTTGTGTGCGTAATGTGTGTGTATGCTTGCACACGTGTACGTGTGTACATGTGTGTGTGTGTGTGTGTGTGAGTGTGTGTGTGTGTGTGTGTGCGTGTGTGCGTGTGTGTGTGTATGCACATGTGTGTGAGGTCCATTCCTTTTTGCTTGTTAAGGGGCCCTTTTTATTTCTAAACCATTTCACTCTACTGGTTTTAACTACGTATCCAGGGGAATACACATAAACACGCACGCACGCACGCACACACGCACGCACACACACACACACACACACACACACACACAGACACACACACACACACACACACACACACATGCACGGTTTGAAAAGAAAAGACAAACAGTTGTTGAAGTCAGAGAGAAAGCCTCTGCTCGGGCCCAGAGCAGCGGGGCTCCTGAAAGGAGATGGATGAGCGTCGCTTCTATAGCGCGGCTCCCAGGAACACCTCGGGATGTTTACGGAGCTTAGCAGCGGGGCCATCGGCATCGCAGCTTGGAGCCCGAGTTCCCCACCGTGTCGAGCCACGCAAGACTCCTCGCCCCCTAGTGTAATTTGGTAATTGCTATTCTCTCTCAAAGTTGTTGGCAGAAGAATCGCCGTCTGCCCTGGGAAGGCGTTGATATATGGATCATATATGGAAGAGTCACAAGCATGACTCTTTAGTCAGCGGTCAACTGTCATAGGCATGATTCATTCAATACCAGTACCATGGAATAAGCTCATAATTGTGGAACAATACATTACATTATATCATTTAGTTAGATATCATCGGCGCTTTTGTCCAAAGCAACTTCCAACTTATTCATAAACCAATGGAGGCAGCCATGCAAGACTCATCGGGAGCAGTTATGGCGTCAAGCGTCTTGCTCGAGGACACTTCAGCATGTGACCACCGGAGCTGGCGATCTGACAATCTCCCCGTTGCTGGATGAGCCGCCCAACCTCCCAAGCGACTGCTGCCCATCATGCATATAACCCTGGCTCAAACGTCGACTGAAATTTGGACAAACATTTGAAAAAAATGATTGGGGAATCCGTGTCTCGTACTCCTGTGCGAACGGAGGCGGCGGCGAAGCTACACATAAAGACGCAGGGTCATGACTCTGATCTAGCCAAGCGGGGACAGAGAAGGCAGGACGGAGACGTCCGTTTGGCCGTCTTCCTTTCCGCTCCAAACAGTAGAACATTCTGGGCCTTATTCATTCAAGAGCAAGCCTCAGCGAGCTAAAAACAGCGCTTTCAGATTCTATTTCAGTCATGGCGGTTGAAGGCCAAGTGGAGCGCGTCGGCCGTCCAAGACTGACCTCGGTAACGGCCGCGCTCTTAAACACAAACATTAAAGCCTATGCTTTTGGCGATCGCGGCGCCAAGTCACGTGCGGTAACTGGATTTAAAGGGAAGCGCCACCTCAAAATGACGTGGCGATCATTTTCAAGGCCAGTTATAAGCAATTTACAGATTACACAGGCGCCATCGTACATTTCTGACGAAGAAATGTACGATCGTCTTTTTAGCAGTAGAAGGTCTTGTTAACATAGTACTAGCAAGCATCACTTTTTACTAGGTACTTGCAAAAAGTGATGTACATCTGTCCGATATGGTAGTAAGTAGAACCATTCCATCACACTCATTCTACTTCTTTAGCGACAACCTTTACACGACTCAGAAGTCTACTGAGTGAGTCTGCTACCTAATATCCCCTCATCCACCTTAAAACTTTGATTTGAGTGGACTCCATGTTCCCCTTATGGATGCTAGCAAGTAGCGGTGGTGAGAATCGTCATTGTCATTACAGGCTGCCAACGCAATGAGGGTTAATTACAAGCCATTCCTCCAGTTTTCCATTTTGGGCTGAATTGAGCGGGAGAACAGGACCGGTATTAAAAGGAATGGCCTTGAGAGAGTCTCCCTACGCGGCTCCCAAGATAATACCCGCGATAGCAAATTTACAGCGAAGATGTACAACAAAATAATGCATACCTCACGCTAAGTACGGAGGAGCGATGACTAGTGGCTAGTTTGATAGCAAAGTGGACAAAGTAGCATGTAGTAGGTGCAGTGTGTAGTCAACAGTAGCGCGGCACGGTGGCACGGTAGCACGGTGGCACTGTGCTCCGGCGGGTTATCTCCCCATTAGGGGACCTTTTTGTGTGGAGTTTGCATGTTCTCCCCGTGCTCACATGGGGTTTCCTCAGTAAGGACCCCCACCAAAAACGTGCACAACATCATCGTCTGACCAGCGATGGAGATATGGGAACTAGGTCCCCGGGCGCGTTGTCGATTGCTGCCCACTGCTCCTGGCTGCCCCCCTCCCAGAGGAAGGACAAGCCTGGATGAGATAGATGCAGAGGGCCCATTTCACCGGCCACCGTCCAAAGCATGTGTGAAGGTGTGTTTGCATGAATGCGTGTGTTGTAGTGTGGCGATTAAAGATTCCTCCTCAGAGTCTCCCACTTATTACAGTAGAACGTCAATTCCGACTCTTATTTATCAACTTCCTGACAAACTCACTGCCTTCGTCAAGATGGACCATGGAACTACATGATCTTCAGCCTATCAGACGGTTCCGATGGATCGATTGAAAGCACAGAAAGCTGCCGTTTTCAGACCCCCGCGGTTGTTTGAGAAAATGCTCGGTTGCTAAGCCTTGTCAACGAGGCCGCCACCAATTTCCACAGTGTTCTTGTTATGCCATCGGTATTCTTTCACGTGAATTTTCGAGTCTATGACAACGGAAGAAATTTGCCTCTGTTGTGTTGCGTAACTATAGCTACAACAGGATTAACAAATGGTATTTAGGATTATTCGGCGGCATCTAGCTTGATTTCACACACGCACACACAGTAGTAGTAGTCAACACCCCGCCCCCACCCACCACCACACATACATCAGAAAGAGCAATGTAAAATGATTATAATTTGCAATGTCAAATGATTATAATTTGCTCCATTCAGCAACTGGCCAATGATGAGAAAGAAAGAAAGAAGGACAATTCAATTGAAGCGATAAGTGATATGTCACAATGATGAAAAAGCTCCTTGGACCATCATCATTTTTAATGATACCCTAAGTGACTTTTGTTCCGTTCCGGACGAAGAAAGCTACCGATGGGGCACAAACCAAACTGCACACAGATGAATATGACAGTTTCCATGGAAACCCCTCGGCGGCATGGGCCCAACCAGGGCCAGGGAGCGAGAGAAGTAATTCCTATGGCAACGCGCCTCAAAACGCACGGGGCACCGCCTTGACATTTGCTGCTATGACGCAGGGCATCAAACCTTCTGAGAGATGTCATAATTCATATTTTACACAGCTCGAGTCGACCACCTGCACCTGCGAGACAGAACTGCATGATTTGCCTTTTTCTAAATATACTGTATATATTATTGTTATACGTTCTAAGTTATTGTTAATAGTGAATTATGTGTTATTGTGTGTTATGTGTTTTTTGTTTCTTTATTATTTAGTTTTGTCATTGATCTGTATTAAATTAAATAATTGGAATTCATTGATTGTCATTAAATATCATGAAATAATATGCATGAATTAATAATTAATTGTATTATTTATTGAGAAACTAAACAAAATATAAAAAAAGTTGTACCTTATGAGCTATAGAGAGATTGTAACAGATAGCGATGATGATGCGGAATAATGAAATCATTGCAAATCAGACGGCCGTCACGGACACTCCAGTAGCGCCCAATCAAGAAAAGGGGATTACATAATGGGCGATTCAAAACCCTGCCTGAAATCAGAAACGAGAGACTCAATCGCAATCACGACAAGGTTGACGTGTGTCCTTTAAAATTCAAGAGGTCCAAAAGCAGAACCAGAGATTTCCCGAATAAATAAAAGAGAAGGGTGAGCATCATCTTTCTCGGACACATTCTGTTGTCCTGAATGACTCCACTATCGCCATTAGCAACAGCAATGCACGTGATCAATATTCCATATTCCAGACAAACAGACGCTGCTCGTTCAGTTGCCTCGCGGCACATTAGGCAAACGGAGATTAAAAAAGTTACTGTTGATACCCATGCACTGATGTACAAATGACGAGTGCGTGTGTGTGTGTGTGTGTGTGTGTGTGTGTGTGTGTGTGTGTGTGTGTATGTGTGTGTGTGTGTGTGTGTTGTATTGTTCTGTAACACACCAATAGAGAGAGGGGAAATTCAACCTCCTATAGCTCGCACACACACACACACACACACACACACACACACACACACACACACACACACACACACACACACACACACACACACAGACACAGGAAGTTCAGGTCTAGGGATTGGGTTCACACCAATCAATACAGAGCCAAGGATTTAATTTGCCCACAATACCGCATCAATACAGTGATCGACTCATTGAATATACAAACCTATTTACTCGTCTCCCTGTGAATAACATGCCAAGTGATCCTTTTTGTGTGTCGGAAACCATAGCACGCATCAAATAGTATGCAAAAAAAAGTACCAGGACGATGTACTACAGCCAGTGAAATACTGTAGTATGCAAACAGTGCACGTATCCTACAATCCAATGTTATTACAGTTTATTAAACTGTTATTAGTTTAAAACACTATTATTACATGATATTATTACTAGTTTTTAAATTGTTATTACACATTATTATACGCTATTAAAATGTTAAGTAAAATGTGTGTGTGTAACAGTATAATAACATTATAACAATGTGTAAACATGATTATGGTTTTAGACATTATTGCACTGTTATAATACTGTTATTACACTGTTAACACACATTATTGCACTGTTATTAAACTGGTATTAAACATGACTACACAGCTAGTAAAATGTTATTACACATTTAATACTCTTATTACACGGTAATGGCTGCACTTGATTTCTGCCACCTCCAGCCCAAAGCCAGAATGGCCAATCATGGCGTTCCCCGACATCAGTTGACCGCCATCAGTCTTTTAAAGGAATTACATAACACTCAAATCTAAATGTCATACGTGTGTGTGTGTGTGTGTGTACGTGTGTGTGTGTGTGTGTGTGTGTGTGTGTGTGTGTACGTGTGTGTGTGTGTGTACGTGCACAACAAGCATACGTCGATACAGTACACACACCTGCACGTGTT
Organism: Zeus faber; assembly: GCF_960531495.2. Taxonomy (NCBI): domain Eukaryota; kingdom Metazoa; phylum Chordata; class Actinopteri; order Zeiformes; family Zeidae; genus Zeus; species Zeus faber. The sequence continues at coordinate 39,247,776 of NC_137189.1, forward strand.
CTAGTAGTAGATATTTAGTTTGTTTGGCCCATACCCGTGCCTAATTAAGTTAGGGACTAGTACTACTAGTTAGGCACTTAGATACTTGTTAGATACGTGTACTAGTGGGATGGTACTTAGGTACAAGTACTAGTGGTTCAGTATTTACATACTAGTACTTCTAGTTCTAGTTGTCCAGGACTTAGATACTACTACTGGAGGCATGATACTTAGGTACTAGTGGTTCAGTACTTAGATATAGTACTACTAGTATTGATGTTCATTACGTAGATGCTAGTATTAGTGGTATGGTACTTAGGAACAATTTGCTCAGTACTTAGATTGTAGTGCTAGTGGGTCGGTATTTAGGTACTAGTAATAATGGCCCAATACGTAAATACTAGTACTACTCGTACTAGTGGCTCAATACGTAAATACTATCACTACTCGTACTAGTGGTTCAGTGCTTAGATACTAGTACTAGTGGTATAGTACTTAGGCACTAGTACTAGTGGCCCAGTACTTAGGAACTAGTGCTAGTGGTTCAGTACTTGGATACCAGCACGAGTGGCTCGGTACTTAAGTACTAGTATTAGTGGTTCAATACTTAGGTTCTAGTACAAGTGGTTCAGTACTTAGATATTAGTACTACTAGTACTAGTGGTTCAGTAATAGATACTTGTACTATTAGTACTAGTGGTATGGTACTTAGGTACTAGTGGTTCAGAACTTAAATACTAGTATTACTAGTACTAGTGGTTCAGTACTTAGATACTAGTACTAGTAGTATGTTACTTATTATTCTAGTAATAGTGGTATGTAATTAGGTACTAGTGGTTCAGTGCTTAGATACTAGTACTAGTGGTATGGCACTTGGGTACTAGAACTAGTGCTTCAGTACTTATATACTAGTACTACTGGTACTAGTGGTTCAGTACTTAGATACTAGTACTAGCAGTACGGTGCTTTGATACTAGTGTGGTGACTATGGCCTTAAAAGGACGCTCGTATGTTGTTTGGGACGCAGCCACCTACAAAACACTATACACACACACACACACACACACACACACACACACACACACACACACACACACACACACACACACACTATTTTTAACATAGCACCATAGCAGCTCATTTCATACATTCTTTTATTTGTATAAAAAATATATTTATAAATGAATTCATCTTATTCCTTTGTTTGGTTTGGTTTTATTCTCGCTGTCTTTTTTCAATGACCAATGGGGGCAATTTGAGCTTTATCTGCAGGAATTATACGCAGGAATATTTCCTCATTTTTATTTTATTTTAAAAAATATATATATATTTTTTTTTCACCACCTTTTTTGTCGCCCCCAGACTTTCACAGTTTGCCGCTAATGAATTGCTGTTGTTGATCTGGAACGTCCTCCGTGTTCACATCTGTTGGTAATTACCCCACTACCCTCCTCATTCTTGTCAAACAGGTTAGTGTGTGTGTGTGTGTGTGTGTGTGTGTGTGTACATGAACCCAAGTGTTTATTTTTCCTGCGGGTGTGCGCCCTGCGTACCTGTCACCCACCTAGAATTAATAGGCCACCTCCACCTGTTTCGGGTTTGTCCCTGACACTGCCCGAGGAAAAAAAAAACCAACTAAAATAATAATAATAATAATAACAATGATAATAATGGGCCACCTGTTGTGTCAGCGGGCTGTAATGTAAAATGAAAGAAAATTTTTAAAAAAGGAAACACGTAGAAAAACATAAAAACACGTGTTTTTTAAGTGTCGGTTGTCTCAGATAATTTCTTTTTCTTCTCGTACTGATTATCATAGCAGCCATTCCAGTGCGGTGTTTAGAAGTGATAGCTATACTTGAGCTTGTGGAAGCAGTCGTGGAAATGAAATAGTGTTAGTCATAAGTCAGTACAGGGGAAGATAACTGGCCCACACACACACACACACGCACACGCACACACACACACACACACACACACACACACACGCGCGCGCGCACACACACTCGGAGTTTTCAGTCTCGTCCTGTAACCTTCCTTTGTTTCCGCACTTGGGGTTGAGACGGCAGCAACTGGATCCCAGGCGCAGTTCTTATTTCTACGAAAGAAAACTGAGACTTTCTGTGGAAATGTTTTTTTTTTATTTTTAGATTTATATATTTTCTCGATTTAAGGCCGTCCTTTCAGGCTCGGTTCCTGCGAGACTATATTTCTGTTAAGACTGTATATGAATGAGTTTTCCATGGGTTTGGAAATGTGGTCTTTGGTTTTTTTGGTTCCATGCTCGTGTGGTTCTTTCGCTCGGAGTTGTGTCCGTTATGTGGCCGTTGTAGGGCTGTCATTGATTCTTGTCTTTGTTCGTGGTTTTTGCAAACATTTGGAAGGCTTCAAGCTACCTGCATCCCTCGTAACGGAAAGAATAATGGAAAACGCCCCGCGTCACAAAATGGATGAATAAAAGTATAATTGCAGATGGCAACACATTTATTTTTAATTTTTATATACAGCATATATTTTCATTTTAAAATATTTATTATTATTATTATTATTATTATTATTATTGTTGTTAATCATAATAAAAAACAATAATGTTAATAATATAATAGTAATTGTTATGCAAAAATAAATCGATAAATAAATAAATAAACAAAAAAATATGTATATATATGTGTATATAAATATATATATATATATGTTGGTTTCTGCACCAGAGGAAATTCCTTGCTGAAAATGTATGTTCTGAATTAACTGTAGTTTATTTATCAAAAACAACACAACACAAGCAACCGCTGCAACATCGGGAGGTCATCCTACCACCGCCCCACCGCACACGCACCCCACCCGTCCGCCGCCCGTGCTCTCACGTTCAAACACTTTGGCCTTTCTGGGCTGCATGCGGTGCGAGTCTGAGCGCTGAGCAGGGAGGGGAAAAAAAAAAAATGACAAAAAAAGAAAAAAGCATTTTGGGCGGATTTGTTTTTTTTTTGTTTTTTTCCTTCTGAAAAGCTGGCAGCGACTTCTGAAGCCTCAGAGCCTCAAACAAATTAAAGACAGATTAATACGTTCGCCCTGGAGCTGTAATGAGGTCTGACCTCGACGGTCGCGAGGATCGTTGCATAATCATTACGTAAGCTCCGCTGCCGCAACGAAAACCAAATGGGTGGTTGGAGAAGCCGGTGTGTGTGTGTGTGTGTGTGTGTGTGTGCGTGTGTGTGCGTGCGTGCGTGTGTATGTTAAGCAGAGTATACAAAGTATGGCAAAGTGAAGCAACAGTGGAGATTATCTGTAACGGGCAGGCTCGACTCTGGCTTTGGCGATTGCAGCCGTGAAGCAATTGTCCCGCGAAATGTCCCGGAAAAAAAGCGAGGCGCGCCAAAAATGCGATTAAATGAACATTTTCAGGTTTTTTACGATTTGATGCGCGGTCCGTGAGATGCGATGAGACGGTCCAGTGTTGGGTGGATGGCGCTAAACATCCCAGGATTCCATTCGAAACTGCAACGTTTTGTTCCTAACTCGGTCACGGTCTTTCCTCAAAAGTTTGCGAGCTTTCCTGAGCGATGGATTGATTGGCGTTGTTTATTGCTCCGTTATTTGAGGACTTTTTTCAAGTTCTTTTGTCATGTTCATCCGTATCGAATTCACCGCGGCTGCCTTCAACTCCCTTGCAAAGCAGCATACACCGTATGGGAGCACCTGCATAATGCAAACATATTGAATGGCTGTTTCTTATAAAGTACCATCTCAGGCATCACAATTTTGGATTTCTTTAAACAAATAATAATAATAATAATAGTAATATTATTATTATTATTATTATTATTATTATTATTAATAATAATAATAATAATAACAATAATAATAACAATAATAATAATAATATTACCGATTCCCACTTTAAAGCAATTTTTGGAACGTTTAGCAATTTATACTTGAGACGTACGAACACAAGCGTTGAATTGGAGTTGATGAGTGAGTAATTCTGTTTGTGTTGTATATGTACGCGCACATGAATGTATGTGAGTGTGTGTGTGTGTGCGTGTGTATATATGTTTGTGTTCATTCTGTGGTGTGGGATCTATACGTATCCCAGCACGCCTCAAAGACCTCGTTGCTCCACTCGGAAACCCCTTCGAGCCTCATAACATTCCTGCAGAAGAGATGCTTCATTCTTCCTCCCGAGACGCGACGCCAAAGTCCCAAAATCAGATCCAGGTGTGTGTGTGTGTGTGTGTGTGTGTGTGTGTGTGTTTTGGGACGACTAAAGCTGTGTTTTAATTAGCGAGGGATTGCTTTGCTTCACTCTCTCTCTCTCTCTCTCTCTCTCTCTCTCTCTCTCTCGGAGAACATTTTTTGGAATTGGCTCTGAGGGCGTACACTCATGCCCTCGTCTTCACGTATTGCTTCCTCATCCTCCCTTTATATATTCTCTTACACCACCCCCCCTCTCAACCCCCACCGCCAACGTGGAAGAACAAACCCCAATTTATCCACCGAGAGCGGGTCATCTTGAGACATATGTCGATTCAGCTCCCGAAGCCTAACCCTTATTCTTTGGCATTCAAACACACACGCACGCACGCACGCACACACACACACACAAACATGCATGTACATATGCATTTATAATACATGATATGAAGCTGAAATGTACCCTCCCCAACATTACCCTAAAATTGTAAAACAAACTGTATCATTGTGTACATATATGTAGAAATCCCATTTACATTCATATTTATGCCCACAGCTCGTGGCCATGCTGCCACCAAAAGCCTTTCACATTTAAATCTTCTGTATATTTTGGAATGTTTTCATTTTCATTAGAAAAACAAGGGCCTTGTATTTCTGACTAAACTCAAACTAGAATAGAAAATAAATGCAGATACTAGTCATAGACAGGCACACGCACACACCGAGTCTGAGGAATGTGTGCGATCCTCCGCTGCAAATCCCGACCCTCCGTCCCGTTTGTTAAGCCCGTGGCGGCCGGCTGAGCTAATAAAGCTGGTTAATTATTACTAATACAGTGTGGAGAGCAGAGAGCTTGTCAAGCGGCTGTTAACCCCATGTGCCCACACGGCTTTACCTATGTATGTAAGATTTTGTGTGTGTGTGCCTGTGTCAACAGAAACAGAAAAGAAACAGTCTTTATTAGTCACGCAACACACCACACTACAACACATGCTTGCACACACACACACGCACATGCTTTGATGGTGGCCGGTGAAATGGATTCTCTGCTTTTGACCCATCCTGGCTTGTCCTTCCTCCGGGGGCACAGCCAGGAGCAGTGGGCAGCATACGTGGACGCGCCCGGGGACCAGGTGATAATTGTCCATTGCTGGTCAGACAATGATGGGTGCATGTTTTTGGTGGGGGTCCTTACTGACGTGAGGTGGAGGAAACCCCATGTGAGCACGGGGAGAACATGCAAACTCCACACAGAAAGGCGCCTATTTGGGAGATAACCCGCCGGAGCACGGTGCCAACAGCGCCCCAGGCGGGAATCGAACCCAGGACTTACAGTTCCGAGGTCTTACAGAACATGGCTGAAGACGCTGGTCACAGCGTTTTATCGCTACGATGACATCGAACCAATCACTTATTGATTGACAGTTCGGTCTAATGGTGATTTTTTTTTTTTTTAAAGGGCTGGTTGTAAGTTTCATTATATCTTGAGGAATGGAGTTCGGCAGGAGCCTCGGAAAGAAACATTGCATAGAATTTCATGGAAAACCCTTGGATTCCCAAAAATCGTAACTAAACTCACAGTTTGCGAGTGATTGGGGTTGAGAAAGATCCAGAACGCAATTTCCCCCCACAGAGGGCAGAGTTCAGAAGAACAGCATCTGATAACTCACAATAGCGTAACAGGAAAAAAGATGATTACTAAGCGTTAATGTTGCTAGGCGGCCAACGGTTTCACAAGCGACCACACGCACTCATCACTCACACCCCAACAGACGCTGGGATCGAAGCGAAACCCGAGGTGAAATTGTATCATTATTTCGGAAGCTTCTGTCCATCCACCGTCTTTAAAAACAATGGACTAACCTTGAACACTACCTCACTTTTGCCAACTTTGTCTCTGTCCTGAGGATGGTGCAGGCGGTCCACTGACGCTTGGACGAGACGAAGATGGATGCTGTCGCTACAGTCGGCTACCGGTGTCAAATTTGCTCGTCACGGCGCACAGTGGGGCAGGTTACATTTCTCTGATGAGGGCATACACGGTAGTCTACAAAACGCAGCAGAACAAAAAGGCAATGCGGCAATGCTTGGTCAAATCTTAGCCTCTTTCTTAAAACATGCACACATCATCGTCTGACCAGCGATTCATGACCAGACATTCATCACCAGGTCCCCGGGCGGCGTCTACGATGCTGCCCACTGCTGCTGGCCGCCCCCCCGGAGGAAGGACAAGCCAAGGATGGGTTAAATGCAGAGGCCTCATTTCACCGGCCACCATCCAAAGGATGTGCATGTGTGTGTGTGTGCTTGCATGTGTTGTAGTGTGGTGTGCTGTGTGACAATTAAAGATTCTTCGATGTCATCTGGGATTTTGGTTATCGTCACATGGTTAAATAGTTAAATGTTGTCTTTGGGTAAAGTGGTGCAGTTTTCTGAACTTGGTAGACTGTGTAGGGCTTTTGATCAATGACTCCACCTACAGTTCTTGATCCTCAAGTTGTTTCTTAAAAGTTTCTTGTGTGTAAATATGTGATAAAAGCACTGATAGCCATCCCCCACAATTCAAATTACTGATATTGAGGTATTCATCAAAATGTAGATTTGTATGTAGAATGTATATTTCCTAGCCATTACTACGTTTGGGTATTTCCTTTCTAGTGGAGTATGAAAGCCAAGTTCTCTATTATTATCTCTATTTGTATTGGTTCAAGTCCCCAACATACACTCTGAGAAACTTAAGTACAGCATTGTACCTTTAGGGGAACAAAAGCTTTGTCACGCCGGCAGCACCCTGGGCCAACACTCCATGTAGCAAATTACAGATTTTTGTTGAACCTTTAATGGCCTCATTTGCAACATACAGCTAACTTTAAGCACTGCTTGGTTCACATGCATGCATGCAGAAAACAGTTTGTTGGACCAACGTGGAATTGACAGTTTGGGGATTTGGAGATGCAACCTGACCCTCAAGGCTACGCCCCGTATCCAACGAGCACATACCCAACATATCTGACAACTTTCGCCTGGCGTCGCCAAGTAAGGAAATGTTTATTACTGTAGATAGACACAACAAAGAGTGCACGTGCTCCGGCTCTCACTGTAACTCGCAGGCCAGGCTTGGTTGGGAGTTACTACGCTGAAGCGGTTTAACAAGAGTAGTAAGACTGTCTAATATGTAACATGAGAAGGAAAAAGCACGAGACTAAGATAAGCCACTAGGAAGTCATTTTCATGTCCATATCCATGAATCCACAACTCGTAGACGGCAAATAGCGCAGTGGGTGCTCATTCAATGAAACTAAATTATAATTTCAGCAAAGCAACTTGTCTTGAAAGTCCTGTTCGACAAAGCTCCCATCCAAGCTCCTACAATTGTTACGATCCATCTTTACATCCATCTTTACATGAGTAATTGACTGAATCTGACTGATTAGCTGCTGACGGTGGATCTTCTTACGCCTGCATGTACTTATATATTCTATTCGAATTTCACCACCAGGCCCAGCAAACTGTCTGCCCAACAGGAGACGCCAACTTATTTTACCTGTTTGCGTTAACCATATCTTGCAACTTATCTTGAAAGGAATGTTGTATGTTTGATCCAAGCGCACTGGCGTGTCCAGGGAGTGGCCTGGGGTGGGACGCTCCACCCCTGGAATCTGATTGGCCACCCCAGGTGCCACCCCATTATCCTCAACTTTGATTGGTTATCTGCCAAGCCAGAGGCGGGACTTCGTTTGAACTGTTTGACAAATAAACCAAACTTTAGTTTATAAGGTCAATTCAGTGTAAAACCTAGGAGGCAGTAATGCACCAAAGGAGTGTGTAGCCTGCCAAACACCCAGAGAAGAATAAGAATAAGATAGTGTTTTGATTTGGAGCAGAGCGGTCGACGACACGTCACGAAGTCCCAGAGGATTCCGGGCATGTCGCTTCCGAAAGACGTGAGTCAAGTTTTTGAAAAATGCATACTGTGCCAGTGGTAAAATAAGTTATCAGCGTTTATTAAAGTTAGAATTATTTAACAGATCATGTTACAGTGTGAAAACAAGATTTGCTGTTTTTTTTAGGAGAGATGTAAGGAGGGGTGTGAGTTTTTTTGGTTGTCAAGTATGCTTGTGAGTTTAGGTCTCTCTGTTGGTAATATTATTACAGTTCTTCTACTCCACTTTTGAAGTTTTGCACAATTTTGTCAAGTTAATATGTGACCCACTGCAGCAAGATCCGACTTGTCACACGTGTAAAATCACCACTAGCTGCCAAATAAGTTGAAAAAACCTTTCTAGAAGGAGAATTACATTTTTCCAGATTTGTGTTCCTTTGTGTTTTTTATTTTTATCTCTCAATGTAGTTTCAAAGCCGAGTTTGATTTATAAATAGAAGATTAATGTTAAACCGTCAAGTTAAATATTACCATTAGATTACACGGGGAAACGCAGTTCACTTGCCGAGACGCTGAAGAGCGTGAACGCCGATCGATCATTTCCCTTAAAGCGACCATCCAGGTGAAAATCATTCCTCCCTATTCAATGCGATGTGAAGTCACAATGTGAAACCGTTTTGATAGAGTTCAACCTTTAAATCGTACGTGTTTTATACACACACCTGGATACGTAGTTGTGTAGGGGACATATACCAACGAAGAAGAAAAGCTGACATCACTTCCATAAA
>NC_137189.1:39261616-39275449 GCF_960531495.2 Zeus faber
GGTATAAGCCGAACGTGGCATTGATCCGCGGCGGCCCCGAAAAGAACGCCGCGAAGACGAAAACCGGTTTTGTCCCTTGCGAACAAATCTCCGCTATGACTCCGGGATCGGGAGTCGTTCGCTCGTGAATGGGCAACTGCAGCGAACGGAAAATAATTGCTGAGGATTCGATTCATGTGGGGGGGGGGGGGGAAATGGCGTGTGACATAATCCACATACTTCATGTGCATGTGCATTCCACCAAAATAAATCATATTGACCATTTAAGCAACACTGCAACTCAAAAGTCGAGGCTCGTCCTTTCGCCCGGCCGCCCGCGGTGAGCCCAATCTCCAAATAAAAAGAGGCGAACTGGTCGTGGCTCGTACGGGTCCGGAACAATCTCCGCGGATCCGACGCCCGTGCGTCCGAATTAAGAGTTTTGGACGTCCCGGCTCTGGGCTCTCTCTCTTCCATCCGCTCTTGCGTCGCCGTCGGTTTCTATGCCTTCATCCCGGAACGTTGGACGTGTCAGTCGGAGGGGGGGGCTTCTGCCTCCGCTTGATGGTTGAACGACTTGAAAGCTTTCCTTTCACATTTTCTTCGAGGGGAAAACGGACGCTTCGGCGTTCAGTTTCTCCCCCCGGGTTATTCATTAACGGAGGGGGGGGGGGGGTAGACGGCGCCAAGGCGAATGGGCGCCCGAAAAGCATAAACGACATGCGGGTGCGTTTGTTTGTTTGCGATACGAGGGAGGCACAGGACCATCGTGGTTTTCCACTTCTGTGAGCAGAGGTTTCCACAAACAGCAAATAACGCTGAGGCAATCTGACTATTTTTATATGAGTATCGTTTGCAAACAGTTCACCCGACCGACTTATCCCTTTGAACGTAGGCGAAGGTGGGTTTCACCTTTTTTTTTTATGAATCATTATTTCGCAGGAGTTCCAATGCATCAAATTTGAAAGAGGCCGTTTTAGAGTCTCAACGGTGAGGCGCCGTTGTATTTACGTTTCCTCTACGCGGACGGACACAAACGCCAACCTTTCAATCCCCCTTCAAATTCTCAAAGAGGAAAAAAATGAGCACCGGCCCTTAAAAAAAAACAGAAAAAAAAACAACAACAAACAACTGCTCACCGATTTGTCAAGCGCCAGCCCATCATATTGTTTTCCTGAAAAAAAACATAAAATAAAATAATAATGTTTTCACCCTTTTGCTGGCACACGCAACGACCAGCCACTCGATTCCGCATGTTTGCGGCTGTGCGTAGCCATTGTTCGCGGCGGGGTCCGCCTTTCCCGGCAGCGATGCAGAGACGTGGACGAGGGGCTGAACCTTCCAGAACATAATGTGAGCGTCTTAAGAGCGGAGACCCCGGCGAACGGCGTTCAGAGCACAAACGACGCCCGCCGTTCGCCCAACAGCCTGGCGGCTTCCATTTGAAACTCTTCTAGGAAATCAACCAGTAAGCAGAGCGAGCGTGTGTACCCCGTAGCCTCGTTTCGGATCAAATGCGGCAGGTTCCGGTGACTCATTTCAGCGGACGGACTTTCTTCCCTCCGCCATCTGCCTCTCGCTACAGGAAGTGGTCGCCGAGTGCAACTTCCTGTCAACTGAAGGCTGACCCTGTCGCCGTATAGCGAGGCTTTGTTCTCCCTGGAGCCGGGCACGCGAGAGTGTGTATCTGTTGGGAGGGCAGCATGTGTTGATGTGTGTATCTGAATGTGTGTACACATACCTGTGTGTGTGTGTGTGTGTGTGTGTGTGTGTGTGTGTGTGTGTGTGTGTGTGCTTGTGCGCATGTGTGTGCTTGTGTGCGTGTGTGTGTGTGTGTGTGTGTGTGTGTGTGTGTGTAAAATGGTTCATAAATGGGTCAACTGTGCTGTTATTGATTTCCCAGCGGAAAGCAAAGCCATGCCAATGTCCTGGCTAGCGCACCAGCAGACCCCCCAGTGACCCCTCCACACGACCGTGTGTGTGTGTGTGTGTGTGTGTGTGTGTGTGTGTGTGTGTGTGTGTGTGTGTGTGTGTGTGTGTGTGTGTGTGCGGGTGTATGTGTAATAAATAACACTGTAAAGAAGCACTTTGAAGGTGAGGGCTCAGTGGTGAATAGGTGACGGCGAAATGTGATGCTGTACGTTTAACCGAGAAACACAGGTGTGTGTGTGTGTGTGTGTGTGTGTGTGTGTGTGTGTGTGTGGCCGCAAACCCTCTGGAGGATTTTCGCATGATGTGAAGTGTTTATTAGCGAAATGTCCGGGGGGTATTCAGCAGCGGCTGTAAATGGAGTGTTTAAGAGACGCACTAAAACACCCCCCCGCCCCCCAGGCCGTGGTGTGTAATTAAAACTCTTCAACTTCTGAAATGAAACACCGCTAATACATCCTGAGCTGAAACTTCCCCAGTCTCCCCCCGCCCCCTCTCTCTTTCCCCATCTTCTTTCTTCCTCTTCTGGGATTAGCGACTCAGCCCGGGGGCGCAAACGTTACGTCTCGACGGGGAAAAAAAGAAAAGGCGGAATGCCGCGGTTTTCGGAATTCCGGGTTTTAATCCACCGCCTCGCTCTCCCGCCAGTCGGCTCTTCCGGCTCATTCGGCGATCGCGTAGGAGACTAGAAACAGGAAGTCGGGTGGCTTCCTCCCGGCCACCCGCCGCAGCCAGCGTTACGCCCTGAATGTACAGCGTTGCGGCAATTGCAAATGGTGCGATGTGACGTTACTGTTAAAAGGGTGCGATACGTTACTTAAAACATGTTAAAATCCAGCAGCCCGCTGCTCCGAGATACAGCACCTCAGATACTAGGACGGGTAAATGCAGAGAAATTGCAAATCTCCCCGTTGTGGGACTGATAAGGGTTTATAAATAAGTAAATAAATAAAAATAAATAAAAATTGAACATTTGCCCCGTTGGTTTGCATTGAAGCGCAGGCAGAAGCTGCAGCAGAGCGGTGAGCTTCAATTACTTTTCTTTGCTTTTAATTTTATCAAACGCTTCAACAGCCAGCGTGACATCACGTCACGCACCACGTCTCCCGTGATGGGGTGTCGGCCAAATATGCGAGGGGCGTGTTGACTTTGGTTGCAGCGGCGCATGGCGAGACCCGAGCCGCAGCCATTCAGGCGGCAAACAGCCCCGACCCAAAGTACCGGCTTCCCCGTGATGGATGAGGTTAGGTTTGTCGTTCAAACCATCCATCAAGCTGCCGACAGCCTCACTCATCCATCCATCCCTCACACACACACACACACACGCAAATACACACACACACGCACGTATAGGCACACACACACACACACGCACACACACACATGCACAAAACACAGTTTTTTAGCTTCTCAATCATCAGCTTGATAAACACACATTCATTTAAATATACACAGACACACTGGTGCACACACACACTCACTCACTCACTCACTCACTCACTCACTCACTCACTCACTCACTCACTCACTCACTCACTCACTCACTCACTCACTCACACACACACACACACACACACACACACACACACACACACACACACACACACACACACACACACACACACACACACACACGCACAAAACAGTTTTTTAGCTTCTCAATCATCGGCTTGATAAACACACATTCATTTAAACATACACACACTGGTGCACACATACACACACACACACACACACACACACACACACACACACACACTCACTCACTCAATCACTCACACACACACACACACACAGACACACACACACGCACACACACACACAATGACCTTTTGTGCTTACATACTCTCATCCTTATATTATAAACCTGTGTCAGTAAATAGAGGGACAAGACACCCAGAGGGAATTCTATCTGCCTTTCCTTGTCCTCCACTTTCTCCTTGTGTCCTACACTTCTCCTTCCCTCTTTTCTCCATTGCTTCTCTCTGTATTTTGTTTCTTTGATTCCTTGTTTGCGGTGGCAGAAGGCCCTTTACACACTAAATGCTTTTAAGAACTATATACTGTACGTACGTATATGTATCCACCACTTTATAGTTTTCACAATTCATTTTTCAAAATCATAGAGCTACTTTTCTGTTAAATTTGCTCCTTTTATATATATACTTTTATGTTCTTTCTATCTGTTGGTAAATGGTAAATTTGAAGGCATTTCCACCGTTCCAGGCAAAAACACGTTGGCGGCTCCACTTTTGATCTGAACACCAAAACCAGCCAAGGATAACAGTGTGTGTTGTGAATGTGTTGAAATAACACACAAATTACACCCCTCACCTGTTGTTTCTAAACTATTACTTCTGGTTTGGCGAGCTCGGGGGAGACGCAAACGTGTGGGTGTGTGTGCGTATGTCTCGTTGAAAATTATAGGTATATGCACACGTAATGACCCAAAAGTTGATCCATGCATTCCAGTGGGAAGGACTTAAGAGCTAATCCAGTCTTAGCTCCAGGCCCCTTGAACCCCCCGGTCAGACCCTGCTATTAATGATCGCCACACATTTACACACAAATGCACACGTCGCCAAATGCTGGGGCCACACGACCGGCATTTGTATGCACGAATGTCCGCCTCCAGGTGGAAAGGGAATGGGAAGGGAACAAAACGCCCCCTGATCCAAATCACACGACGGCTACGCACGACAATGGAGCCGAAACCTGCTTCGCACTCCAACCTGCTCCATATTCATGCCGCATGTATTTGGATTGTGTTCAAAACAAAGCGCCTCGCCATTTGCCCCGGCCCTCCAGATGGAGCCGTTCGATTTCATTCTGTATATTCCATTATGTTCATCGCTGTATTGCCTGTTACAATGGAACACTGCGCTTTAGGCTCTTTCTATTTGCATAGTTGATCTGGAGAGAGCGTTTGGTTGGTTAAGTATATATTAGGGATGGTAAAGTGAGTGTATCAAGGTTTTTGAGTCATGGTTTCCGTATCTTTAAATTTGATAAAAATAAAAATATTATATCATATTAATTTCCGTTAATTATTTATTTATTTACATGTATAATGTTTTAAAAACGTTTCACAATAAAACATAATAATAAAACCAGTACTATATTTAGTTTTTTTCTTGTGTAGAACAGGTATAAAAAACATTTTTCACAAATAAATAATAATATAAAAATAAATAATTGAAATAAAAGCTCACAGTCAGACCAGTGTGTTCACGCCTTGGCCTTGTGAACCTGACGTGACTGGGATGGCTCCTTTTCACGGCCATCCCAGGGGTTATTTTCTAACTGGACGCCTCGATTGATGGCACTCTTCACAAAAACATTTCTATATAGTTTTATCTTGTGCTTCTCGTGCTCCTTCTGCTGCGCAGCCGCACCGTTGCAAAAAATAAAATAACAATAGACCTCGCGAAAGAATTGAGAAACATTGCGCAGCACCGCACGGACCCTGCAAGAGTGACGTGGCCGGCGGAGCTGCAACATTCATTGTGCCGACGCGTGCGGTGGCCTTCTCCCGTGATACCGAAATACCGCGGTTGACGTGTGCATTGAACCGTAGGGGGCGTGCCAAACGGTTCGATAACATACCATGTACCGTTGCTCCCCTAGTATATATTCACTCACAAATGTGTTCTGGTAACAAATACTTAGGACATGAACATATTGGTAGCACTTGAATAACAGTAAGGAGCTTCATATACCACCTGCCCTGCTGTCGGGAGTTCTTTGCCAGTCTTTTTCTCTCTCCCACGTCCTCCCCCTTGTTTGGCCCTGTTGGACCTACTCCAGCAGGTTCAGCAGCGCTATATATGTAAGAGCAGTTGAAGTGAGGGGGAAGAATCTGTGAGAAACCGCATCTACAAAATGGTGCGCCGCTTAAGCTGACCAAACAGAACCGAGCTCAAGTGCGTCTGGAGCTCCATCAAATGGGATTCCATGGCCGAGTAGCTGTACACAAGCCCAAGATCACCAAGTGCCAAGTGTCAGCTGAAGTTGCCGCCATTGGATGACGTGGAACATGTTCTCTGGAGTGATGAATCACCCTGTACCGTCTGGCAGACCTGGGTTTGCCTAATGCCAGGGAAACACCGCCTGCCCTGGTGCATAGTACCAACTCTGAAGGTTGGTAGAGAAGGCCTACCGGTCTAAGGCTGTTCATCACAGTTCAGCTTAGACGCCGTAGTAACTGAGGGGGACATTTTGATGCTACACCATCACAGTGGTATTCTAGATGATTGGGCTTCTAAAATCGTCTGGAAGGCTCTTTCTTCCCCCAACGCCGCAATGTCCTCTACAAAAAGCGAAAACGATACAGAAACGGTTTCGCTTAAATCAGTGTGGAATACAGCATGACCTCAAACCCAACTGAACACCTCTTGGCAGGATTAGGAGCTTACTATTCCGTCAGGGACTGACTTACTTAATAGCCCAACATCAGTAACTGACCTCACTCGTGCTCTTGAGGCTGAAGCTTATGCCTGTGATTTGGGCCACGGGTGACTTGGCCATGATTTTGGCTCCTTGGATCTCTTAGTCAACAATGCCTTTCGATAAGTTTTAACCAATTAATCTGAGGAAACCTATCAACAGCACACACCACAACACAGACGATGGAAAAAAAAAACTAGAATGGATTCTGAAAATCCTCGACACCATCCATTTACCACAAATCTACGTGGCACAGGCGAGACCATAGGATCAACCAAACAGACACAGAAACACGCTGAACACACATTTAGACAGTAAAACCCATAATGTGGTATATGGCGCCTTACCCTGACCTTTGACCTATTGGCTGTCTTGGGAGGATTCCCGGAAATGTCTGTCTGCAAAGCGCACGGCATACAAACAAATGAAACAGCATTTTTCTGTTGGTTCATTGTGCTCGAACTGTTCCGGCGACGCACCAAAACAAACCTAATCTTTCGCAACTATCTAAGTACTTCTGAGGGTGAAGTATTTTCCACTGACACAACTATCTGGATCAATCAGTACCACCAAACAAGTCATTGTTCTGTAAAAATGTGTTTACTTTATAGAGTACATTTCAGGCCACGGCAGAACAGAGTCTCATTTTTTTGTTGCTGAGAGAGATGCGGATAGTTCAAAAATTTTCGGTGGGTGGTCTGAACCCGACCACTTGCGCCTCGACAGAAACTCAACAGAGACTTAGCCGGGCCGCGAGCAAAGCACACTCCTCCGGCGTTAACCTCAGAAAAACAAGCGCGAGGCATGCACACAGCGGCCTCCAGCGGCCTGGTGTCGCTTTGTGTCGCGGCGTCGCATGACTCCCCGCGGCGGCGAGGGCTCTCCCGCCCGTTCCGGTGTGAACTCCGCCCAGTGTCACAACCCGGTCTTTTTCAAATTCTCCAGCCCCGATGAAAATCCCCTCCGCCCCACGCAGAGGCGCGGCGGTAGACGGCGTATCGCGGCGCGCAGCTCCCACAGAAACGGGGGGAAGAAGGAAGCGCCTCACCTGCCTCCTTCTCCCCGAGAACCTTGGCACGGCCGCGGCCGCGTCAGAGGGGAAAACGGGTCTTCGCTTAAATTTACCGAGGAGAAGGAATGTCAGAATGGGTTTCGTTTGGCCAAGTCCATTGTCCTCGTACGAGGAATTTGACTCGGGTTGAGTTTGGGCCGTTGTTGTACACAATGAGGCAGATAAGAGTTTAACAACTTAAAATACAAAATATAAAGAATGTGCTTCCAGCCACTATGACAGGTGCTCAGCTGTCTTATGCAAGTCATGAGAGAGAGACAGAGAGAGAGAGGGACAGAGAGAGAGAGAGAGAAGATAAGGACCTCTCCCCTCCTCTGCTGGAAACCACGCCTCCCCTGCCTGCGAGCAAAAACCCCCCGAAGAAATCCAGTTCCCGCCGGGAACTTCTCTCGCATGCGTACTGGACGCCGCGCTCCCCTCGGCCACCCCGCTCTCGTCTCCATAAAAAGTCAAGGCCGGCAGAGGGCGGACCGGCCGCCGTGGCTGTTGATAATAAAAGTGCCGCCGTTCCTCGACAGAGGGACTGGACTGTGTTATCGGGACGAGTCGGGGGAACTCGTTGTTCAGACTGGCGGTTTGAAGGCGGCTGGAGGCTATTCATAGGCCGGGCAGTTTAAATGTGATTAAAGGGGAAAGTACTCGTGGTTTGCCTCAGTTTGGCCATTTGCATCATCATTTAGACGAGTCCCTTTGAACGACTCTCGCACTGAACCCTTTTGCCGAACGCTGTCTCCTGCCGTCGGCCGTGGCGGCAGGAGACACCTTGTCTGGTGGCCGTGAATAGGTGTTGCCATGGCACGGAGAGCAAGAGGAGGCACATCCTTCATCTAGCCCGCTGCTCGCTGAAGAAGCCACCGCCGCTTAGCATTCATTCATACGCCCACGTTGTCTCCACGGCGACCGATGCAGGTTAATGACCCCCGAACACATAAATCCCGCCCGATCACTCGCAAATAACGGTGTCGGGCGATCAATCCTGGAGAGAAACAAATTGGCCTTGCCTTGGGCGCGAACACAGAAGTTAAGGGGCGTCAATTTCTTTTGGGACCGCGCGCTGCTGCAAATGCGGCGCAGAGCCGGTGACACAGAGGAAAGCACATGACAAATGTATTTATGTACAGGAAGCGGTTTCAGGATGAATTTGCAAAGCCACAAGAACAGCAGAACGTACGCCCTGCAGAACTTGCATCCGCACGTCGATTTCGGGGGGGGGGGGGGGATATTTACATGCAAGGAATATTTGAGAAACAACTATTCATATTTATATTTATGAGGAAATCAAGACCAAGCCGGTCGAGGGGCATTGATAAGAGCTGGTTTGTGAAGTTCAGAGAGCCGCATAACTCCACTGTGATTATCAACCATAATTGCCGGACAACATTTAGTCTCATATTGCAATATCAACATAATACTGCCAGGCCATAATGCACAAAGAGCAGAACGCCAGCTGGAGTGATGTAACGCTCGCCACCATGGGACTCTGGAGCAATGGAAACACATTCTCTGGAGAGATGAATTATGCTCCACCAGCTGGCAGTCCCACGGACGGACAAATATGTGCTCGGCAGATGCCAAGGGAGCGATACCTTCCCCAACGAGGGAGGGTAAACCGCGCAGCCCGGCGCGAGGAGGAATACGAGTTCCAGCAAAGGGAAGTCCTACAGAATGCAACGGAATTCCAGGCAGTTCTGAACAAAGTCGTTTCGAGGGGAAGGTCCTTTCCTGTTTCCGCACGACAATGGTTTTGGTCGAGAATGAGCGGGAGGAAATTTACGAGTCCAGACGCCTTTTGAGATGAATTACCGCATCATTTGTTGTATCTATAATGTCAACAAGACAAACAGGCGCGTGCGGTCCGCGCCCCTCTAGTGAGGCCGCTGCGCTCCACGCACACAGGCTGCATTGGATTCATTTCCCAAAAACAAGACTTGAGTTGGAACATTCTGTTTTTTTGCTTTAAATCCCGAAATTATACAATATAATTTGAAACAGAAACAACTGCCGATGCTACATGTACGCAGCATGTTTGCTTAGTTTGTTTGTGCTTGACATGCAGTTTTTATCTCTCATCTCACATGGCTACAGATATTTTTCTGTTCCGTTTAGGGCCAGTTCAGCCTGTGAAAGAGAAAAATAAACCTCTTATTCCTGGATTCTTTTGTTCTTTATTTCCTCGTGGCCAATTTAGTTGTAAAAATAAAATGGCAATCAGAATAGGCCACGAAATATTCTGATCCTGAACCGACCCTTTCGACTCTCGCAACACCGACTGAATCAACCGAACGGGGGTCGGATAACTGAACGCATCTTTTCAACCAGGTGACTCCAAAAAGAGCCAAACTTTTCAAAGCCAGGAACTAAGGTACGGCAAACACATCCACCCTCCGACTGGCTCCCGGCCTCCTCAGCATTCTTATATCTAATCAATCAATCAATTTGGTTTGTCATGGTTAGTCAAAGCCTTCCGCCAACGGTCAGGCTGTGGAGCCTGTCGGAGACCAAATCTGCGCGAACGCCCATGATCTTTGGATGAGCTGGGTGCACGATGAGCAGTGTTCAGTATGGATGCTACATTCCGTGTGCTCCTGGTGTCATTCATCATGGCACCATGGTATCTATGTTGCCCCTGCGGGTCAGCCTGTGCTCAGAGAGGCGTGTGATTAATGTCAATAAAACTGGTTGTTCTGCTGACTAAGATGTTGGAAGGACGGTGGATGCCATTCACACACACACACACACACACACACACACACACACACACACACACACACACACACAGCAGGTCAATGGACACACTCCAACAACAAGTGTTCTGGCCAGATTACACACTTACACTCAAATCCCGTTGATTTTTGCTGGGAGATCTCCAATTTAGAAACTCAACATTTCATATTCCCATGACAATCGGGAACACACACACACGCACACACGCGCGCGCACACACACACACACACACACCCACATGCGCGCGCACACACACACACACACACACACACAAATTGCCCCTTGTTAAACCTTGCCACCAATTTGTCATAAAGGCTCTAACCAGGGCTGTTTGTTCTGGGAGTGGCGGGAGTCGAGCAACACAAACACACCTTTGTTTTTTTCACGCCGGAGCGAGGCGACACGGTTGGCAACAAAATATTGACTCTGCATTATGAACTTGACAGGAAAAATGAGCGAGGGAAGGGAAAGGAAAAAGAGCGGTGAAAGCACAGGGGGGACGAGGGAAGGGTGGGGGGCGGCGAAGAGTTCTACGTTTCTGTGTGTACACGAAAAACAAAGGGGCGGCCTGAAGTGAGCGAGGGCGGCAATGCGAGGACAGAAAAAGAAGAAGGGGAAGAAGAAGAAGAGGAAGAAGACGAAGAAGAAGAGGCGGAGGGGAAAGTCGGGGGGGACAAAAGGAGGAATTTGCCGCTTGTCCAAACAGGCAGTCACCTCCGAGGGTCCGTCTCCGGGAAGCCCATGCGAGACGGGGGCCGGGGTGTGGTCGGCGACAGGGGGGGAAGCAGAGAGAGACGGACGGACGGACGGGTAGATAAACAGACACAAAGACGTGGGACGAGGGGCAGGAAGGGTGTGGAAGGCTCCCGTGTCTGTGTCATCAATCACCGTATAATACCAGTCTTTGTCTGCTCCGTCCGGCTGTTCCCCGGCGTCCCGTCACGCCACCCATCCGGTCAACGGAGCCTGCTCTCGGGGCATCTGGACCGATTGAAAATCGACGGCGGGTCGAGAACGTTGTCTACTTCTCTCGAGGTGCGATATAAAAAAAAATGACAATAAATTAAAATAAATCCCTTCGCTTCAATACTTTCGTTTCGGGAGAGATAATGTGCTCGGCATGTATTTTAGACAGGTTGATCAAGAAGTGCAATTCAGTCGACGCCATCAAAGTCGTGGACTCCAAACTAGATACGTAGGTTCTCCTGAAACCGATCCACCGAAAAAACTTATGTGAAAAGCAGAGACAGAACAGAATGCGGGGACAACCGAGCGAGCCAGATCAGTAGGAGTAAGAGCTCTACAGGGGATCGTTATTTTTCGGTTATGGAAGAATGATGATTTTCGGCAATCGTGCGAATAGTCCAAAACAAACCCAAGACCCGGTCGACAGCCCTATGGACGTACGGCTTTGCGTGGTATTTGTGGAATGCTTTTGGACGTTTTTTTTTTTTTGTATAGAAAAAGGCCAGAAAAATGGACCCGGTACCAAAAAAAAAAAAAAAACCCACGAGGTTTGAGTCCAAAAAGTGGATCCATCTCGTACAAACCCTTCTAAAAACAGAACGTCCTCAAGTTGGCTGGGACCGCGAGTCTGATCTGAATTCCAGAAGAAGCTGAGTGGTTTTAATACCATCCCCCCCCCCCCCCCCCCACACACACACACACACTTTCTCTCCAAAAGTCAATTGAGCTTCTCCGGCCGAGGCGTGGGAGGCGATCAATCTCCGTCTCGTTCGTTCGCGAGATAGAACGATACCTGGAGGCCCCCCAGCCCCGCGCTGGAATCGACGGGCGGTGCTGCCTAAGAAAGAGGGATTCAGAAAGAGCCTGACCTGCCGCCGCCGTTGCTACGCCTCCCCTCCATCACCCCCCCCCCCCCCCCCCCCCCCCGCTGTCTCCTTACGCCCTCCCTGTTGCGTCTTCAGCTCTGGCAACCCCCGGAATACGCAGTATTTATTGCCCTGGCGATGACGGAATGCGGCGCTAAGACGTGTTGGGAGGAGGCGTAATCCTTCATTAGCGAGTTAAGGAGATTATTTTCCTCGGAAAGAGGTTTTTCCTACCGGCGCTCATAGTTATTTACTACGCAAAAGGTGCCCGACCCTAACTTTTAGAAGCGGGCGCCAAGCATCAGCTGCCGGTTGCCGACGCTGACGAAATGCTTTGCCGAAATCTGAGTGGTAGAGATCCGACATACAGTAATTAAAACCCGCAGTTCAATATTTTCAACGCTTTCGCCATCTCGACGTATGGTGAGACACGGAGAGCGGTCGGCGACGGGGCGACCAAACCACACAAGATGGTTGACCATGCCCCAAATCAGCCCACGCCAAATGAGCATGTCCGAAACCAGACTAGGCATCGGATGTCACGCGATGACACACGACTTGCGGCGAAATATATTGTAGCGCGCCAACACCGTACACCACGCCGGTGTGGATGTCCCACATTGTGAGGGGAAAAAGTTGCTAAAATAGACTAAGCATCGTATGGGCATGTGGCGTGTAGTACCTAGTCGGCCATTCTGGATGCAACACATAACTTGATTGTGATTTTATTACATTGTACATTAATGTAAGACGTTTTTCTCGGCAAGAAATCAATTTCAACAATTTCCTTGACCCCTGAAAACTTTCCAAGTTGTGACCCCCCCCCCCGGTATAAACCACATTTCAATCTTAGCTCTCATGCGAATCCCGGTGACGTCATCCCTCCAAGGTGAGCTGACCCAGATTTCGAGGGGTTTCATTAAAGCTCACTCGCCCGTCAAGAGAGCGAACACTCTCCGAAACCCATCATGGTTGTCGCCGTACGCTCGCTGAGTTCTAATTCACTTGCTGGTGATACACGGATTTAGGGTCATGGGTTAAAAGAATATGGTGATATTTGACATTTTTTCCCAATATCGCCCCAGCCCGACTGACACTTACATAGTGGCTCAAAGAAAGTTGGCACGCATGCAGCGCTCTCCTGAAGGTCTTTGAGCGTCGAACTTCACACCGAATTTAAAAAACGCACCCGAGCGGCGGATCCCCGCCCCCGAGGCCGTCGATCGAACTCCATAGGAATGAACGGAAGTTGGGTTTGATGTTGTCGTTTGTCGGACACAGTGCGAAGCGGGCTGTACTCTGTTTACAGTTTTCGAATTTCAATGTCATAGCGTATCTCAACACCCGAAACGAGGAAATGTCAGATAGTCTCTATGAAGTCCATATAAGTCGATATAAGATTCCCAGACTTCCCAGATTTTGAAAAAAAACGAAAAAAAAAAAACAAAACGAACTGACAAGGCTGTTTGATAGGATTCAGAGAAAGTCACATACAAATGATCTGCACCATTTTACGGGATTGTGGACATGGCTGACACACACACACACACACACACACACACACACACACACACACACACACACACACACACACTGTACTGCGGGACACCACAACATGCGTGAGGCCGAGCCAAAGTAAATTGTATTGCTTCTCAATCGACTGTTTGGGGGCTTTACGGAGGGCTCCAGGCCGCAGAAACCTCACTCGTGGGAGAGAGGGAGAGATGGCAGCCCGCCGAAACGCTCAGCGGATGATTACTCACAGGGCAGAGGGAGGGGTCGAAGGAGAGAGAGAGAGAGAGAAGGGGAACGAGGGGGATCAGAAGTAACAGAAGGGAAGAGAAATAGAGG
>NC_137189.1:39275649-39278149 GCF_960531495.2 Zeus faber
ATACAGTTTATTGTATATATATATATATATATTATTGTATTCTTTTTTTCCCGGTTATAATAATAAAATTACATTTATTTGTACAGCACAATTCATACAGGGGACGTCACTCAGCGTGCCAAGTAGACAAGAAAGATAAATACATAAACAGAAGATTAAAAGACCCAATAGAATGTGACGTGAACACACCTGTCACGGGCAGGTCAGCGAAACCAGGATCAGAACGGCCATCACCGCGCGGCCCCTCGACGTCCGAGCGCCTTAAGGCCACCGTCGTTTTAGCCCGAGGAGCCCCTCCGTTGGGGGCCCCGGGGCGGCTCCCCGGCGCCCCCACGTTGAGGACCCCTGCTCCTGGGAGAGCGGCCTCCACGTGTTTTATTTTCCCAGCAGAGCGCCCTGGACCATGTCTGTGTGTTTTGCCCCCATCGCTTCGACGAGTCCGGCGTCCAACTCAACACCTTGCAGCTCCGGTGCTCAGCAGGACTCGTAACTTATAACTTATAACTCATAACTTATAACTCATAACTCATAACTCATAACTCATAACTCTTGACACAACCTTCATTCAAATGCAAATTCGATGCACAGCTCATGATTCATACGTTCAGCGCATTGTTCCACGGGTCGCGACTCCACTTCCCACGTCCGACAAACTCGGCGCGGTCCGGTTCCCCGCGCGCGTGCACGTGCGCGCGCGCGAGCAAAGGTTGCGTGCGCGGGGTGCACGGGCCACACGCGCGCGCACGGTTCGCCGCGCGCAGGGCGTGACGTCGACTCTCCTTGTGTTTTTTTTTTTTGTTTTTTTTGTTTTTTTAATCTGGCTCCCTGCACGCGCACGCCGCATCTCCGTGGCCAACAAATACAAATACATTTATTTATTCATGGTTTATTTATTTACGGTAAACACGGTTCATATTAAATATATATCATCATTTTTACGATTGTAATTATTTTTTAAATAATTTATGCATTAATGTCATTATTATTATTGTTATTATTATTATTATTATTATTATTATTATTAATATTATTAATATTATTATTATTATTAGTTGTCGTATTATTATTATTATTATTATTATTATTATTATTATTATTATTATTAGTGTTGGTTATCCTGTATGAAAGGAGGTACTCACAAGGTAGGAATTGTGCCTGTCGAGGAACACGGAATCTCCCATGGTACTGGAGGTATCCACATATAAACACCCGGGGCTTGGCAAAGACGACAACACCAAAACAAAAACAAACAAAAAAAACAAAAAACAAAAAACAAAAAAAACACTCCGGAGAAGTGACGTGGAGTGACGTGTCGTGACGCGCGCTCCTCGAAGTCTCCGCTACGCGATAAAAAAAGAGCGGGGGGGGGGGCATTCGGGGTTATACACTAAGAGAGACTGCGGCTGAAAAGGGACGAGGGAGCCGGGATCGTTTTTCGGGAGGGTCCCTGGAAGCCTTCCGTGCCGGAGACGCGCGGCGCGGTGCGTGGCGGCTCCATGGCGCGTCTGGAGCGTGTGTGTGTGCGTGGACCGATCGAGACGAGATGCCGCGGAGCCGGAGGGGCGGGGCAGTGGGAGGGAGAGGGGACGAATAACGCTCCACACACACACACACACACACACACGCACACGCAGACACGCACACACACACACACGCACGCAAAATTGGATCGGAGTCATTGGATCAACTTGTTCACCGCAACAAGAACTTCTCAACGTGGGGCCCGTTGAAAGTTTCGCCAGGGGTCCCCAGCAAAACGAGGAATAACTCAAAAACTCCACCGTTTAATCACTTCACAAGTAAAATGACATGTGCACAACAACCAGGAGCGTTGCGTTGTTCATACACAGGTGTTTACTTTTCACCTGCTGATTGGAGCGTTTTAGGTTTAAGGTTCCGCTTTTACTGAATAAAATCCTCAGGTTTATCATCCATTGTTGGCCTGCCTTTTTCTTTTTTTTTTTGGAGTTGCATTACTTTACCCCATATCTTGCCACTTTTCTTTTTCATATTTTTATTTTCATATTCTATTGTTAATGAAAAACGTCAGTCATCGATGGATGTCGTGGATCCGCCGCACTCACAAACAAGATGAATAAAATGGGTATTTCGGGGCGGTTCCGACATGCCGTCATCCAAGTTTGATCCATTATTCGGTCCACTATTGTGGAATTATTTTTGTGAAAAACTTTTTTTTTTTTTTTTATCATCGCTGCAACGCGAGCACATGCACAAAGGACGGCTCGCACAGGTCACATGATAGCATTGCAATGACAATGAATAATCGTGATGAATAATTGTGTGCACAATATTGACACAAATAATTGTGATTATTATTATTATTATTATTATTATTATTATTATTATTATTATTATTATTATTTCGGCCAAAATTGTGCAGCCCTACTTCAGAATGATAACCGCCGTTAGCTGCAGTGTAAGGAAACCCACCCACAGCCGCAAACACCGCCCCGTTATGGAATTACACTGTCACCAGGCC
>NC_137189.1:39283149-39313556 GCF_960531495.2 Zeus faber
TGACCCCAGTCCGTTCGGATGAAGCCAGTACCGTGTTTTCTTTATCTCATATCCACTTCAAGTAGAAGTGTAAATACCCAAATACAACTCTGTTAAAAATCCCCGGGAATCGCATTCAAAACTGCCCCCGAGCGTCCAGGTCTTACCCTCTGCCGGTGGCGGACCCAGCCACCACCCGTTATAGACAAAAAAGCCGTTTCTCATAAAAGTACCAGCTCAACCGAAGTTGCGGTTTTATAAGTAAATATTCTCACGGATTACCGCTTTGAGTATCAGAATAAAAAAAAAAACCTCAATCCGTCGTCGATACGTTGACCTCTGTTGGTTCGGCCCAAATACGTCGTACGCGGCTTTACATCAACTCTCGAAAATCGTGTATTCAACTCACTATTTGATTCAAGATTCAAGATTCAAGATTCAAGATTCAAGATTCAAGATTTGTCACATACATATACATACTTCCATACGTATATGCAGTGAAATGTAATGCAACGCACCCGGTGATAGCACACAATATGTCCTAGGAAAAAATAAGAAAATAAATAAAATAAAAAGTAGAAAATTCCTTTCTAATAGACCGACTAACTGACTCCTAAAACGTAATACAGTAAGTGGAATACTTATAGAATAAGATAAAACATATATAGAATAAAATACAATAAAAATAAATTGAAATAAAACGGAATAGATAGAAGGAATATGCCTATGTATATACAGATATGTGCATTTAAGCTCTTTGCTTCGAGAAACACAGCGGCGTTAAAGTAAAAAAAAAGTGCCCTCAAATGGAACGAATAAGTCAAAGGTGCAACATTATTTTAAATCTATGGTAGGTATCGTAGTTGAGTAAGAGTAAGAAGTTACTTCCTGTTTTGTTTTGTTTTCTTTCTATTACACTGTTTTCCACTATTTGAAATAATGTCCCCTACTGTGCTCTGCTCCTGGCTTCCAGAGCAAATAGCCCATAATAAGGCGCGGTAGCTCAGGGAATGAATCTTGGCCGAAAGAGTGAATGATTAACACTCATTCCGCAGTGGGGCCGGGCCGCATCGAGGAAAAAAACAAATATCAAAAGCAGCTTCGACGAAATGCCTGTTATGAGGACACTGGACGACCACGGGGGCTTCACACGCAGCGCATCATTTGAGCAGCAGCTGCGAGCATGTGGCAGAAGAGTCGGGGAGGTTGAGAGCGCCGCATAACCCAGACGCCCAAATATGTGACCGCATCGGGGAAGGTTTCCCAGACGGGGGCTTCATCTCAGTCAGGACGAGGATAATCCTGCTGAAATGAATCCAGAATTGAGCATTTCTGAGATGTTGCTTAACGCCGGACTAGAAGGACTAGTCCGTCTGGTCTTGGTGCTGGTCTTAGTCCAGATCAACCTGCTCTGCCTGGAGCCCACGCCCACGAATCCAAAGATGAACCCGCCTCTGGTCAGGTTTAATTTTAGTCTTGACAAAGACTGTTTTCCCACCAAAATTAACGGGTTGATCCGGGTTGTTTTCTTTTTGGTTTTTTTTTAAACCCGGGTCAACCCGCCAAAAATAAGCGATTGACACCTTTCCCATCGGCAGTTTTTGTCGACGTCGTGAGCGCGTCGGGAAAAGGGGCGTGTCACGGTTCCAGTGTGATCGGGAACGAAACAGTAGAGGGGACGGCCACTCAAACGGACGACGGCATCAAAACTGTAAAACTTGGGGAAAACGTATTTTGAGCCGTTCCGAAGTACCCGACCCGACACCACGGTAGAAGCAGCGTGGAGAGCCGGCCCTTCGGTGGCGCGGAGCGGGGGCCGGCGTGGGGCGGCGGGGGTTCTCCGCCTTCGGAAAAAAAGTGAATAACTTCACTGATTTTGATTTTGGATTCTAAATAGGAAATGAAATGATCGAATAATGCACGGATAACGCCAATTTATGCGGCAAACGCATATTAAGCCCGTTAAAACCCGTGTTCATTGCAGGGTCATTTCACCCGGGACTGAGACCCGGGTTTTTCCTTTCCCCACCGGTGAAAAATGCCGGATGTCAGCGTGTGTGGCCGGGTTTTGGGTGCAGCGGGAACGGGATGTGAGACCTCGATGAGCTCTAATCTTCCTTCTGGAAATCAGATGCTTTAAACCGAGACGAGGACCGAGTCTGGGGCCATTTGAAACCACGACTGAGAAAGGCCATTTCAGTGAGTCCGGATTAAAAGTGGGGTTCAGACCAGGGCTAGAACGACTCTGTGTGCGGCGAAAACCGCCCCACAACCAAAACCACCATCCCCGCCGACATCCCGTTGCAGGGCACGGTATTAGGGTTATACCGTTAAGTCGCCCTGGAGTCTCTCGACCTCCTCCTCCTGCCGCGGTGGAGAGCATGCAGGCGTAGGTGTGCGGGCGTCGTAGTCGAAAAGAAGGGCACCGCGTAGGTAGTGACGGTGTCATCGGCGTACGCTGGAATTTGAGGCTAGGGGGAGGACGGAGAACTCTTCCACGGAGCCGAAGAACCCAGATGGTGGAAGCAAACGGCAAAACCAGAGAGATTTTTAGGATGCGTGTGTGTATGCGTGTGTGTGTGTGTGCGTGTGTGTGCGTGTGTGCGTGCGTGCGTGTGTTCTTCATGTCAGCGTACATACTTTCCCGACTCTTGGCGCTTTTCACCACATAAAGTAGTGACGTCACCAGAACATCTGTCTGCCTCTCCTGTCATCACCTTCTCTCTACCCGCCTGTCGACATCTCTCTCTGTCTCTCTCTCTCTCTCTCCCTGTCTCTCTCTCTCTCTCTCTCTCTCTCTCTCTCTCCTCCAATAACAGCAAATGAAAAAACCCTCCATCCATTTTAAACACATTTCTTTTGTCAATATTCGGTTAAAAACCCGGCCTACGGTGGAGCACAATGCCGCATCGAGACTCGTTGAAATTCTTGAGGGAAAGAAGGGAAGCTCCACTTCAGCGTGGCGTAGCTCTCCAACCGCGATTCGGACTCCGCGAAAGCGGGCGAAAGACGCGAATGAAACAATTCCGCCGCTCTTCGGCCGGAGTGACGTCCCGACTCCTGAGTCATTTTGAAATGTGTGTTCGCCACAAACAAATGGTTTGTGACCTGCGCCTTGCGGCAGAACCTCCGTTCATTCAAAGTGCATGCGTAGCCTCCTGTTGCCGGGGAGTAAAAAGCGCCTGGGTGGGGCTCCGTACCTGTTTTGTCTTTGTTAAACCATCCTACATCCTCACCACCTATCCGTGCACACGTACACACACACGCACACACACACCTCCTCACAAAGTCCTCCTTCTCAATGCTTTCCGCCACAACAGTTGCCATGGCGCCCGGGACCACTGGCTATCGTGGACAGCACAATAGCAGCGATGAGCGTGTCTGTGTGTGTGTGTGTGTGTGTGTGTGTGTGTGTGTGTGTGTGTGTGTGTGTACCCTGGGTAGGGTGTGTACCCGGTGCGTCAGAACATAATGTGACGTGCGAATGTATTTTAATTTTTTTTTTCTCCCGAGCTGTCAAGCTGATGAGACAAGTTCATTAGGGGTTTCATGTTGTATATCATTAGGCTAATATGAAGAAATGACATGCAAATATAATAAATTAATAAATGAATAGAAATTAGCACGGGAAAACAGTGGTGGAGTTGTTTGTTTTCTATGTTTACAGGTGATGTGGCTTGTAAGTACGCCGCCGGGAATGGCTTTGACTCGTTGCCATGACACCATCCTGAAAGACTCTGAAAGTGGAGGGCTTGCGCGTTATTACATTAAAGGGGGTAATTCGTAATCCATGAGAGTATTTTGCTGAAAGAAATTCCATATTTGATACTTTTTTTTTTTTTCCCTCCATCTGGTACTTTTTAAGAAACAGCCGTTCAATGTATTTGGGTTACGCGTGTACTCCTCTAGATTCTGTTTCTATTGCCGGCGGTGGGGATCCGCCACCAAGATCGGGCAAAAAGTGAAAAAAGCCGCCGCGGTGCGTTTCAATAAAGCAGCGTAGCCCGTCGTGGTCACAAAACTGTGGATATAGATGATGTTCACAAAAAAAGGCAAAAACAGAACTTGGCAAAATAATAACAGTGTATATAGTGTTGTTTTTATAATAATAATGATAACACTATATACACTGTTTTGCCATATGTCGTGGTCTTATTTCACAGTTTGCGTGTTAGAAGGCTCATCAGAGACCCAAATGCGCTCGAGCACTGAAAAAGTGAGTTTTTCACAATAGTTCCTCTTTAAATGGCGACTTCACATTTTTTTTTCTCAATTCCCCATGAATTAAAAAGGATTCTGACGGCCATCACTTGGGTTGACTCCCAGCGGTCGAAAGGTGAGGTTTCGGCTTAAAAAAAAAAAAAAAACACCCGAATAGTCCCTGAAATGAGTGTGAGGAGGGTCTGGCTTGGTAAATGCGTCATAAAATATGAAGGAGAACATCCCACTGAGTGATGTGACATTAGTATGTTTTCGTAACCTCCTTCAGCTGAGGGATGGTCTCCCTCTCTCCCTCCCTCCCTCTCACTTCGCACCTTTGTTTAAACACGTGGTTGAGTAGTATGCGTTTATATATTTGTGTGTGTGTGTGTGTGTGTGTGTGTGTGTGTGCGTGCGTGTGTGTGTGTGTGTGTGTGTGCGCGCGCGTGGACACGCATCTGTTTTTGTCCAAACACACCACCATGGGTGTTCCTGGTTTTTGGTTCATGGGAAAGCATTCTGGGACGATCCCCAGCGTTCAGCATTTCCGGAGTCGTTAAAGGTGAAGTTTGTACGAGTGTACGGAGTTTGAGGGATACCTCAAGAGCTAGCCTCAAATCACAATGCCGATATTCCAACGGTATATCGGCCCCTCCTAAAAAAAAAGGTGAAGGCATAGTTCATATTGAGGGTGACTGATTTGACACCTTCATCATTCATCGTTCACAGGAAGTCCTCCCTCGCTCACGGTGCGTTACACCGACTGAATCAAACAAACAAACAAACATGTAAATGAACTGAAATGAAATGTAATGAACCCTTACTCTTTTCTGAAGCTGCTTTCACACATGCAGGGGATCACTACGAATAGTTCTCGCTTTCATGGTGAAACTTGATCTTGTTAAGAGCTGCAATTCTGACTGGGACTAATGAAGCAAATTAATTAGCACAGCCTTGCAATTTTGATCTTGCAACACAATATTAGTATATTAAAAATATTTGGTAATATAGTCATATTTAGTTGGACTTTATTAACATTCTGCAATATTTGTAGTATTTTTTTTTACGACTGTATGGGCTC
Source organism: Zeus faber (assembly GCF_960531495.2). Classification (NCBI taxonomy): domain Eukaryota; kingdom Metazoa; phylum Chordata; class Actinopteri; order Zeiformes; family Zeidae; genus Zeus; species Zeus faber. The sequence goes on from NC_137189.1 coordinate 39,288,410, forward strand.
CACATCCTGTGTTGCAGTTTGGCGGGAAGGGAGACATTGATATTCATGCGCGGCTCTTTTACGCAGTTGCCATGGCGATGGCTGTAAACACTGAGCAGCTGATGGAGAGCACTGGACCTTGTAAATGTGTGCAGGGCTGAGAGTCTATCTATCTATCCATCTATCTATCTATCCATCTATCTATCCATCTATCTATCTATCTATCTATCTATCTATCTATCCATCCATCTATCTATCTATCTATCTATCTATCTATCTATCTATCTATCTATCTATCTATCTATCTATCTATCTATCTATCCATCTATCTATCTATCTATCTATCTATCTATCTATCTATCCATCTATCTATCTATCTATCCATCTATCCATCTATCTATCTATCCATCTATCTATCTATCTATCTATCCATCTATCCATCCATCAATCTATCTATCTATCTATCTATCTATCTATCCATCCATCAATCTATCTATCTATCTATCTATCTATCTATCCATCTATCCATCAATCTATCTATCTATCTGTCTGTCTCTCTTTTGTTCCCCTTATCCCTCTCCTTTCACATTCTGTATTGTTCACTTTCTCTTTGCAATGTGATTTTAAATATTAAATGTAATGATTCTAAATTCCAATTTTTTTCGTTCTTGATTTAATAACTTCACATTTCCTCCTGGGGCATTACTGTGGCGGACAAAGGGGCGTGGTCAACCGGCTGCGGACGGTAGCACGGTGCCCTTTCCCGCGGCCGCCAAGCTGCCTCGAGTCAGCAGCCCAGCAGCGGAGCGCCATTCCTCCTGTGCCCGAGATGATCATTATTATTATCATCATCATTATTAATGTAATATTCATCACGATCACTTGTGATTGATACTTGTGGCCAGCGTACCTTATTGTTCAAGGTGACAATAAAACCTCTCACCATGTTGGTGCACCACGGCCAGAAAGAGTCCGCCTCCTCCCCTAAACCCTTACCTGTGGGCAGAGACTCCCACAGTGACGTTCTATCACATCTCATCTTTGTTCTCATCCTATCTCTCATTTGTTGTGTGTATATTAGTCCATACCAGCTACTTTTCATTGGTTTTGAGCACAAATAGTTTGAATAGTGTTTTGCAAATCCATGCAATCTCTTGTGTCCTGTCCTTCCCCCTCTCGCTCTCGCTCTCTCTCTCTCTCTCTCTCTCTCTCTCTCTCTCTCTCTCTCCGGCCGACACTAGTGTTAGGTATCCTCCAGATTGTGATTTCTGTGTGTGTGTGTGTGTGTGTGGGGTCAGCTCGGGCCTCTACCGCCGTCGAACCGGAGGAGCCCCGATTCTTCTCAGCTCCGGCCGTAAATATTTAGTCTTGCATATAAACAAGGCATTCTATGGGGAATGTTCTCGCGGTGATGGGGGGGGGGGGGGGAGAGGAATGGCTTTCTATCTATGTGGAGCGCGGCGGAAGGCGACCTAACATGCTGCGTACTGTACATCACTACCTGTAACGTGTAGCGACAACAAGAAGACTTTGAAATGACTTAAGCCTGACACCCTCTCACGTCTAAAGACAAAGTGGCGTTCGTCGCTGAGTGTTTAGTCAGACACTATACGGTTTTGCAAAGATTGGGGATCTCGCAAGGTCATTATTTGCAAGACTACAACTAGATTCCTTCTCAGATTATTTCCCATCCGGCTCTTGGTGGAAATTTACAAGAAGAAAAATTGTTGAAACAGACAGTAAGCAGCTTTCGGCCACAGCTGCCCTTGTGTGTGCAGTGTTTTTATCTGAAAAACCAGCCAAACCATTAATATTATTTATATCATTATGTAATAATAATAATAATAATAATAATAACAAATATAACTGTAATACATGAGGTCCAGCTTAGTCGTGTTAGATAGAAATTACAGTTTTAGGAGTTCCCGTAAAACACACCGTCACTTCCTATCGACGCCAATTACAAATCGTGCAACTGCTCGTCTTTACATCAGCAATACTACTGAAATGAGTTACAATTTTCTGAGTTTCCATCAAACGCAGCATCGGCTGACGTAATGACGCGGTGACTTCCGTCCTGGTGACACGCAGAAATACAACTCAAAGCGGATATACTTGTTGCGTGTTATTAATTTATTCAAAGTATGAGAAGGCGTCCGTCTACTACCTGTAGTCCACAGAGTCCTGCCTCACGGTGTCTCTGTGGAAGGAAATCACTCCGTGTGGAAGTTTCCAACAACACGGTTCCATTCAAACAGATTTTTAAACAGACTCGTCGCTCTGGAGCTGCACGCGAACTCCATGTGTGAGCAGACAAACACGGAATATGGTGAGGACTGTTTTGGACTCCTACAGTTTGTGTAGACTAACATCCGGACCAGTCAATGTGCACTTACGCCACTGCATGTTGCCCTGCTGGCGTTCAGTTTAAATATCCCTGAAGAATGATGTTTTCACAATTACGATCGTTCCGGGATGACTCAGTGCGGACGCAAAAGAAAAGGTCAGTTCCTCCAATGTTTCTTAGAACTTCCTGCCGTGCGAAAACATCTTCTTTGAATGATTATAGTTTCCGGGATTTTGTCGAACGCAGCACGAGCCGCCCCGACTCAAGTTGTCCGTCTGGATGTCAAACTCGCAAGTGGCCGGAGGGGAATGAGTTCTGAGAGACGAAGCTTGGACTTCTATAACTATGATATCACAAAGTGGCCCGCTCCTGAAAAGGATGAAATCACGACAGTTTTCCACTAATTTCTGCTCCAGATGTAGATTGATATTGATCAAACTCGAACTACAAGATGTCTGCAACGTCCTGGTTCTAATGAGACCGCAACCATGTCTGTGCGTACTGTTTCGGATACTTTCACCCCCGAAAACGCAAAGAAAAGAAAAACACACAGAGCAATAGAGCTGGACCCCTAATAATGATAATGATAATGATAATGATGATAATGATGATAATGATGATAATGATAATGATGAATATGATGAATATGATAATGATGATAATAACGGCTAACGGATAATAATAATATTAATAATAATAATAATAACAATAATAATAATAATTAGAATTGGAATTTAAATAATAATAATAATAATAATAATAATAATAATGATAATGATGATACGACAGTGATGATAATGATAATGATAATGATAATAATAATAATAATAATAATAATAATAATAATAATAATAATAATAATAATAATAATAATAATACATATAATAATACATATAATAATACATATAATAATAATAATACATACAGCAATACATGGGTCCAGTTTGAGACCTCAACCCATGTCTCTAAGTTCCAAAACATCTGGACAAAATAATCAAACAACTATCATAGTATTTACGAAGATCATCGGGAATTTACAAGTGTAAATTATGAAAATGGCCATCTTAAGTAATGTTTAAAAAAAATGGACAACTTGTATTAGGTTGTCAAGTAAACAGTGTTTCTAAACATCGTGTTCTATGGAATTGTTTAACAAAAAGATGTTTGGGAAGCACATTTTTATAATAACAGCTTGACATTTGTAATGTATGTATCACAAAATCTAAAACATCTTAACAAAGGTAAATAAATCAATTAGTCACCTTCATTTTCCTTTACCATTTTCTCTAACTTGGTCATTTCACCGTATTGTTGTTGCTGTACCTGACACGGAAGTGACCACCTGTACCAAATTGTCGTTGGATGGCGGAAATGTTTGTAATTAATTTGGAAATTTTGTAATTGATCAGGTCGAATAATATGTTGTATTAAACATAGTTAGTCTTCCTACTGTGCAACATTATGATTTATTCCACCAGACCTTTTCAAAATGAGGAATCCTATTTTAGGATAGGCACTAAGCCAGTCCTCAAGTCCAAAATAACTAGTTTGGGATTTCTCGAGATAAGAAAAGAGGTTAAAGATAACATGGGACACAGCCACGAGTTTAGGATTTGCTGCTGAAGGGGCAAAATAAGATTTTTTTTTGCATATCTTTGAAACATAAGAGGAGATCGGACAACAAAACTGTTTACGTTTTGTCTTGATTTGTTTCTTTCAGGGACCAACAACCAACAAGTTGAACATACATAAACATATCATAAATAAATAATAATAATAATAATAATAATAATTATTATTATTATTATTATTATTATTATTATTATTATTATTATTATTATTATTATTATTATTATTATTGTTATTATTATTATTATTAACAACAACAATAATAATAATAATAATAATAACAATATGAATAATAATATGAATGTGAATATGAATATGATTATGATTATAATATGATTTAATAATAATACCACTAAAAATAATAATAATTCTCTAGTAACGCAGCATTTGGATGCTACCTCACCATCGCTGAACTCTAAACATTTACACCGTCTGATTCGAATTCCACCACTGAAACATCTACATCTGGAAAAGCAGCACGACCCAAGACAAACACACACACACACACACACACACACACACACACACACACACACACACACACACACACACACACACACACACGGGACACACACACGGGACACACACACGGGACACACACACGGGACACACACACGGGACACACACTCACGGGACACACACACACACACACACAGACATACACTCACGGGACACACACGCGCCCAAATACGTGCACAAGCCTTTGTGCACACGTGCCCAAAACAAAGGTTTTATGTTGTGAAGAGACTTTAAATCTCCCAGACAGTTTTTTGTCATGTGCTTCAACGTGAGCTTCCCCAGGCAGCATCACCGTGTGTGTGTGTGTGTGTGTGTGTGTGTGTGTGTGTGTGTGTGTGTGTGTGTGTGTGTGTGACTGTGCATGTGTTTGGGAGGGTGGGGGGTGTAAGTGAGAAATGTCAGAATAGAAAAAATAACAAGACAAGAGTCGGGGGTTGACGGATCCATCCCGTCTCTCTATCTCGCCCTCTCTCTCTATCTCCCTCTCTATCTCGCCCTCTCTCTCTATCTCCCTCTCTATCTCGCCCTCTCTCTCTATCTCCCTCTCTATCGCCCCTTCTCTCACTTTATCTCCCTCTCTATCTCCCCTACCCTAACCCTAACTCTACCCCCCCCCCCCCCCTCTCGCTTGCTCTCTCTTAGGAATGCAGTCGGAATTCAAGCTTGACTCCCCTATTGGCTCCGCCCACACTCCCACCACCTCATATCGGGCTACACACACACACACACACACACACACACACACACACACACACACACACACACACGCACACACACACACAAACACACACCTTCCTGAGGGTCATTCTAGCCATAAAATGCAGGTTCAGCCTGTTGAAGCTTGTGTGTGTGTGTGTGTGTGTGTGTGTGTGTGTGTGTGTGTGTGTGTGTGTGTGTGTGTGCGTGCGTGCGTGCGTGCGGCGTGTGCGTGTGTGTGTGTGCGAGTGTGTGTGTGAGAGAGAGAGAGACCGACAAAGACAGAGGGAGGACCTTCTGCACCACCATGAGGCAAAGACACACAGCCCATCCAATGCAACATCTATATGTTGGTACTTCATAAACATGGTTGTTGCTATGTCATGTTGTGTTATTAACTGTTGTGACTTATACAACGCACTTAATATCAATCAGAATCATTTTGGGTTTGAAGTTTACAATAGAAAGTTGTCTATTCCTGACCCCCCCCCCCCCGCCGATAAATAAAGTGTGACCTTCTCTTACGATAATTATGATAAAAACAGTGCAACTATTCGTGTAATTAAGCTATATCAAAAGTTCTCGACAGAGCGACAGACAGACAGGAAGGCAGGCAGACAGACAGACAGACAGACAGATTCAAGTCCCAAAATTCCTTTGGAAAATGCAACATTTTGTCATTGCACCATTTCACTGTCTCTCCTCGGAGGTCCTGTATGTGGTTCTTCTGATCGATCGATTTGGTTGAACGTTCGTCCATGTGGACAGTTTGATGGCCACAACCGGCCCCCTGCACGTGGCCCATCTTTGCATTCTCGGCGGCAAAGGCGGGCGGACCGCGCCTCCGACAACGGGAGCAGGAGACTGTACAGAGGGAGCACACGCGTCACGCAACGACACCGAACGGCTGTTTCTCATATAGTGCCAGATGAATGAAGTATTTAATATGGTATTCTTTAGAGAAAATACTCCCGCCGATTGCCACTTTGAAGTCACAGCACTGATTCGGGAGATAAATAAAACTCTTGAAACGTTCTTAAGCCAAGATGTCATTCCTTCCCTTCGCCGACGCTTCTCCTCTCAACCTCCCTTCAGCTGCTTTTACTTTCTTTTGATTTCCGTGACGGTGTTCGGCGAGCATCCCTTGCTGTCGTGCACGGCGCTGTTTTTGACACGCTGTTTCCCGACTTCTTGGGAGAGGGAGATTTTTCCTTTTTTATCTTTGGATTGCCGGGAAGCCGTTTTCACTGCGTCAGAGGCTTTGCAGGTCCCAAGCAAACCATCTCTTAACGCTCACGTTCAGGCGAGAACGCTTTGTTTCCTGCGCCGCTGCTCCTGCCATGTTTACATCACTCAGCGGTTGCCGTGGCAACAGACGGAAGACGAGGAGGGGAGGAGGGGGAGCGAACAAAGCGCTCGCTGGAGACTTGTATTGAGGAAAAAAAAATTAAAACCCACAAAAATAAAACAAATTACATACAGAATAAAACAAAATAATAATTAGAAAATAATTATATATATATATATATATATATATATATATAAGTACAAAAAAAATGAAATAACAATAAAAATATGATATACAAACATGTCAAGGGCAACTGGTAGCCATGGTTCAACTCAGTCGCTCAGTTCATATTATTATTATTATTATTATTATTATTTCATTATTATTGCACCTGAATTATGGCTATAACTCAGGCCTTTGCCAGTATGAGGTATCAGTATTGTGTAAAAAAATAACATACATACAAAGGTATTACACACACACACACATAAACACACACACACACACACACACACACACACACACACACACACACACACACACACACACACACACACACACACACACACACACACATACACACACCATGTGAGAATGCAGTAAATAATTTCAGCGCCTATTACATCTCCATTAACACGTACACTCCCCACTGGAACTAATCTGCTCCAGGTGTGTGTGTGTGTGTGTGTGCGCGCGTGTGCGTATGCATACTTAAGTACACCTACTTGGTCCGTCTCCGTCCGTCTCGTCTTCCTCTCTTCTCCTCCCTCCTCCATCCTTTTCCCTCCCTGTTTCCCAGCATGCCTCGGCCCTGACAGACGGACTCCACTTCCCACGCTCCCCCTGCCAGCCTGGCGTCCTGACAATTCGGTCAAATTAAGGCAAATTGCGGCCCTCGGCGGGGAACTAATTTCGACACGATTACTTATTAACCTCTCTCTCTCTCTCGACTCTTTTGCACTTCCACAGAGTCAGCTCTATGGGCTGCATCCGCGCTCACGCAAGAGACTAGCAACAGGAAGTTGCGTCACTTCTGTAGCCGACAAAGTTACGCTCCGATGTACTCAAATGCGTTCATTCATCATTCAGAACGTGTTCAGAAATACCCTCAGACACGCCTGTATGACTGTGATTCATGTTGTCCCGTTTTCAAAATGGAGATTTCATCTCTTTTAAGCCCTGGACGTATGCCCCATTGGACCGCGTTCAAGCCCCGGTGAGAAGCTGCAGCAGAGGCGTACGTTTCTCAGCCGCGAAGCCTTCGGCGAGGTTGTGCTGTCAACTGTTGTAAACGACGGGAACCGACATAAAAAAAAAAAAAGGCCCGGGTTGAAAAATAGAGAACACATCCTTTAGAGCCTTTACCCCAACGCCCCAAGGGAGAGATGTACGAAAAGACGGGGAGACACACAGCCCAGCCCAGAGAGCGAGACAAATAGGTATACAAGCACAGAGACGGGAAGCTGGACAGACGCGGCGCAAAAACCTTTTCACAGGAAGAAGAAAAAAAATAAAATAAAAAAACCTTTCCGTCTTCCCATTCACTCGATCAAGATTCAAGAGTCTAGATTCAAGATTCAAGAGGTGTATTTGTCACATACATATACATACGTTCATACATATACGCAGTGAAATGTCTCAGCAACGCACGCGGAGATTATGCTCAATATTTGACTTCCTAGCTAGCAACTAACTGAAACTAACTGATTCCTAAAACGTAAGGCAGTTAACGAATAGAATAATATAAATAAAATGAAACTAAAATAAGACTCAAAAAGATACTACAAAGTGGGGATACAAAATAGAAGGGAAAAGAGTTATGTATATGGCATAGGCTATTTGTATATACAGATATGTGCAGTAAAGTGCATGTGAATAAAGTAAGTGTGAATATATACCGTACAGTATTCAACAGTACGACACAGCAATACAGTAACACCCAACACAACAGCAATACACTACAGTATGCAGTAACCCAGAGCAGTGATACAGTAACTTGAAGAGCAGTATGCAGTAACCCACAGCAGTGATAGTCACTTGCAGTACAGTATGCAGTAACCCAGAGCAGTGATACAGTCACTTGCAGTACAGTAGGCAGTAAGCCAGAGCAGTGATACAGTCACTTGAAGTACAGTAGGCAGTAACCCAGAGCAGTGATACAGTAACTTGCAGTACAGTATGCAGTAACCCAGGGCAGTAATAGTCACTTAAAGTACAGTAGGCAGTAACCCAGAGTAGTGATACAGTAACTTGCAGTACAGTATGCAGTAACCCAGGGCAGTGATAGTCACTTAAAGTACAGTAGGCAGTAACCCAGAGCAGTGATACAGTCACTTGAAGTACAGTAGGCAGTAACCCAGAGCAGTGATACAGTAACTTGCAGTACAGTATGCAGTAACCCAGGGCAGTGATAGTCACTTAAAGTACAGTAGGCAGTAACCCAGAGTAGTGATACAGTAACTTGCAGTACAGTATGCTACGATAGGTACGCGCTATGATCCAGCACCTAAATAATAAGGTTGTCGGGCGATAGACGGCGAATACAGGAAAACAAGCTCCATAGGAGCAGAGACACAAGGTGAACGAAGAGACGGGAATACGCTGTCGACTGAGGGTAAATGTTGGTAAATATGCAGCGCACTTGTAACAGTGTTTTTGCAGGGGCCATCGGCGAAGTGGCCTCACGACTTTTTTGCCCGGCCTCTTGATATATTAGCGCACCTAAACGCGGCGATGGATTTATTCTTTGCCTTGACGTGCACGTGTCGCCACCCATTTTTCGGAGAGACATAACATTCGCAGATTACCGAATTCCAGCAAAGACCGCGCTCGGTCCGAGGGGAACGCCGCTGAAAGACCCCTCCAGGTTCACAGTACATCTCCTGCTTTCCGGGGGCCCAAAAGAGAACGGTCACGTTCTCCCGCCAGAAAACAGGCGTTAACGTTTTTCCTTAATGGTCGTCGACCACCTAGGCTAGCCGCGAGAGGTTTAACCCTTTTTTTTTTTCGGATTCGGTTCTTGACGGGTAACTCGACGGAAAGAGCCGTTCAATTTTCCCGACTTTTGGATTTTCATTGGGTTCAGTCGGTGTGACGCACGGCAAGCGAGGGAGGGCTTCCCGCCGACGATGAACGGCAGTCCGAAAAGTCGATCGGCTCCGTTGTCGTGAAAGCAGCTCTCGCAGGAATCGTTGAATTCTGTCCCAATTACTAAGGCAACCGAGTAGAATGAGCACAGCACAGTGCGCACCATGTCTGGCACGTTAAAACAGGAGATGTCAGCAGTAAAGTGTTCAGCAAAATATAAATATATATCAGTTGCGTAATACTCAGCATACAATCCACCACAGCAGTGATTCTCATACAAGGGCCCTTTAATACGCAGTAGAGGCCCCGGGCTCCACGTGATAAAACCATCTCTGGGACTCCTTATTGTTAGATATGAATGAATCCAAACAGCCATACCTGTCCATACTGCGGTTAGAGGGACAACAGTGAAACTAGGGATCAAAACAGTCATTATCGTACGTTCTCGAATGGTGCTGCCTCACAGCAAGAAGGTCCCGGGTTCGATTCCCGCCTGGGGCGCTGTTGGCACCGTGCTCAGGCTGGTTATCTCCCAAACAGGAGCCTTTCTGTGTGGAGTTTGCATGTTCTCCCCGTGCTCACATGGGGTTTCCCCCACCTCACGTCAGTAAGGACCCCCACCAAAAACATGCACCCATCATCGTCTGACCAGCGATGGACACTCGTCACCAGGTCCCCGGGCGGCGTCCAGGAATGCTGCCCACTGCTCCTGGCTGTGCCCCCCCCGGAGGAAGGACAAGCCAGGATGGGTTAAATGCAGAGGCCTCATTTCACCGGCCACCATCCAAAAAGCATGTGCATGTGTGTATATATACATGTGTTGTAGTGTGGTGTGTTGTGTGATGAATAAAGATTCTTCTTCTTCTTCTTCTAAATGATTTGGCTGAGGCGGCCCCCCTTGAAGGATCTGCAAAGGTTCCCCCGGACCCCACGTTGAAGACCGCTGCACTCACGGCGGGGGGTTTTGAGAGCACCGTTGTATTACTAGGCATTCATTCTGAGACCCCCGCCCCCTGAACCTTAACCCGACCGAAAAAAAACAAAAAAACCCACAGCCTTTCCAGGAGACTCCTAATCGCCTTCTTAGAGCGGGCCAAGAAAAGCTCTCTTAGTGGGGTTGACAAAGTAAGACGTGTTTTTCTATTCTTTTGGTGATATTTTGTTTGCACACAGAGGATATTAGTCTTCTGGGAAAGCGGCCTGCAGGAGGGAACATGATACGTGCTTGGAAGCGACGGCGTTCCATACCAACCCGGCGCTCACACACACCTTCCACGCCCGTCTCTTTGTGTGTGTTATTGCGGGCACATGAGTGCGTGGGGGTATGTCAAGAGTTGGTGTCGGTACAAACAACACACTCGGAGCGGACATCGCTTACGAGAAGACTTCACGAGTGTATATTAATTGCGGCGCACTCACTGACACACACTTACCAGAAGACTTAATGACAGTTTGGCACGGGCCGCGTTGGAAATCAACATTGTGTGAAAGTTCTGTCTTTAGCATTGGAGGAGTGGGGCGTCCAAATGGAAAGAAAACATCTTTGACTGCTGAATAAATCAAACGTCCCCTCCTCTCCCACAGCAGCACCCTGTGGATCCGCCGTCCTCATCCACCAAACATGGATACGGTTCAGAAAGGCAATTAAAAGGCAACCTAAAAATCAAAATGAAAGGATGGGTTCCCCATTGTTCCATCCAGGCCTTGTCAAAATGTTGGTTCCCATTATCTATGACTGTTCATAGTACACCTTTGACACACGGGCAAAGGTGTACAAGGCCACACAATGTGGTGGATCATTGATTCTGGTGAATTAGGCAATTTGGAAACAAATGCCATAACATAGGACTAGTTTGCTTCTTCTTCTTCTCGTGTATCATCCTCAGATGTCCAACTCAGTGTCTTGCAGCCACGCCCTCATCTCTGGTCCCACTGGGAAGAGGCCGATCTCCGATGGTGGTTTGTACAGAGGACAGGTGGTGGTTATGTGTTCGGCAGTCTGCTCCGGCTCGCCACATCCACATGCTGCGCTGTCTGCCGAGCCTCCTTAGTAGACTCGTTTGCAATACCATAGGAATAGTTTGCCATACTACATTAATAGTTTGTCATACCATAGGACCTAGTTGCCATGCCGCTAGTTTGCCATACCATAGGACTGCTTTGCCATACCCTGGGAACTAATTGCAATACCATAGGACAAGTTTGCTATTCCATAGCACTAGTTTCCCATACCATCGGACTAGTTCTCTATACCATAGGATTAGTTTGCTATACCATAGGACTATTTTACCATACCATAGGACTAGTTTGCCATACTATATTAGCAGTTTGTCATACCATAAGACCTAATTGCAATACCATAGGACTAGTTTGCCATACCATAAGGGTAATTTGCCATACCACAGGACCAAATTGCCATGACGCTAGTTTGCCATACCATAGAACTAGTTTGCCATACCCTGGGACCTAATTGCAATACCATAGGAAGTTTGGTATTCCATAGGACTAGTTTCCCATACCATAGGAGTAGTTTGTCATACCATAGGACCTAATTGCAATGCCATAGGACCAAATTGCCATGCCGCTAGTTTGCTATACCATAGGACTAGTTTGCCATACAATCGGACCTAATTGCAATAAAATATGACTAGTTTTTGATACTATAGGACTTCAAGGGATTGCAATAACATAGGAGCAGTTTGCCATATCATAGGAGTCGTTTTCCTGCTGTTAATCAGTATCTTAGTAGGGTATTTATAATGTATTTTGCGAGACAACCTGCGGTACATCAAATCAAGCAAAGTTTATTTTATTTAATAGTCATATTAAGAGAAGCCCACTTTCACCGAGATCGTTACCATTTCGGGAAATTCAAAATTATACGCCTCATTTCCCTGTTATCATGCGTGTTTATTTATTTTATCATTATTATTCTTGGCGCGTATGCTCCGATTGCATTCCAAAAAAGTTGGTTCAGTCCCCAGTGTTGGTTTGGTCCCTGCTTGTCTGTGGGAGTCGGAACCAACTCCTATCTGTTATGGAAAATGGAAAATGAAAGTTTTTTTTTTTTTTTGTTCCCAAGACTTCGCTGACACTGAAAGAATCTCGACACAGATGTGCACAGCTGCGACTGACCACAACGCAGCCCACCCACGTGTGAACGTGATTCATCACCAGTGAATGCATGAGAATGTGTGTGTGCTTTGCAGCGCGCGCGTGTGTGTGTGTGTGTGTGTGTGTGTGTGTGTGTGTGTGTGTGTGTGTGTGTGATAACTCGGCTTCTCCGATATGTTTACAATAACTAACCCAGCTGACACGGTCATACATTCGGTGGAAGGGTACTAGCGCCCTCTAGTGATTGAGAAAGCTCACTACACATATGTCATCTGAGCAGATTGCTGAAGACTCACGCAGTAATCCAAGAATGATTCCACTAGATGGCACAGGACGCATAGTTATTTTACATCTCTACTTCAAAGTATTCAGGGTTGATCATAACGATCACTTAGGCCATGTAGTTTGAATACAGGACTAGCTGTATTGATGGACAGAGTATTAGGTGAGTACTTCTAACTGCTTGGCAGTCAGAGTACGACCTTACAGAATATGTATTCAGTGCAATTACAGTAATATAGGGGCTTTATAAATCAGTACGCATGCACCCACCCACGCACGCACGCACACACGCACACACATAAACACACACACACACACCACACACACACACACCTTATTGAGGTTCATTCTAACCATAGCCATTCTAACCGTGTGTGTGTGTGTGTGTGTGCGCGCGCATCTGTGTGTGTGTGCGTGTGTATGTGTGTGTGTGTGTGTGTGTGTGTGTGTGTGTGTGTGTGTGTGTGTGTGTGTGTGAGTGAGAGAGAGAGAGAGAGAGGACCTTCTGCACCACCGTGCAAAGCCACCACCGAGCAAATGACATCATTTTTTCGGAGCCTGAATTCATGGTAAATATTTGGCGCCACTGTACACGCGTAGTCCACCGTAACGCTCTCTATCAATATCAGCCGATGACCGGAATATTGGGGACTTACAGTTATATTTGCTGGTTGGATGCCTTTTGGCTTTGGTAACTATCATTCAATACAGATACCCCCAACCTTCATCTCCCCCAACCCCATAAAATAACATGAGATAAGACAAAACTTGAATTTCTTTAAACTCTAAATTAAATCTCCGCGGGGAAATTTAGGGAAACTCATAACTTTACCATTTACAATGTCATACTTAACCAAAATCATTATAATTATAAACATTTCAGTAAGAACACTCCATATCAACTGGTACTATATAAGTTAAGTATTAACATTCATTCAATTCTAAGGTTATCCTTACGTGTCTATTAACATCGGACTATCCAAATAACTTGAGGCCAAATTTGATGACATTGTAATTGCAGATACCTGTATTTAAAAGTTATATGACATGGATTTTATTCACAATTTAATCACAATTGCACAAGAAATAATAAAATAATGAGTAATATGTGATTTGTTATTTTTGATATTTATAATAATAGTAAAAATAAAAATAATAATAATAATAAAAACATTTTTATAAAAAATATGATATAATAAAAGGAATATAAAAATAGTATTTATAACAAAAAACATATATGTCTGCACAAAGTACCATCAAATATCAAGTTTCCATTGGGTTTAAATTGGTGACATTTGCAGCCTTTGAATGAAGTACAGTGAAAGAAAAAGAAAAAGTGCGAATGCACCCCCTCTAAATATAGAAGGGCGTCTCACTGAAGGCAGCCCAGTCACAACAGCTTGTTCTAGTTATGTCAGACGGACAACGTCCGTAACGTCCACGACGCAGCGCCGGTATTTACACTGAGGTGACCCGCCGACCCTCGGAAAGTAAAAGCAGATGGCGTGTGTGGCTAGAACAGGTTCAACGCTCCACCCCGGGAGTTGAGTCCATCCGGGACTCAACTCCAAAGATGTTGTCCGTTACAGTTATCGCCGACGAGGAATGCGTGTGTGGATATGAAATGGAGTTAGATGACAGCGACCCAAATTCACGTCCAAAGGCCATCCCTACGAGTCGCTTTGGAGTGTGGCTTCCTTCCCCCCCGGGCGAGCAGAGAGGGGAGGAGATAAGGAGCTGGCGGAGGAGAAGAAGGAGGAGAAGACATCCTCAAAGTAAACACAAGCTTGTTATCTTTGCTCGGGCGCGGTCGTGGCCGAAAGGCGGAAGCTCCATAAAACGGGGGCTTCGAGGTGAAAAATGATGATTTTTTTTTCCCCCTCGTTTTAGAAAAATAACCAATTTTAGAGTCCAAGTGAAATTGGTAAAATTGTTATTTAAATTATATTTTATCATTTCAAGAGTCATTCAAAATGAATATTAAATACAAATACAATAATGTGTTATTATTACGATCATTAGGGTTCACTTATGGTTATCAGGGTTCTATTTGGGTTTTTTTGATCATTTTTAATCGTTTTTTGCGTTTTTTTGGGAGATGGTTGAGGTGTCGTTTGAACCGGAACATTTTAGACGTCTTGTCGTGCCAGTTTGATCAATGTCGATGTACATTCGGAGCGGAAGTTAGTGGAAAAACAAGAAATTTACCGAAAGCGGAAGAACGTTGACGCGATTTGATCAGTTGGGAGCAGGACGCTTTGTCACATCATCATCAGAAATCGTATAAGTCATATAATCATGTATCATATAAGAAATATAGAAGCTCTGAAACTTGTAGTACGTACGTACCTTACATGACTAAACTCGTGTATTGCTGCCTGCAGCTAATTTATTATTCAATTTTATTATTATTATTGTTATTATCATTATTATTATAATTATTATTATTATTATTATTATTATTATTATTATTATTATTATTATTATTATTATTATCGTTATTATATAATTATTATATGAACACACACACATATTATATATTATATATTAATAATATCGGGGACGGTAGCTCAGGCGGTAGAGCTGGTCGTCTAGTAATCTAAAGGTTGCTGGTTCGATCCCAGGCTCCTCCTGCTAGCATGCTGTAGTGTCCTTGAGCAAGACACTTAACCCCTCATTGCTCCTGATGGCTGCGTCCGTCGGTGTTTGAATAATTGTAAGTCGCTTTGGATAAAAGCGTCTGCTAAATGCAATGTAATAATAACCCCCAACACTGCCCATTGAGCCTCCATATCTCAGAGAACTAGAACGACAAAACATGGAAATAAAATAATCCGAATTATTCATATTTGACCAATATGGCCAAAGCGTCAAATTTTGCGGCTGGCGCTGTCATTGTAGAAATATAAAAAGTTTTATATGAAAATTTTCCGGTAATGTCAATTTTGATCCAAACGACTACCATCTGAGACCATATACAAGGAAGGTGCTTGTTCATTTTTTTTTTTTTACAAAAAAAAACAAAAAACATTAAATTGAACTTAGATTGAAATATTACCTTTCGATGACTGGCTTAATTGATGACACTTTGGGGACCCGCTGGCCTGTATATTACCCTGCTCTTCAACCTTTGACCTTTTTCACATGAATATCATCTAAAAAGAACTTTGGTTTCATCTTAATTTTCATCCCGGGGCGATGGGGTTGACTTAAGCTCAGTGTGAATAACCAACAGGAGAAAAGAAAAGAGGAGAGGTGAGGGGAGGTCAATTCGCCAGTCAGTCATCCCCTCACCACTCATTTCTCCAGGAATTTCCAAATAACTCACTCAGTATCCCCACTGAGTAACACACACACACAGACACACACACACACACACACACACACACACACACACACACACACACACACACACACACACACACACACCTACCTTTAAAAATGTAAAAAATGTCAGATTATATTGACCTACAACAGCACGAAAACATTTTTGAATCACGAGTGTAAATCAGGAGATGCACATACAATACTACAAAACTGCATTAAAGCCTTTTTGGGATTAGGTGGACGCCAAAGAGCGCTTCACACCGAATGCGTCATCGCATCCGACAGTCGTATCCTCCGCCTCCTCGCCGCCGGCTTGACGCCGACTGGGTTTCGCATCCCAAAATATGTCGGGGAGAGCTCGTTTTTTTTTTTCCCCCAGAAGGGCAGCGAGTAGTTTGCTCGGATGAACATTTGACCATTTTCCACGAATGAGTTGAAAACTGCCTTGATCTGGTGTTTGCAAAGTGTGAACATGATAAATAAAACACTTCAGTGAAAATTGATTTATTGATGATGAATATGGTGACATCCTACGTGAACCTAATAATGTCTCTGTTGTATATACTGTACGTGACCTATTTACTTCGTTTTACGCCCAAATCCGACAGAACCTGAACCGACATCTCTTCCGGTCGTACAGTCGGACCGAAAGCTTTCGCACGAGTTGAAAAATATGCCCGTACTATGTACTAATACTAAGCCCGTGCTGTAGTTTGCCGGCGTCGGCTGTGGAGCAGGATTGAGTGCGTTCAGGCGCGTTGACCTTTTAAACCACACGCGCACCAACGGGGGAACAGAAGGCACTGTTGTTTAGGGAACCAGATGCGGACGTTCATCCCAAATACAGGGGTTCATCTGCGTCCCGAGGGCCTCAGCTCCTCACGCGCTCCCGGGTCCCACGTGAAATCTCCGACTGCACGAGCTGCACGAGCTGCACGAGCTGCACGGGCTGCACGAGCTGCACGAGCTGCACGAGCTGCACGAGCTGCACTCCCAGCGCCCGCACACGTCAGCACGGTTTCTGAGCTCAGGCCCAATGTTTGATCTGACTTTCCGGGAGGTAACGGGGCGGGGTTACAACCTGGAAACATCAGGGTATAATCAGCGAGGCCAAAACTGAGAACATGCAAATACACTGTATATACTGTATGTACTATATATGCTGTATATACTGTATATACTGTATATAGACATACATGGGGCTAACCCCATGAAATGGTCTTTATTTAGCGTCAGCGACAGGGAATGTACGTGTGATACGCAGTGGTACTGTGAGGGAGGGAGGGAGGGAGGAGAGGGAGGAGAGGGAGGAGAGGGAGGAGAGGGAAGGAGGGAGGAGAGGGAGGAGAGGGACGGAGGGAGGAGAGGGGCGGGGCATTGAAAGAGCAAGTGAGTGGGGGAGAGAGGAATGGAGGGAAGGGAGGAAGGGAGGGAGAAATTGAGTGAGTGAGTGAGTGAGTGGGTGGGTGAGTGGGTGAGTGAGTGAGTGAGTGAGTGAGTGAGTGAGTGGGTGAGTGGGTGAGTGAGTGAGTGAGTGAGGTACGGGCACGGGACGAGCGGTGGAGGTGATTGTACCTCACACGACACAGGCAGATCACGGCTCACATTCCGACGCACCGTGTCCCCAGCTAAACCCGCTGGCTCCCATTGACAAACCAACTGAGCAAAGGGAGCAGGAGTAGCAAAAAACAAAAGAAAGTACATTTTTTATTTCTCCGGGCTCCTGTCTCCAACACAGGGGAGGATATGAAGATGCGAGGACTTCCTGATTCGGCATTATGAGTATTTTTTGTCAATGCACTACAAGCAGTGCACGTGGACACACAAATACGGAGGAGGGAAGAATTTGACCGATTCAACATCAAAAGTAAAATACGGTTGAAACGTACGTATATGACCACCAAACGTATCCCATAACACATCACTGCGGTATTTAGCGATGTCACACCCCAGGTCCTGCTGTTATACAGTATATTACCACGGCTGGGACTTGGAGTGGCGGAAAAGCTGCTAAAAGTCCTTGAGTGGAATATTATTTTAATATAACGGTTCTTTACACAATGCTATGCCCATAGCATTATGCCTCAATGCCTCTGGTCCAATCAAATTAGTTGTCTGGAACGAAATGTTGTATAATGCTGTCTATGGCTAACATAAGATGATAATAATAAAAATATAATTATAATAATAATAATAATAATAATAATAATAATAATTATAATAATAATAATAATGATAATAATATTATGTTGTATAGCACCTTCCATACACAACATGCACATCAAAGCTTTACATTATTATTGTAATTATTATTATTATTATTATTATTATTATTATTATTATTATTAATAATAATAATAATAATATTTGTTATTATTATTATTATTATTATTATTATTATTATTATTATTATTATTAACATAGCTGCAGGCAGCAATACACAGGGTCAAGTTTAGTTGTTTTAGGTACGTATTACAGTTTTCCTGGTTCCGTCAAATGCAAAGTTACGAAGAACAGCTGCCTGCGTGTGGCTGTAAACCAGTGTTGGTCATTGCTATAACTCACCGTGATGCATGCGGTAATACAACTCTAGTCTCAGAGGCTGATATATGACGTCTTAGCATCGGTGATCCAGACTGTAATACAAGGTCTGTACGGTACTGTAACGGTGATCCACTGTGTTCTCCCTTCGCTGTGGGCCGGTCGCCGTCCAGGTCGATGGGACTTGGTCGAGGAAATCCTGTCCGAGTCTGCTGCTTTATTTTTATGTAGATTTAATGTTTTGGAATATAAATATAAATATAAATAAGTGTTTTGTTCACATGAGCATCAGAAATGCTCGTGTTCGACCAATCACTGTGCGCTCGAGTCACTGAATGTTCCTCTTGTGTCTTTTAGTTTAAATGTCCCTCAAGCGTCAATGCTCTTCTACCTCCTTTACATTTACAACAGTTTTTCACCAATTTCTGGTACATTTCCAAATGTACATCGATATTGATCAAACTCGGACAAGTCGTCTGAAACGTCACGGTTCTAACGAGACCTCAACCATGTCTGTGCGTACTGCAGTTGCCGTGTTTCAGATACTTTTAGCCCACGATGGGGGTTGAAAACACACTAGTTTTATATTGTAAAGAGTGAGCTATGTGGAACAGGCCCGGAGCAGATGGACAACACGTCATGACAAGGGCTCCTCTCCTGTATGTGTGTGGGGATGAGGGTTCTGCCTGTTGCTTGTTGAGCAACAGGCATACAGCCACCCTGATCCTGTGCCCGATAACCTAGACCCAAGACAGCCGTGACTGCTTAAACCACACCACCCCCACACCACATAACCCCAACACCAAAGTGAGGCCAGAGAGAATCCCTGGCCAAAGCCAACCCCCCCCCAAGCGGAGAAAAAAAAAAGGGAGGAAAAAATGCCTGGGCTCTGCCACAGGGTTCCTATACCTTAAAATAATAAAACATTGGACTCTGAAAAAGGGTTCCCATACCTCAAACAAACAAAAATGTCCAACCAAACAGAACTGGTCCCCCCCGGAACAGCACGGTCCATCAGACCCTCCCCCAAGTTGATGAAGCAGACTACATATCCTCCCTTCCGGAGCATGGGGCTTGGGGCTGCTGTGCTGACTGATGGAGGTGTAGCCGGACTTGGTTGCTGCGGGGGCTGCTTGGAGGGGTGGCCTGGCTGCTGGGCTGCTGGATGGTCCCGCGGTTGGCTGCTGGGCAGAACAGCTAGCCGCAGGCAGCTACCTGTGGTGGTTGCTGCGGTCCTTCTCCCCCTGGTCCTCCGCCAGACACCCTGGGTGCGGCTGCTGCTGCT
This sequence comes from Zeus faber, assembly GCF_960531495.2. Classification (NCBI taxonomy): domain Eukaryota; kingdom Metazoa; phylum Chordata; class Actinopteri; order Zeiformes; family Zeidae; genus Zeus; species Zeus faber. Next base: position 39,308,504 of record NC_137189.1, read on the forward strand.
GCTGCCAGTCGGGAGAGGGCTGCTGCTAGGGCTGCCCGTTGACCGGCTGGTGGCTCCGGGGCCACGGACGGCCCTTCTGTGTTCCTTCCCCCGTGCCAGAGAGACACTGTTCACTGTCAACTGTGGCAGTTCCGCCTGCCACACGCCACCCGAGTGCTGTTTTTCAAGGTCCTCTGACCCAGACGATGGAGTAGAAACACACCAGTTTTATTGTAGCAAGTGGGCTAGGTGGAACAACCCCGGAGCAGATGGACAACATGTCATGACAAGGGCTCCCTCCTGTGTGTGTGCGGGGATGGGGGTTTTACCTGTTGCCCACTGATTGCTCTGACGAGGCAACAGGCGTACAGCCACACTGATCCTGGGCCCAATTACCTAGACCCAAGAGAGGTGTGGCTGCTCAAACCCCACCACCCCCACACCACGATTACTCTTGAATTAGGGACACACACACACACACACACACACACACACACACACACACACACACACACACACACATTCTTGTATTGGTAAGTGTGATCCGAGTAAATACACCTGGTAAGTGAGAACCCATGTTGCTGGCGCACTTCAAAACCCTAAAAATAGTCAATTTGGAGGCCGGTCCTCACAAGTATAGTAAAAAAACACACACACACACACACACACACACACACACACACACACACACACACACACACTCACACACGCATGCGGCTCTAAATGTAACACAACAAGGCCACCTTCTCACTGAGAGCGGAGGCTTAATCGGCAACAGACAGAGAGATCTGGCTGCGGAAATTAATGTTTACCTTTCAGGCGTCTCTATTTCCAGCTGCCCCCACCCCCCACCCCCTCCCCCCGTTGTCGGGAAAACATCCCGAAAGGAGAGGAGATGCGATGGGACAACGATAAAAAAAAAAAAAAAAAAACACAAAACAAAAAAAAAACCACCACAAGCTGCACAGAAAGTCACCGCTTGGTTTGTTTGTTTGTTCGTTTGTTTTTTTCACCAAAAAGCATTGAATAACATCTCAAGTCGATATTTGTTCTCGAGAAATTGTGCTGCAAGGTTCGTCTTCCCCGCCACGTCCCTCAGGGGGGGGGTCCCCCCGCAAAATGATTACCAGTTAGACGTCGCCGTTACTTCATCTCGCAAGACGTCGGCACCGTCGGCACCGATGACGACTGTTCTGATCAAATCAAATGTAAATGTGCGACACGCAGACCTGGATCAGATTGGACAAGGGACGTTCTTCGCCGGAGGGACGAGAGGTTTGTCTCTTTTTTTTTTTTTTTCTTTTTTTTGGAGATCTGGTTCTTGACACGTCACTCGGCAAAAAGAGCCGCTCGGTTTTCAGACTCCTCGTCCGGTTCAGTCGGGGTGACGCCCAGCGGGCGAGCGAGCGGCGGATGACTTCCTGCGAGCGGTTAACGAGTCAGAGGAGTCGGTCGTGATTAGAATCATTTAATTGTGCCACAATTATTTGCCTTGGTGGAGCGTTAAGGTGACACATTTAATATGAAGTATGCCAAATGCAGAGGCCCTTCTTTGTTGCCTTGGACAGCTGCTTGTAAATATGCCCGGCTCATTACGATGCAAGACTCGCGAAACGACTCGTTCATAGCGAAACAAATCTTTTAAATGGCTCGGCAGTCCAGGGTCATTCCGGCGAAAAAGTGGAGTCCGCTCACCAACTGAAAACGATAACTGTAATACTGAGGTAATAATAATATTATGCATAATTCATATGGAATGTGACTGATTTTCCCTTTGCATTCCACCAAGATAAAAGACAACACGAAAGGATTCTTGTGAGAATCCCCTTCACAGCTCAAAGACAAACCGACTCCTCTGACCGAGGGTCGGCAAATCGAACGGCTCGTTTTGCTGAGTGACTCGTCGAAGAACCAATCCTCAGAAAATAGTCAAACCTTTACATCGCTGTGAGTATTCCTCACTTTCAGTCAAACTTGTTCTGCTGGAACAGCTTTTCTGCCTGGAGCTGATGAACGAGAATAATTTGTGAAGCCTTGTTGATTTAGATCTTGCAACACAAGAACTTATTTTCATTCTTTTTTTTTTTTTTTTTTTTTTGTCCCCCCCCCCCTACAGTGGAATTTGAGAAACGCCACGCCGCCGCACCCACTGCAACAACCCACAGTCCGTCCCCTGGGCAGCAATCCATTACCTCAGTGACAACATCCTGCTCTGTGCTAACAAAACTTGCGAACGGCAGAAACGCACTAAGACGACGGCCCGAGGAGGTCGTTTGTATCTCGCCTAATAAGGAGAAATATTTCTGTTTTCCGCGATCGCGGTAATCGCTGGAGAACTGTTTGAGGGATGTTCACCACATGAGTCCAATTTATTCAGGAGTTGTCCGGCAATTCTGAGCAAGCATGAAATGATGAAGAATGGAAAGCAGATTGTCCCGGCGGCGGGTATAGGTCACACTGATGCGATGAACCACAAATCCCCAAAGACGCTCTTTAAACACCGACCACAGCCAACCCAAAGGCAACACTCTCCCCCATGCACCCATGAAGTGGTTATCCCTAATATTATTTTGCTAAATAAAATGATCCCATGTTTGATACTTTATCAAGCTGGCACTTCTTAAGAAGCAGACGTTCAGTGTATTTGCGTTACGCACGTCCTTCCTCTTCACGCTCTTTCCAGTCAAGCGGTGAGGGGGTCGGCCTTTCTCTTCCTTGAAAGCGGCGAGATCGGGCACGGGCCAGAAGAGAGGGCACACTTTGGGGAAAATAATTTGACCGTCTGAACCCGAGTTTAAAGCGTTGCCCTTTTGAACTGAATTCTGGTGCTTGTGGTTTGAACATGGAAGGATCTCATGGATTCACAATTAAAACTGGCAACATTCTGTGACATCGATTTGTGGATTTACTCTTCAAATGCAGTTCTACAAAGCGTATGTCGCGCTCGACTTCCTCTTATTGTAGTTTCTCATCGCAAAAAATACATACTGTATTTCCTCAAATAAAAACCGGGCCTCTTAAAAATGTGAAAGGGCGTGGTCTACACAAACAAATAAAAGCCGGCCTCAAATACAGACCGGGGGAGAAACTGACGAGAGCTGCGGTGCTGTTCCGGTGCGGAGCTCTGCTCCCCAACAAAGCAAATGAAAACAGTCTGTTATTATCGTAGATGTATGTCATTTACTCCATTTCCTACTGCTGCCGAGCAGATCGCAGATCGCGTCCCGGGGCAAATGCCCAGCTGGGAGCGCTCTCGCCTCTGCGGCGCTCCAAGCAGGAAGCGGTGCGTTCAAGGCAATCTCGGGAAACTGTTATTCCCCCGTCGGCTAGAGTAGCCACCAGCGCTCTCTTCTTTAACCGTGCATGTGTTTACATGGCATGGCACACAGACGTCAGTTTGATTTAAAATTCATACGGAAATACGATAAAATATACTTAATTAACAGAGGAAATTAGATATAAAAGCCTGCCTGGAATATAAGCCTGCTTCCAATAAAGCCCTGGTGCCCTCTGCAGTTGAGGTAAATAAAGGCCCCGGTCAATATTTGAGGAAATACGATTTGCTATGTGATATAATAGATAATTTCTGGAGATAAACTCTCAGGGGTGGTTTCGTGTAAACAGATTAGGCCTCATCTTGGACCCAATCACACTTTTAATCTAGACTAACTGAAATGGTCTTTCTGAGTCATGGTTTGCGGTAAAAGTACTCTCAGACTTACAACAGTCGTGGTTAAAAACAACTGATTTGAAGAAGGAAGATTAGAGCTAATCCAGGTCTGAGCGAAAACTTAAATTAAACCTGACCAGAGGCAGGTTTATCTTTTGGATTAATGGGCGTGGCCTCCAGGCGGAGCGGGTTGATCTGGACCAGACAGAAGCAGCTGACTACTCCTTCCTCACCTTAGTCTGGAACGTATTCATCTGAAATTAAGCAACGTCTCAGACAAGGTATCTTTAAGTTCTGGATTAATTTAAGTAGGATTAGTTTAGCCTTGATTTATATTCAACCCCGTCTGTGAAACTGCCCTTGTACAGTATGTCTACTCAAACCATGCCATACTTTAAGAAAAGCCGAGCTGTAATAAAAACAATGCTTTAATAATATGATTACCTTATTTCTAAGAGAAAGCTATATTGAGCTATAATTGAGCTATAAGCTACATTGAGTTATATTATGCTAGGGATGAAAATTTTGAATTTTCTACGACCAATAGCCGACCCTTGTTAACCGATCGTTAACCATTATCCAACAATATTAAAATATTAGGGCACTGCCCCTCCCCCAAAATAATTGATTATGGTGTTTTTATTGGACTTCACAAATTATAATTATAAATAAGAGGAATCATAAAGATATTTTTATACGCAAACACAGCGTCCAGATTGCGGCGCGACGTGGAGCCGTCCCTCTAAAAACACACTGCTTTTAGTTGTTTTATTTGGAGGGGCAGCGCGTGGAGGAACTCGTGCCCGTTCCTCCATGTGCCCGTGCACACCGCCCTTGTCGGCAGCCAAATCCGATTCAACTGACAAAATGATGAGTCGGGTACAGCCCTAGAAATAATTAATAATAAGGGGACACACACAAAATAAATCACCCATATGTTTACGCGGCCGTCCCTCCCTCATTTCGTTTACCCATGCAACAAACTGAACGTCGTTCAACCCTCCCCGCATGCACCCATCTGGGCTCTCGCCATTTTGCCGCAATCTACCCAATCTGTCGCCGGGAGAGAGTGTCCGTTACGCACGGTCCCTTACACGCGGTGCTTCTTTTGCTTTGCTCAATACGGAACGGAGTCAAATAAAATAGCCTCAATTCTCAATAAAAAAAAAAAACAACAACACACAGTTTTTTTTTTTTTTTCGTATTTGGAGGAACAGGGCAAGGGGACGCACAGTGGAGTGCATCGCTGGCGCGCCGATCAAGGGTGCGCTGGTGCACCAACGGGAGGGGCCCCTAGCGGCCACTGGGCCCCAGTGTTGAAAGGTTAATTATAGAGCTGTAACCTACATTGAGAGAAGAAATCAGTTTCACTGGGTGACATGATGTTGTGACTAATGTGTTTGC
>NC_137189.1:39313756-39316256 GCF_960531495.2 Zeus faber
CCAGATACATTTCCGATCAACGTGTTGAGCGGCGTTTGTACATGAATCACATCCATTATTACATTACACTCAAACTTATTTATGTTAAGTTTTATGGACTGAGCGCTGCCTTGAGGACCACCTCCCCAAAATATAAAAAAATAAAACCGACCAAAATATCACGACAAAGACTGAAGCCTGGCTCACGCTACAAGATTTTTCAAAATCTTATCATTGAAATCTGAATTGGATCTTGATATTGAAAATGTGAGAGACCCTTACACATAACAAACAGATCATGATACTTTTAACAGTTTCGCTCTTATAGTGCGTGGAGAGCAATGATTTGCCCAAACAGCACAGCGCACACTTCTCCTTCTTCTTCTTCTTCTTCTCCTTCTTCTTCTTCTCGGGGCTGCTCCCGTTAGGGGTGGCCACAGCCACACAATTCTGTCCGTCCTCGTCGCTCCCAATGAAAATCTCAACATCCTCAACTCTGCCACCTCCAGTTCAGCCACCTGCCTTTTTGTCAGAGCCACCGCCTCTAAACCGTACAACATGGCTGCTCTCACTACGTCCTGTAGACCTTCCCCTTCACTCTTGCTGGAACCCTTGTGTCACAGATCACTCCGGACACTCTTCTCCACCCACTCCACCCTGCCTGAACTCTCTTCTTCACCTCTCTCCCGCACTCTCCGCTGCTTTGGATGGTCGACCCCAAGTACTTGAACTCATCCGCCTTCTCCACCACCACTCCTTGCGTTCTCAGATATTCGCCGCCCTCCCTCCCATTCAGGCACATGTATTCTGTCTTACTCCTGCTGACGTTCATTCCTCTTCTCTCTAATGCATGCCTCCACTTCTCCAGGCTCTCCTCAACCCGCTCCCTAATCTCGCTAGAGATCACAATGTCATCCGCAAACATCATAGTCCACGGAGACTCCTGCCTGATCTCATCTGTTAACCTGTCCATCACCATTGCAAACAAGAAAGGGCTCAGAGCTGATCTTTGATGTAATCCCACCTCCACTTTGAATGCCTTTGTCAAGCCTACTGCACACCTTACTACTGTCTGACCGCCCTCACACATATCCTGTACCACTCTTACGTACTTCTCTGCCACCCCCGACTTCCTCATGCAATACCACACTTCCTCTCTCGGCACTCTATCATATGCTTCAAGCAAACATTGCATCTGTAGTACTCTTTCCTGGCATGAAACCATACTGCTGCTCGCTGATCCCCACCTCTCCTCTTAACCTAGCCTCACTTCCCTTTCCCATAGCTTCATGCTGTGGCTGATCAACTTGATTCCCCTGTAGTCACCACAGCTCGGTACGTCTCCCTTATTCTTGAAGATGGGTACCAGTACACTTCTTCTCCACTCCTCCGGCATCCTCTCCCTTTCCTGGATGGTGTTAAACAGCGCACACCAACAGATTAAATTCACCAACAACCAGAGTCCTAATCTCATCCTTTTCCTCTGTGCGACCCGACCACGTCCCTTAGGCAGTCAGCAAAGGAGCGGACAGAAGATCCATCCTTGGAGCTTAGTCACACTCATGTAAAAGAAAAGACCAAACAAACCTCAGAAAACCTTGAAAAACGTTACGTACCAACAACTGAAAAAAAAACAACTATGCGGTGCTCAATATAAACTCTGAAAAGTGTAACTTGTGCTGCATTTCACAGAACCCGGAAAACTCTAATACTTACCTAACACGAACCCCGTGTATTGCTGCCTGCCGCTATATTTATTATTGTTTATATGTAGCGGTTGAGGGCAAATCCGCTGGTTTGACTTACGGTTTGGGTTCTCGGGTATTGTAACTGATTAAGAGAGTCTGAGATGGAGGTTTTTTTGTTTTTTGTTTTGTTTTTTTCATATTTTGGCGTCTTAGCTGAAATCTTGTTTCACCACATCCTGGGACAATAAACACATTTGGGGGAGATGGAGGCCATTATAAATAAGTTTCCCATTGTTGTTTGGTGTGTTGATGTATTGCCCTAACCCCCCCACCAGGCCATTTGGGAAAAAAGAAACTCAATCTGGATGGTGTTGGGAAAAGAAAAAAGTGTTGGAATACAATATATTCGAATAGCAAATAACAATTGTCTTGCATAAATGCTCTGACCTGCATGTCCGAATGTGTGAATTTGTAAGTTAAATTCAAAGCTCAAAAATATTCTTTGACAGAGCATTTCTGTACGGAGAATTTCCTTAAAGGGGAACTGTTCAGGTACCTGTACAGGTACACTAGCAAATCACCTCTAAACAATGAAGTTAGAATGTACAGTATATTAAACAATACAATGGACAATATTGAAAATTTTCCGCATTTAGAAATAGCATTAAACTGAATATTTAATATCCCTTTTCTACTAATGCACGGCCGCATAGCCCAAAAAAAATGAACAAAAAAAGTCACTTCCAGTAAACTGAGAGCCGTAAATGTCCAATCGGTCCATAATACCGTCTATAAAGTGCAAAATATATATCATATGATATGCTTTATTTTTG
>NC_137189.1:39318756-39326256 GCF_960531495.2 Zeus faber
CACGCACACACACACACACACACACACACCTGATGTAATGCAGTGACAGCCCGTAAAATGCTTTGCCAGAGATGGACGCAGTAGTAACTTGCGTATGCAGCGGCAATCGCTCCGAAATTTGAACTCTGATGCACGGAAGACTTCCCCATCGCATCATCTGCGGTGATAGAGATCTAGTTAAGACGTTAAGGGATAATGCACAGCCAACTGGCCGCTATCTTACAATAACCCTCTGACAGGGTGATGGTGTTGGTGACTCAGATGCTGGTCACTGTGAAGGGGTTTCTTTTGTGATAATGACCGGCTTGGCTGCTCATTATCACGCGTACTTTAATTCATTGAGGCTGAATTTTGATTTGAACTTACTTTTTACAACTATTATGCTATGAACCTGTTGCTGTAGGCTGTATTACCATACAGAAAAAAAAAAAAGTTGCCCTTCAGATGACTAACGTATGAACTGTTATTGATGTTAATTTGGACATTAGGGTGGATCGGGGGTTACTTTGTGACAGTGACTGGATGGCTGCATGTTATCCAGCTTATTACACGGCTCCTTATTAAATAATGAATACAGTGAGCCTGAATGTTGATCAGAAATGACTTTTTATCACTATTATGCCTAATTTGTGAGCACTTAAAGTGCTTTCCCCTTCGTATGACGAACCTTAAATTGGACTTTTACATTAATCAGGATTATCAGGTGTTGTATCACACTGAAGGGGGTTATTTTTGTGATAATGACACAGCTACTCACTAAATAAGTTAAAACATTGAGGCTGAATATTGATTTGAAATAACTTTTTACACAGTAATTATTAATATTATTATTATATCAGGCATAATTGCCCTACAAGAAAACAACTTTGCCATCCATATGACTATCGTAGTGTTATTGTAGTTGTATACCATTAGCAGTTCCTATATAACGCCACAAGAGGGTGCCACTAGCTAGTGTTGGCAACATCACGTAGGCGGCGTTAAATGAGGGAGGTGAAACCAGCCGGTTTGTGCAAACCAAATGGCCGCTCGCGACAACGGTCGTAATGGACGCACCAGCGGTCATCATTCAGAAATAACTGCCGGCTGATATGCCGCCATCAACCAATCACGGTCGAGTTTTCCACAGAGCTGTGTCATAAGTCTCGTTAATGTGTTGATGTACATTTACATGCCGTCCGGCACGAGCGTCTTCGGTGCCAGGGGTCCGTTTGAGATCGTTCGTCAAATCCCACATTATACGACCCATGCCATTTTGTACAAGCGCATGTTTTTGCAAAGCCCCTGGGGGGGGGGGGGGGGGGCAGAGTCCTCGGTTCAGGCTGCAGCGCTGAGTCCGAGCTGACAGGCGCCGCCGGGGTATTCTCTGCGGGCCGAGGGAAGGAAAATAACACTGGAGTGGACTTCCACTGGTGGGAAAGTCAGAGAGTCAGAGCTCCTCGACATCTCAAAGAGAGAGGAGGGAGGGTGTGTGTGTGTGTGTGTGTGTGTGTGTGTGTGTGTATTGGCCTGTGTGAGTGGTCTGAAGCCTATTTATAGGTGTGTGAGTGTTTGAGCGTGTGTGTGTGTGTGTGTGTGTGTGTGTGTGTGTGTGTGTGTGTGTGTGTGTGTGTGTGTGTGTCTGCGTGTGTATCTTAGTCCTAAAGGGAATAAGTAGCGCACGTGAGCCGGGGCGAGCAGCGGAAACCAAGCTGCTCTCTCTCTGCTCTGTGTAATGGGAACTGATGGGAGAGCCGCGAGGCCGTCGACCCCGTAACCGCGCGCAGCCGTGAGAACCCGGGCCCCAGGTCGTCCCGAGCCTTTCCGCCAGCAGACACACACACACACACACACACACACACACAAACATAACAACAGACTTGTTGACCTGACCATAAACATCACAGATTTACCCACATTTTCCTGATGATTCCCTTGAGGACTAATACAGATGTACACACAGACGCACACACACACACGCCGTGGCATCAACACATTATGCGGTCGTGGGGCACGCAGTAAGTGTAGGAGCCACACTATGAGTGTAGGAGCCACAGTATGAGTGTGACTTTCCGTCTCACCGCTCCTCTCCAAGAGAGTGACGGCGAAAGTGTCCCCGTTACACCCGGCGCTTGTTTCGTTCCGTCAGAGGAGGGAATGGAATGAAACAACCTAGAATGAAAACACGCCGCTTTGGGCGCGCCGATCCACGGGGCACCATCTGCATCGCCGGGCGCAATATCACCTGATGTCAGCGCCCGAAACAATTGCTATAGGCCGCGATGGTAAGGGAGTCACGGAGAAAATGTCCCCACGACGCACCCTTCCTTTCTATGGGCGCTTGTTTCGTTTCCTGAGGAGTTTTGAAATAGAAACACACTGTTTAGGCACACGCATCGCTGACACACACCTCCCCGGCGCGCTAAGCGGCCGCCCACAGGAAGACCCGGCCCCGGACAGCCCTATTGCTTAGACCGTGTCCCGTTAGGAACATTTCGCAGCCTTATCGATTTGGAAATTGCATTCTATCAAATTGCGACGTCGCTTTGAATTGGACTCGTCGCTCAGCCATACTGTGGGGCACTTTCATCTGGAGGGGCCCTGGACGGTGTCCGCGCCCGACATCATGTCTGACATCATGTCAGCGCAGCGTTCGAGTTACGCCCACAACAGCAATATTTTAATATCACCAATGCAACGAACGTGTCCATTTTGGGCTTTTACGTTTTGCTGTCTCTATTTTCTATGTTAAAAACCGGTTGCCAAAGGGGGCAACCAGAGGCCGCTGGGCGACCGTTACAGCAATACAACGAATAATAAAGCCTAGTCATTGCCCACGGCTTCATGTTAATAGCCCACACACACACGCACGCACGCACGCACACACACACACACACATGCATATAGAAAAGAAGAGTCACTGAAAAGAAGTCATCAGATCAACTAAAAACTAAGTAAAACTTGTATTTTTTTAGGATCTGGCAACTTTGGCAAACGCTGGAAATCCCAAGGTGAGAAATCCTTTGAATAACGCAGGTAAAAGAAAAGGTTGCTGAACCATGTGCGATGACTTTAGACCTCGATCTTCAAAAATCTAAAACCCAAACATCGAAGTTTCACATCTTGAAGCGATATCTCGTATCAGTCCAATTTTTTCTTTTTTAAGGACACAACCAAAACCCCAGGCGATAGCTCACCTCATATCACGACATATCAACATTGAATCATATATCACCCAGCTCGAGCACCAAGTCGAGGACATGCCTCAGAGTCAACATCCAACTAGATCGCGATGCTGCGATAACCAAAATGCCAGGCGATATCAGGTCTCGAGTCGAGCTCTAGTGCTGAGGTTGCTGTGTAGTGTATCACTGCTCGTATTGTAATATTGCAACTTGGACTACTGGATTGACTCTGTACATTTCACTGCTATTTGCTGATCTGCCAACAAGCTTGTGTTCCAGACACACCCCCTATTCAGGTAAGTCCTCTCTTATGTGGGCGTGCTCTTAGCCAGGTGCAACCCTAATCACACGAGCAGCTGTATTCTATCACCTATTTATGGTCCTGCCCTTGAAGCGTTAGCTTCAAGCGTTGGCCCATTTGTAGTCGCTCTCGTGTGAAGACGCTCTGTGTAAAGACGCACGTCTACCTCTGCACGTCAAATAGAAGTGCATTACTGACTAAATCTGTTTTATTGTTGTCGTTTGTTGTTGTCCCTTGCTGTTGTTTTTCTTGTTATTATTGCTGGTTCAGTCTTATTTGGCACTTACTTTGTCCTAGCTGGTTTCAGGGTAGTACCGGCATATCTGCTGCTAACTGCTCAGCCATCAGCAAGGGTGTGAGCCAAGCAACTCCCTCTAATCAGTAAACCCTTTGTCTAACTTTCTGGGCGTGTCCTCCTTCCGCTGGACAGGGATAAATACCCTGCACTACAAACTAACTCTGAGTCGAGCTCTAGTGCTGAGGTTGCTGTGTAGTGTATCACTGCTCGTATTGTAATATTGCAACTTGGGGGATGGTAGCTCAGGCGGTAGAGCTGGTGGTCTAGTGATCTAAAGGTTGCTGGTTCGATCCCAGGCTCCTCCTGCTAGCATGCTGTAGTGTCCTTGAGCAAGACACTTAACCCCTAATTGCTCCTGATGGCTGCGTCCGTCGGTGTTTGAACAATTGTAAGTCGCTTTGGATAAAAGCGTCTGCTAAATGACGAAATGTAAATGTAAATGTAAATGTCTCATGTCGCGATATCGACATTAAATCGACACGTCGATCAACCGCACAACGGTGAAGGTCCAACGCAGAACATCAACAAAGGCCAGCGGCACCCAACACACACTATCGATCGATCGATCAATCTGGGGACCATCCAGGTCTTTACCTCGGATCTCCACACCAGATAGGCCTGGGAGCTGGACCGCGGCACCTTCCTCTGTAGCCACCTCCGCGGCGAGAACAGGGTGGTGGTGGAGCCGGCGGCGGAGCCCCCGGAGACCAGGGAGGGCAGCTCCCCGGCGGTGTTCCGCTTGGCGCCCTTGAAGGGCTCATAGTCGAAGTGGAAGTTGGAGGAAGGGGACAGGTCCGCCGGGATGGAGGGGGAGGACAGGGAAGGGGACATGGGCTTCCGGATGGTCAGGTTCCAGGAGCGCGGAGCGGACTTGGCGCACCACGAAACCGCCGCCGCCGCCGCCGCGCCTCCGTGCGTAAAAGGCGCAAAAGCCGCGTCTCTCCAAGCCGCCTCGCCGCCGCCCTCGCAGTGTCGGATGATGGCCGGGTCCAAGCTGCGGGTTTGGCGCAACCTCCTCTTGGTGATGGCCTTGGAGGCCGGGGAGGAGGAGCAGGAGGAGAAGACGCTGCTGAGGAGACCCTGCGCCGCGGACATGTCTCTCAAAGACGCTGCGTAAAAAAAGACGCTCCCCAAAAGTTCGACCGAGGCGAACTAGAAGACTGTCGTTCCACGGCGCTGCCAAAGGGACACCGTGGAATCATCCGTGGTACCATCTGGATCCATGCCCCTTCGGGTTCTGGACCGGGTTTCTTTCTGCCCACACGTCTGCGCGCACGGTTCTCGTTTCCAATCTGGAGAGAGAGAGAGAGGGAGAGGGAGAGAGAGAGAGGGAGAGGGAGAGAGAGAGAGGGAGAGAGAGGGAGAGGGAGAGAGAGAGAGGGAGAGGGAGAGGGAGAGAGAGAGAGGGAGAGGGAGAGAGAGAGAGAGGGAGAGGGAGGGAGAGAGGGAGAGAGAGAGAGGGAGAGAGAGAGGGAGAGAGGGAGAGAGAGAGAGAGAGGGAGAGAGAGAGAGAGAGAGAGGGAGAGAGAGAGAGAGAGAGAGGGAGAGGGAGAGAGAGAGGGAGAGAGGTGTTTATGTTGCAAGAACTTAATCGGCGTCTCCCAGACCTCAAGGCATTAGATCATGTTGTTGCAACATGCTCTTTTCTGTGACACCAACCTCCAGTCCCCGGGTTTCTTTGGTTCACCAATACAGTTATTAATAATAAAATATAGGCTGACAGAATAAAATAAATACGTGTGAAATTAAATTAAATTAAAGTTGAATTCAATTAAAATTGCATTTGTGTCTGTTAAAGCGTTCACAAATACAATTATAAATGATAATATAAAGTATAGATTGGAATAATAATACATGCATATCAAATAACATGAAAATGAAAAATGGAATAATATGAAATCTAACTACATTAAATTAAACTCAAATAAATTAAATCAAATTTTCTGCTAAAAAAAAAGAAAAACAACAGACAGAGAGAGGGATAGAAGAGTAGTTAGTCAACCCTAGAAAGGAAACGGGAGAAAAGCTTCTTAACGTAACAGACTACCAAGGAATCCTACAGATATCTATGCAATATAAAATGCAGAGTTTTCGTGGAATGACCCACAGGTTAGAAATAGCTGTATTAATCCCTGTCACCCATTAATCCACCTCACTCACACACACGGTCCACTAGACCAACAATAAGTATACGTATAAGCCATGAGGTGCTGCTATACCTGTGGGCCATAAAATCCATCTTACATGAGGCGCATGGGGAAACATTTCGCTGTAACATGTACTTTTATTACTTAGCCCTTTGTGTGGAGAGGGGAGGGTTGTGTGTGTGTGTGTGTGTGTGTGTCCGTCTGTTTGTCTGTCTGTCTGTCCGTCTGTGAGAAGGTATGGCAAAAATGAAGCCACGTAGCAGGAGTCTGTGGAGGAGGGTGTCAGTGGGTCTGATAAAGGGGCTTGATGAAGCGCACACACACACACACACACACACACACACACACACACACTGATAACAGCTCTGACAAGGAATGAGGGGAAGAGAGAGGGAAGAAATACAGGGAAGGTGAGAGGCTGGTGGAGCAAGGGGCTAGTTATAATCAATAATTATATTGGATGTATAGGGACAGTGTTTCCTGAATCTCTAACCCAGGGCGGTTTCTAGCTTTTTGCGGGCCCTATGTAAAATGTTGTCGGGCCCCTATTTTGTGAAACTATGGTGGGGGGGATTCCAAACCCTTTACGGTGGTCCGGGGGCACTCATTTAACATTTAAGTGCATCAATCTGGTGCGCTTTAGGAGGAAACAAGGCTTGATCTGTGAAAAAAAGTATTTTCTCTCAAATTCAAATCGCACATCTCAAGTTGAGCCCAGCAATTTAAACCTAAAGAAAATGACAATAAATGGAAAACACTGGGGCTCCCCTACATCAAGAAACTCCTGAAAACTTACAGGATTAACGAATCTTCATTATCACATCTCCCAAATGCGCATAAATGAGATGGACGCTGCGTTTTCCTTGAAATGTTTATTTTAAATGTAAGGAACACATTTTTTAAGGAATCCCAATTACGGCGAACATTGCAACAAATAAAAAATGAATAAATAAATAAAATAAATTAGGCCATTACACAGAAGATGAGGGCACTTGGCTACCAAGGGAGACAGGTCATTTTAATTTCTGAAAATAAATAAACAAATAAGATAAAAAAAACCTAAAATGGCAGTTTGGGGGCCCTATGCAACCGCATATAGCAAGTAATGTCCCTGCTTTCATTCTCAAAACTGTAAGTGCATTTCCCAAAAGAGTAAAACAATTTCTCATAACACAAAACCACCCGTGCAAAAGACCCTATAACACTCAAAATGTTTACTACATGCGTCAAAACACACAGTCAGGCAATCTCTACAACAATGTCACCAAAGGATGAGCACCTTCTGATCATCGCGTATTTGCATCAAAACTGCATGCAAATCGTGTACATGGTATTGCCGTCAACGTAAAATACTTCTGGGAGACAAATATGAGGAAAAACACGTGTGTTATAGCGTTGATCACATTAGATATTACGGTCTCCAGATCCACCTGCCACGCGCCCCCCGAGGGGCGTGTTCAGGGCCCTATGACACAGAGACACAGGCAGAGATGTTGCGGACACACCAGTTTATTGGAGAGGCTCTCATTGTGTGTGTGGGGATGGGTGATTTACCTGTTGCCTTGTTGATTGCTCTGACGGGAAACAGGC
>NC_137189.1:39333756-39466256 GCF_960531495.2 Zeus faber
AAAAAAAAAAAAAACCCCTAAACGAAAACACAGCGACAAATGGGAGAGAGCCCGCAATTCCCACGGGCCTCGAAGGCACCGCCCCCAGATCGCCGCTCCTCTCCTCCGTCGCCATGAACAAATGAGTTCTCGGGGAATTAAGTATCATCTGAAGGAAGGAGACAGAGTGCTGTGCTTCGAACCAGACCCCTGCAAGGCCAGAGTGCTGTACGACGCCAAGGTCGCTCATCCCGTGCTTTCGTTTGTCGTTATTTTATTTTTTAAATACTTTTTTTTTTTTTTGCGGGGGGGGGGGTAGATATAGATATTAACGGTTCGCCCCCCCCCCCCCCCCATGAAAGGGTCAAAAGTGCTTCGCGCTGCTCGTCAAACAAAACAAAACAAAAAAAAAAATGGTCGAATCCATTTTTCCCCTCCGCCCCGCATTAAACGTGTCACCGGAGGCGAAAGCCGGGTCCCCCCGGTCTCGCTCCGGCGGCTTGAAAACGCGCGTCTCGGCCGAAGGGTCGAAGGGTTCAACTCGCCGCGTAGACGTCCGCCGCCGGCGACGCGCGGCGTGGACTCGTCGCCGACCACGCACTGTTTACAGACGGATCGCTTAGCGGAGCTGACCGAGCCCGTCGGCGCGGGCCGCCGTGGCGCGCCGGCCGCCGCGTCCCGCAGGGCAGGTTATTATCGTCGAGATTCCGACTCGACCGACGCACGTTCGAACTGTCTTGCGCTTGCCGTGTCGCGGCCGTGTCCGGACTCCGCTCCCCTGCGGGCGGTAGCGAAGGCTAGCGTTAGCCCGCCTGCGGCTCAAGCCCGTCTACACTGACGTCAGTAAACACCGTTTGAGGTGTTGTTCCCATGAATGTGACGCCGGATCGTGTGTGTGTGTGTGTGTGTGTGCGTGCGTGTGCGTGTGTGCGTTCCGCTTAACTCGCTCCCGTAGCTAGGCTAAGCTTAGCTAACGGCGTTATTCCCAGGTCCGCGGAGTGCTTGGACTCCGTGCTCGGCCACGCTATGCCCTGGGATGCCTTGAGGAGAAGCCCCTTTGTGCCCCAGCGCTTGAAAGAGATGGTCGAACAACAAAAAACCGAAACAAGCACGATCACTGAGAGCCTGGGTGATCCCACACCCCGGTTTCGTTATTCAAATCGTGACGTGATAACAGTTTTAATAAGATAAATAATTCCCGTGTAACGTTTTCCCCTCTTTCGCGACAGGTCGTGTCGGGCAAATGTACACGTAACGAGGCTAAGATTGTATTTTATTTCAGTGAATAAAGATCACGTCGAAAATTGGATTATTTGTTTTGTGCTAAGTCCTTAAAAAAAAAAATAAAATAGGGCTTGAAAAGTCCTTGAATTTCATTTGGTAATGCCAGTTCTCCAATGCGGTGATTCTCCAATCTTTTTCACACCAAGGACGTTCAATTTCACTGCATTAGACCCACGGACCCATTTGACAAGAGGTCACTGGCAGCTCCACCTGACAATTTTTATGGTTGGATAGAAGTGATCCAAAACTTCCACAGCTGTTTATACTGTAGTTGATATTCGATATTTCATTCATCCCTAAAGGGAAACGGCAATTGTCTCAGCATCTCACATTTAAAAAGTCAACTGTACGCAATGCGATATGGCAATATACACCAAACCTAATGTTAATTAACAGATATAACCTAAAAGAACAGAAAAACAAAAGAGAAAAGTGAAAGACCATGAACGTAAAAAAAATTAAACACAGGGTAAATATGCAATAACTTATGGACTAAACAATGAAGTTGAAAGATACAAACCTGACATTAAATATAAGCCTTAACTACAAAAAATAGGTTCGCAGCCTGTAAACAAAAATAAATCCAGCATTAACTATAAACATTCAAACGGATAAAATTGGTCATTTTTCTCTTGGGCTAGGGTTAACCTCACCTGTTCTCTAACCCTAAACCAGGTCTTGTAACCCTGCATTTAGAAGCATTGATGGATTGTAACCTTCATTATTCTGCTTGAATGTTGTTTGTTTGCGCCTGGCAGGTGATTGATGTAGTGCTTGGTACTGACGGCCATGGAAGGAGAGTCCCAAAGTACTTGATTCACTTCAACGGCTGGAACAGGAGGTGTGTGAGAAACGCAAGATTTATCCTATGTTCTGTCACCAACACAAAGCTGATCACTTTATTCGGTAGCTTGGTATAGTGTAGCCTATCAAACAACGCTGCACGGTCCTCTTTAAAGTGGTAATCCGTGAGATTGGTTGAAAAAAAAATATATATATCTCATATTTGATAATTATCCTGTATTTGTTTGAGCCACTCAATGTATTTAGGTTATTCATGTGCTGTTTCCATTGTTTGTGACCATCCGAAAGTTAAGGCTAAAGGCTAAACCCAGATGTTCTAGTTTTGAATGGAATTCTGGGACTTGTAGTGTGATCCACCCAACACAGACGATCTTATGGATTACCACTTTAACGCTGAGCTATTAATGGAGCGATAATAGGACGTTATACAAATGGATTGTCCCAAGTTTTTTTTGTTATTATTATCATTTCTTCGATTCAGCTTCATCTGTTCTGTCAACGTCAACATAAAGCTAATCACATTATTAGTTAACTTTGTTTAATGTAGCCTATTAAACAACGCTGCACGGCCCTCTTTAAAATGGTAATCCGTAAGGTTATTTTGTAAAAAAAAAAAAAGAAATCCCATATTCGATAATTATCCCGTATTTATTTCAGCCATACCATGCCGTTTCCATTGTCCGTGGCGGGGTCCGCCACCAACCACACTGAAAAGAAAGTGACCGTCTGGAAATTAAGACAAGGGTAAACCCAGATGTTCTAGTTTTGAATGGAATTCTGGGACTTGTACTGTGATCCACCAAACACAGACGATCTTACGGATTCCCACTTTAACACTGAGCTAACGACGGAACGCTACTTCTTTGACATTATACAAATGGATTGTCCAAGTTTGTTTCTTTGTTTGTTCATTATTGTCATCACTTCTTTCACCCAGCTGGGATCGTTGGGCTGAAGAAGACCATGTGCTTCGGGATTGCGAGGAAAATCGAACATTACAACATAAACTGGCTCGCAAAGCCGCAGGTCGCATGTAAGTTCAACTTCAAACTTGCCCTGAGGATTTTATTATTACTCATCATTATGATCAATACAGTAATTTATTTATTATTCTTTTATGTTTCATGTTGTTATTTACAGCCGCTGGTTCAATAGCCAGAGTGGACATGTGTGGAATTCCATCAACTGTCAATGTAGAGTGGGCTACCTCTCTCTCTACCCTAATCAAATGAAAACACATACCATAATCTATTTCCAGTTTGATGTTCAATTGATTGTCTGGTTTCCTGGTTATTTGACCTTCCGATCATTTGTTTAGCTTTTTTTCACAAGGTATTTTAAACTATTAAATGTACAAAATGTCCTGTGGTTGACTATAAAATGGCACGATGCAGGAAATGTCAACATCAGTGAAATCAAAAAAAGATTCCTGAAAAACGGTTTAAAAGACCGTCAGCATTATGCCACAGGCGCCAGTTTTCCTGAATTACTTTCTTGAACTGAAGTTATAAGAAATTGATCACAGTTCATTAAATTCTCTGATAAAAATCAGTTTATGGCAGAACAATAGGCCTAAATGGGGAAAAACATGGCATTTTGGTGACTACTTTGTTCCTTCCATCCTAATGATAAAAACATAATGAATACTAATACACTGTATACATTTCTTATTGAAATCAAAAAATTCGGAAAGATTTCACCTCCTCTTGTCAACTCCCCGCTTGTGTCTCTATAAGTCCATGGATCCTTCACCAAAGTGTTTTAAGATAAGATAAAGATAATTTGTTAATCCCCAAAGGGAAATTCCAGTTTTGCAGCAGCAATGACATAGGGTGTTGATTTTATTCGATCAAGTTTTATTGATTGATTTTTAACATTTTATTGTGCCATTGTTGTTTTTTGGAATATCAATCTATTAGAAGGGGGGGGGGTGTGATTGGGGACCGTTTACCCGGCAGAGAGGCTCAAATGCAGAAATTTGTTGTGATATTTCACAATGATTTTGTAGTAAAATAACAATAAGATTGTTCAAAAACCCTCATTTTGAAATCAAAAGGCCGAAGACTAGAACCTATGAATCCACACACTTGGCCACTTTAAAAAGAGGCTAGTAAAACTTTGAAACTAGTCACTTTAATTGATCAAGTATTGCATACCTTTTTTGTCTTACCTCTTAGTAGTATATTGCAGTGTTTGTCTTACAACACGATGTCTATCTTACCATTCAGTATGACCTTGCATTGTTGTTGCCCATGACTATTTAAGGTGTCCACTGTCAAGCTGACTCACTGTCATTATTGTCTGCATTTTATTTTGTCTTTCTTTTAGGTAAATACTTTAATATTTCTTATACTACACTACTCCTTTCCATTTTGGAATTTTAGATTTTGTTTAAAAATTAACTGTTTAAATACTCTTTTATTTTAATCACTATTATGCCCTTATTTTACGTATTTTGTAAAGTTGAGTTGGCTCTGAGACGAAGAATCTCATTACTGGTAATGATGCTTGCATTGTTATCAAGTATTTCGCAATAAACTTGAAACTATTATTATGTGGACCCACATTGAGTTCTCTCATTACAAAGTTATTGAATATTTTATTTTTAAAAATGTAAATTAACATAAACAGCTCCCATTTTGAAATGAAACAGGTGTGCAACATGTAGATAAAAATAGCTGGCTGCAAGGCAGCTGTCAGCCAGCTGGAAGAGGCTTCTTCAAGTGGCTCCTACTGTACATGACACACTTTTCCCTCCTGTGGCCGCAGGAAGAGGAAGGGATGGAGGAAGGGATGGAGGAAGGGACGCCGTCGTCAGGCTGGTGCTGAATCCTCTCTGAAGACCCTCCCGAAAGAGGATGACAGCGATGACCCCTGTGAGGAAAACAACCCCCCCCCCCCCCCCCCCCAGCGCTCCGCTATCGGCGTACAAACTCTTCAGTGTTATCTTCTTTCGTCCTTTTCCCCCAGGTTTAATTTCGTCTTCGGGGAGCAGCGACGAGGACGATTCGGAGCCAGAGTCTTCCAATAGCGGGGAGAGCAGCTTCTCGGAGGATCTCAACAAAATGGTAACTAATGCTCCTTCGGCGGCTTAAAAACTCCCAAACAGTGCGGCGATTATGCAAAAATGAAATCCAATCACGGGGGGTGGTCTGGAATCCCCTTCAAGAGCTTCCAGGCGGTTGCCAGCAAATTTTAAAAGTTAAACTTTGCCATTAATACATTCACAACATGTGAGGGCCGTTAGGGAGTGTACAATAACGGCTGTTGTGATCTTGTCCCTAACTATAGTTTAGACAGGTGTGGAAGGACTAGGCTTGGGTGATCGTGAAAAATTGCAATCAGATTTCAAAATTCTGATACTGCACATATAGAACATAACATAATGTTACAAATGTGGTCTCCCCCCGTTCCAGAAGCGCAGGATATTATTTACAGGTAACGTATTTACACAAAAACATCCAGTTTTTACTAAATTAAGTCCCATAGCAACGCAAAGCAACAGGGAGACGTGCAGGTTTTTTTGAAACCGGATAGAGCGGAACAGTCCCTTAACTCAGTTGTGTTTAAAAAAAAAAAAAAAAAAAAAAAGTTTAATACATGTAGGAAACAAACGAAAAAACAAACAGATCTAAAATAAAAACACTTCTTATGATCGGGTCACACCGCTGGCGACACTGTGCTGCTCCGTTTGCCCAGAGCAGCAGAATACCTAGACCCGGAGCTGGGGGTCTTTTTGAGCTCCTGCCCCTTTTAACGTCTCCGCACGGGCCTGTGGAGAGGGGAAGTCAGATCCCATTCCCAGTGGTTACTCGAGCAGCGCCAAGTGGAGAGGTTGAGCGCCTCCGCTTCCTCTCTCCCTCTTACTCGCTCCCCCTTCCCCTCTATCCCTCTCCGCTCCAGTTTCAGGACCACAACGTTACAATGCTCAGATTTTTCCTGGCAGATAAAAAAAATAAAATCGTCCGTCATCAACGTCAATCACGATCAATGGGGTCGATGGACAATTTAATCATGAATCTGCCCAAGCCTAGGAAGGACTAAATCATGACTAACAAGAAGAGTTGCTGTGTTTGCTGGTGTCAGAGGGAGGAGCCGGAGGTCCAGGTGAAGATGGAGAGCGAGGAGAAGAGCGTCCAGGTCGACATAGACATCGACATCCCCGACGTCCTGAAGAAGAAGCTGGAGGATGACTGCTTCTATGTCAACAAGAGGAAAAGGGTACCCAAGAGAGAGAATCCATTGCACTCGACATTAGATCAAAAATGAATAATCCCCATGAGGTAACATGGAGTGGCACTCTGCTAACTAGTAGTAGTGAGCCCAATGTCACGAGTAGTATATTGTATTAGAGTAATAATCTGCAATGGGATCACAACAGTATTACTAAAAGTGTCAATCCAGTGATAGCAATAGTAACAATAAATACAGAAATATGGTTAAGTATCTAGTAAACTATATACTATTTATAATTATTTATAATGCAGGGTGGTATTCAAATGACCAAAGTAGAAGATATAATAGTGTACAGTATAGTCTAGTGTGGTATAACATAGCATAGTGATATGATGATATGGAAATAATGACTTAATACCAGTATAGTATAATATCGTGAAGTATAATATAATTCTGGGTATTATAAATGTCCATCGGCAAGAAATAAACCAGTATAAAGTATTGTAATCCATGTCCAGAGAATGTATAATCCAGGCCAAGATGGTATCATAATGTCCAAATTGCGTACTAAAGAGCAAATATACAAATCGTGTCTTGTTTTGACGTTGAAAATGCCCCTAATGTCCCCTCCCCTCCCGTCCCAGCTGGTGATGGTTCCCTGCCAGCCCAACGTGGTGCACATCCTGGAGTCCTACGTCAAGCACTTTGCCATCAACAAGGCCTTCCTGGCCAACGAGCGCTACCGCCGGCACCAGAGCGCGAGCCAGAGCAACGTCCCCCCGCAGCCCATCCCCCCCGAGAAGAGGCGAGTCCAGTCTGAACAACAACCAAAGTATTTGTTGATATTATGTGTTATTTGTTGATGTCTTGTTTGGTGATTTGTTGTTTACCTTAAACTGAAACACTGAAAAGAAAAAAAACATGCTACATATAACCAAAAAAAACAAATGTATTCATTGACTTAGTTAATGTTTCAGTTTTCAATTTATCGTTTTCTTACTATTGAACAATGGGTTCTAATTATATAGGATCACATTAAGGTTCGGCAACTTGGAAACTGGTTCTGAAAGTAACCAGTCCCACCAGATTTGCATGATTGAGACCTATATGTTACCTTACCGATCCTATATAATTGTATTTTTTTATTGTAATGACTGAAATAGATGAAAACAATTCAACCTGTGACATCTCATCACATATAAACTCCAAACGCACCTCTGTTTTGCAGAAAGCCTTCCCCTCCTAACGCCATGACGGTTTATTCCTCTAACAATCACACAGGGTCACGTCGTACAAATTAGGATTTCCGCTTTAACTCTCTTGTCGTGTGTGTTGCTGGGCAGCGAGGAGCTGTGCAAGGAGATGGTGGACGGTCTGCGGATCACCTTTGACTTCACCCTTCCCATGATCCTCCTCTACCCCTGCGAGCAAGCCCAGTTCAAGAAAGTCAGCTCCTCTCGCCTCTTCCTGGCCATCAACGAGAGCTCGCCCTGCTCCAGCAAGTAGGTGTTATAACTATATATATAATAACTAATAATTTTTTGGACGTTTTTGGTTCGTTAAAACAACTTACAATGGCCCACAAAATTACCAGGGCTCCAGACTGCGACCATTTTGTTGTATTTTGCGACCATTGTTGGAGATGCATTTTATAACTACAAGCACCAGCGTGACGTGCAAATATGCCCACAGTTTTGGTTTTTTTTAATTATTTATAATCGTCATCGTATATGTCACAGAAAAAGTCTCCCTGTTTCACACGGTGCTTGTTTGGTTCCATAAGGAGATGTACAATAAAATAACCTACATCTAAAATTAAAACACATTGTTGTGGTGTGCCGACCATCCACCATCGCCGGTGCCGTCGGATAGAGAGTACCGCTCGCTTCTTCTCCCCCCCCCCCTCGGGGTGTGTGGCCTGCACTGGAGGAAGAGCGGCCCCTCCTGCACCTGCTCAGCTGGCGGATAAAAATAAATAGAGCGCACGGAGCCGCGCACAGACAAAGCTGGCATATCGGCGCAACATTTTTATAAAAAATAATACATTTCTGCTGAAACGCGCACTGCATTTTTTTTTCCAAATGTAAATTTTCAGATTCAAACGTCATTTGTTTTTGTATAATTGGAATAGCATGAGAATATGGCACTATTGTTTGAGAGCCCGTCCGCGCGCGCGTGTGTGTGCGCGCCCGACCGAGTGTATGGCACTTGTCCCAATTGGTTCTGGAGTTTAAGGTCAATGTTATATCGTAGCGCTTCCAAGCAGCATACAGTAGGAGCCACTTGAAGAGGGCTGTCTTGACAGCCGAATTTGCATCCTGCTTCCAGCCAGTTTCCAGCCAACCACCAGGCGGCTCCCAGCTGGCTGGAATTCCCCCTCTCTTATGTATCCTGACAGTGGGTGTTTTAATTTCAACTGTAAACACGCCCATTCATTCAATAGCAGTGTGTCACCATGAAATGGAGAGGTGAGGCTCTCATCATGTCTGTAGTAATGTACTGACCACATACCTTATGTTTACATTTTTTAATTTATTATTTGGTGTCTGTTTAAAAAAGCACAGTTTGACTTTGACTTTGACATGATTTTTTTCCTGTTAAAGCACTATTTCAAAATCAAACTAACAGGGCTGTACGCTGAGCTTCCGCAATGTCTCGTTTTTCAAATTCTTTGGATTTTCCTTTAGGACTAAGAAATAAATCACCGCCACACAAGAGGAGTCTGCAATATAGATTTATTTGGGTGTGGGACCCAATCCCACGTAATAATTTCCTCATAATAAGCATCATTAATAATCTCCTTCAACTTCCAGCGCCCAGCGGGAGCGCAGCCCCAGCCCGCCGGGGCACAACCCCCCCACGCCCCAGTCGACGGACAGCCAGCCGGCCCTCAGCGACATCTCTGCCATCACCCCCACCAACGCCGCCCCCGCCCCCAACCCCGCTCCCGCCCCCGCCCCCACGCCCAAGCGCCGGCGCCACCCGGACATGGACTGTCTGTCCCACCAGTCCTTCCAGTCCCACCAGTCGCTCCGACGCTCCACGCGGAACACCTCTGGCGGCGACCGCATCACCGAGGGAAGCAGCACAGGTGATTCATTTCAGCTCTGTGAAAACAATGAATTTCAGAGCCAATATTTTAAGGTTTAATAGTTATACGAGGGTGCGATTCTAAACGTGGCGGGTTTTTTTTCCTCTTTTTAATTTTAATTCTCATAGTCCTGTATGTGCCAATCTCAATATATATATTTTTTTCTTGGTTTTGCCTGTATTTGCATTTGTGATTGGATGGGATTAAAACAATACTCAGATAATGTTAGCGATTAGCCTGAAGCAGTTACCTGAAGCGATTAGCGATAGAGATTAGCATTAAGCGATTAGCATTAAGCGAGAAGCTGAGAAACCTTTCAGTTCTGTTTCTCTTTCTGAAACGATTACAGAATTGTAATCCTGGTACTTTGTTTTAAAGTTATGTGAACATTTTCCGCTCAAATGAGGACACATCATAGTCACAAATTTAAATATTTTTGTTGTGCGTGTCAGATGGAACAATGAAAAGTTGGTAGCAATTCTCATTGTGTACAAAATGTCAATATATTAGAATCCTATCATGAGCCATTCATCAATATCAAACAGAGTGATAGATGTTTGTGACCCTTCCTATCAAAATTCCACCTCACCCAGCCCTACACTTTCCCAGATATACAGTATATCCTTTAATAAATGTTTCACTTTGGTTTCCGTTATTTACAGCTGTGTTTGGTTGTTATTTCAGGCGGAGGCAGCACCGCGGCCTCACCTCAGCCCAAGCGGCGTCTGCTGGACTCTTCTCAGTCGCAGCCGAAGTTCTTCCTCAACCTGGACAGAAGTGAGCTCTCCTTACACTTCACATAATGGCTGCAAGCGGTCAAGCCTGGTTATCCTCGCTCTTTATTCTCAATACACTCATTGTGTGAAAAGGTTTTATAATTCTTCTGTAACCTTGTTTCGCTCTTTATTTTTATTCATCCGTTTTTTTCGCAGGTATCCTACTTCTGTACCGTTTTTCGTAGAAACTAATTTGAATGTCGGGAGGGTTGGAGCGCATAGATTGTAATATAATGTTGCAAATGTGGCCTCCCCGTTCCAGAAGTGCAGGATTAGTGTTTACACAAAAACATCCAGTTTTTACTTAAGTCCCATAGCTACGGAAACAACGGAGAGATGTGCGTCTCCGTTCCGAGCAGTTTTTTCTTTGAAACAGGACAGTCCCTCAACTCAGGTGTGTAAAAAATGTAGCTTCATACATGTAGGACACAAACGACAATAAATAGATCTAAAATAAACAACTCGTTCCCCTCTCTCCCTCCCTTCCTCTCTGCTCCAGTTTCAGAACACGGTGAACTGCCCCCCCCCCCCCCAAAAAACAAACAAACAAAAAAAAAGTGTCATCAATGTCAATCCCGTTCGATGGAGTCAAAAGATGCTTTAATCATAAATCTGCCCAAGCCTAGCATCTTTTTCAGGAGATGTGTGCTCTTACTGTTCTTCTTTAAAGCATATTCCAGTGATTTTTATATATATTTTTTAAATATTAAAATGGGGTTGATTGTTTGAAAGTTGTTATTGATAAGTGTTCATACTTCATGGACAGCTGCCCCCCTTGTAGAAATGGTTAACATAATTAAAAATGGTACTTATAGTGCCACCATGTGGTCTGTTATTATGTGTTGTACGTTTTGGGTGATAACTCGAACTCTGAGGGGTACCAAAACAATATTTGTGAGTGTGTTCCTTGGAGGATGCCAGGCCACGCCCATTTGCGCCTTCTAAAATTCTTCCACCTTTTTGGAAAACACATTTTTCCTCTTTTGGCGCATGTTTTATCGAATTTTCACCAAACTTTGTCCATACCATATTTAGATGACCCGAACAGGACCCGTGAGATTGTTCTTTTTGGGTGCCACTGAACAATATAACATGATATTTCTGCATTTCTGTTGAGTTTAATAAGATGAAATTGGTACAGAAGTTATCCATTGGGGTGTGCGCAACATATTTAAACACGGCACTACTAGCCCCACCCTTTGGCCATTAATATAACACCATATCTCTTGAATCCATTATTCAATTACCACCGACTTTGCGTGGTATCTTCAGACGTAAGTCACCAACACTTCTTGCTTGGAGTCTTTCAGAAGCTGAGCCGGCGAGCAGCAGCAGATGCACCAATTACACGCATGATCTTCAAGAAACATGTCAAAATTTTTGTAAATGCTTACACTGTAGCCCGGTTTCATTTGCTTTGTTTTTTTGAAAGTTTTTCTTTGGAATTTCACCGCAGTTTTTCATTGAGAATATTTTTCCCCCAAAAGAGGCTGATTATTGTCAAATCAATCCTGCCATTTACTGTGGCTTGGCCCATGAGCACTTTGTTGCTGTAGTTGCTGATACTGTCCAGTAGAGGGTGCAGTCCTCTCATTTTATCTTATGCCGCTGCTCCCCCGAGTGCCGATTGCAATGCACATTCAAACTCATAGCAGAACATATCTAACTGGCTTTAAACTTTTTGTTTTACTATAATACCCCTGCTCCCCCCCTTCTCCAGGGACTCCAGTTCATAGCGGTTCGTCCTCACCACTGCCCCTGACGCCCAGTAAGGACCGAGGCGGGCCCTTCTACGGTTTGGCGAGTCGTAGGAACAACGAACTGAACGAGGTGACGTCACGTGACCTCACCAAACTAGCGAGGAAGTTTTGGCCCTTCACCATTTTGCTCTGACCCGCATCTCATTATTATTTGTGTGGTATTACGGATGACGGATTATCACACGGATTACTTGTATTAGTAATTCTGCGTGGCACCTTGCGTCATTTCATCAGCCGATGCTGCGTTCAATGGAAACTCGAGAAATTGTAACTCGTTTAAGTATTAATGCTGATGTAAAGAAAAAACCAAAGCACGAACTGGTGCTACGTTCCATGGAAAACTCAAAAA
The DNA here is from genome assembly GCF_960531495.2 of Zeus faber. Lineage (NCBI taxonomy): Eukaryota > Metazoa > Chordata > Actinopteri > Zeiformes > Zeidae > Zeus > Zeus faber. Next base: position 39,345,976 of record NC_137189.1, read on the forward strand.
AATACAATTGGTGTCGATACTGGACCCTGTGTATTGCTGCCTGCAGCTATATTTTTTTATTATTAGTATTCATTGTATTATTTTTGCATTATTAGTAGTGTTATTGATGTATTGTAGGATTAATAGTGTTATTTTCAGCAGTATTAATATTATTATTTATGTATTAATTGTATTCTATGTATTGTGTATTGTTAGTAATTTTATTTATGTATTGTCATATTATTTGTGTTATTCGTAGCATTATGAATAGTATTATCACTTGTTTTTTTCATAGTATTATATGTATTATCTGAGCAGGTGCTAAGCTGGAGGCTGACTCCAGACAACTACCCTCTGAACGACCAGCCGCCGCCTCCCTCCTACTTGTACGGCTCGCAGCACCTCCTGCGGCTCTTCGGTAAGTACCCATCACGTATTCATCACCATATTCTCCCATGATGCACTCGTCTCTTGTAGTCCTCACAGCTTGGCTCATCGGGACAAAAATGTTGTTTCCGAGGGGACAACTTTTTTCTTTTGTTGTTTCCTTTTACGCAAAACTCATTTCCTCCTTAACTATTCATCTTTTTCTTAAGTGGTTTTGTCCTGCTTCCATCCCTCACTCACTCTGGTCTCTCTCTCTTTCCTCCTCTTCCTCCTATCCCAGTGAAGCTCCCCGAGATCCTGGGGAAGATGCACATCCCCGAGAGGAACCTCTACGCCCTGGTCAAACATCTGGAGCTCTTCCTCAGGTAACCCACGGCAACAGTGTCAACTAACTCTTTTGATCAAAGACAAATTGAGGGGAGAAGCGATCACAAGGAACGAGGGCTTTAAAAACCCGGACATTTTCAATTTGAATTTATTATTTTCTCGCCATGTATGGGTTCTGATGGGGGGGGGACTCTTAACTCTTTGGTGTATCAAGTTTCAGTTTTAAATCAGTGAAAGTTACGGACTTAATAGAACAAAATCCGAAAGCCATGCTCAAACGCCATTGGCTCACATAACTCGTGGCCTAAGGAGAGGGGATCCACACACCGAAACAGCCCGTTTTCCGACAGGGTGGATTGCACTTTAGAATGGCTCTTTTACATCTTAGTAGAACAAAAAATAAAATAAAAATACATACACTACTCACAAAAAGTTAGGGATATTTGGCTTTCGGGTGAAATTTCAGGATGAACCTAAAATGCACTATAACCTTTACAGGTGAATTTCATTTGACCTTCTCTAAACTTTTGAATGCACATGTCCAACTGTTCAATGTTTCAGTACTTTTTGCACAAGGAGCTCAACGGCAAAATTCACAAAAGGTGTTTGATCCATGAATCGACAAATACATTTCCTGGTTCAATTCGAATTGGTATTTAAACAGTCCTCTTCATCATGCTGTTCACATGTTGACATCATGAGACCAAGACGACACCTAACAACTGATCAACAGCACCTCGCCATAGCGAGGCTTCAAACAGGATGTTCTCAGAGGGAAGTGGCCACTGAGCTTAGAGTGTCAGAGTGTCATCAGCAGGTTGCAACAGAGATACAGAGACTGGAAGAGTCAGAGAAAGGCATAGAAGTGGACGTCCTTTGGCCACATCCCACACTGATGAGCGCTTCATTGTGAACAGTGCCCTGCGGAACCGGATGATGATGCCACTCAACTCCAGGCACATTTAAGGGAGGTGAGAGGCACCAAGTGTCACGTCAGACAACTCGAAACCGTTTCCATCAGCGTGGTCTGCGTGCAAGACGACCTGCAAGGGTACCTGGCCACACCACCAGGCACAGGCATCATCGTCTTGCACGGGCCAGGGAGCATTTACGATGGACGAGGGACCAGTGGCCTCAGCGCTGTTCTCTGATGAAAGTTGATTCACGTTTAGCAGAAATGATGGCCGCCAACGATGTTGGAGATGTCAAGGAGAGCGCTACGCATCAGCCACTGTTGTCACCAGACGAGCCTTTGGTGGTGGTGGTGTTAGAGTGTGGGCAGGTGTGTCTAGTCAATACAGAACTGCCCTACACTTTGTGAATGGTACAGTGACAAGCCCATACTACCTGAATAACATCATTAATCCAGTCATTGTGCCCCTGCATGAACAACACAGGCCTCATTTCATCTTCATGGACGACAATGCTCCAGCTCATGGAGGTGGCATCATTAGGGAACGGCTGCTGGAGACTGGGGCACCTCATATGGAGTGGCCTGCACTTTCTCCAGACCTGAATCCCATAGAAAACCTATGGGATCAGCTGAGTCGCCGTGTAGAGGCTCGTAACTCTGTACGGTTCAGGTCATTGAGGTTCTGGGAACCTCAATGACCTGAGGGCCGCCCTTCAAGAAGAGTGGGGGGCCAGGCCTCAGCAGACAATAAGTCGACTTGGAACAGCATGAGACGTCGTTGTCAAGCTGTAATTGATGCTCAAGGCCACATGACAAGTTATTGAGACATTGACATTTTTTGTTGTGGTAAACCCACCGCTGTTGTTGGCTTTTGTTTCAATAAATTGTTTGAGATGAGGAAATCACCATTGCATGCTTCTACTTAAAAGCCCTACTTTCATGATATAATATCACTGTAGCGTGAACTTTTTACATTTTCCATCAATTTTACCCGAAAGCCAAATATCCCTAACTTTTTGTGAGTAGTGTATAACTTGAAAAACACGTTTTGGGTAAAAAGGAGCATAATAGGTCCACTTTAAGGCTGCGTTACAGTGAAGTTTGGCAATTTTTTGAACTTCAGACTGTTCTAGATGCTCTGTTTTAATGTCCATTTATGTTAATGACTGTTTTGGAAATATTTCTTATGTGCAAGTAGCTTATAAAACCACCACAAGTTATATCATTTATAGATAACTGATTTTGAGCTATTGGTCCAAAAAATATCATGATGTTGGGTTAATATGCGGCTCAAATCAGAAACAGAAGTGGAAATAGGTCTCTGACACAAAGCATTGTGGGGAGGCAAACACATACATTTTTGCTAATTAAATAGCAGTTTCTTTAAATTTTGCGCGAGTTGCTCATCTGCCCGAACCTTTCATAGTGATGATCGAGAAGTAGCAGCCATCTTGATCTATGAGTAATGGAACCGATCGTGGCAAAGCAGCAGAAAATAGTCCCAAAAAGGAAGTTATCAAAAACAACGCGCGGAAACAGCAAAAGAGAACATGTGGGTGCGGGAGCGCGCGCACGAGAGGGAAAGAGATGGAAAGTGAGAGTGAGCATTAGAGCGACGGAGATGAGTGGGCGTTACACAAGCTTGCGAGTCTAATCTCTAAATCCTCCCCAGCGATCTTCAGTTTAACCGGGCCCAAACCGAGGGGATTTAGATTTCCACTCGCTTCTTTAATCAAACTCACGGCGCGTCCCCGTCCCCCCCCCCCCCCATCACCCTCCCCACCCCACCCCACCTCCCCGCCCCCCCGGCCACCGCGGGGCGCTGTGGGGCAGGGCGCCTGCAGCCCGACGATCACGTAATCACAGTTGGACTCAGGGAACTGTCCTCTGACGTTGCACTTTTCAGCCATGGCAGTGATAGAATTGAACGTTGTGGAGCCAAACGAATTCTTAAAATATAATGAAATCGATACTCGGATACTTTTAAATTCGGTTTTATTTTTCAATTGATATGCAATGCAATAATTATTTATTTTTGCTAATTTAACTCACAAGCCGATTTGTTTTGTTTTTAATTGTGATAGAATTATATAGTTTTAAACACAATGTGTTAAGTGAAAGTATTAATTTCAGTTATTAATTTTATGTATATATATTTTTTTTATAAAATATCAATTAAAAGAAAGGGCGGCTTTTGACAAAAGTTAAAATTCCTGTATTTTAATGAATTTTCCTCTTAAAATATTTTTAAAATGCAGGTCAGCTGTGTCAGATGGCTTACTCTAAGTTTGGTGGCAATTCTCATTGTGTATAAAATGTCAACACATTGATATAGAACTGCATCGTGTACCTTTGTATCCAAATGTGTGATCCTGCCAAAGAGCCAGCCCTACCGTTTGCCAAAACTGGGTCATAGGCGACTGAACCCAAATGACTTCCTCGAGTCACCCGCTCGCTGTCACAATTACTGTTCCGCCCGTTTTTTCCCGAATTTCGAGCGAGCGTCGGAAGTGACGGACGGAGCTCGGCATCAACAACACACTGGAACACCGTCGCTCGCTCGCCCGCCAGCCCCCTCTCTCCCAGAACGGCGTCCCGGTGGCAGATTGCCCGAGCCAAACTGATTGATGTTTGAGAGAGTGAGGTGCAATGCATTCTGGGACCGGCCGCAGTTGATCTCCCTGCACTCTCGCCCTTCCCTTTCTCTGCGAGAATGATTGAGATTAGGCGTGTTGGTGTGTCTGTGTGTGTGTACACATACAGTATATAATGATTTACAATCCATATGTCTGGAGCAGCCTGCGTTGTCTTGTGTTATCATTTTCCATCACTCTAGATTACTTAAAGCCGTTACACTGTGTTCAACTGCCATCGCCTTCAACCTTATGGGAGTTGAAACCAAACCTTTTTTTTTTTTTAGCTTGTAGGGCCCTGTGCTGGCGTGTTCACCAGTCCACCGTGCACCAATTGTGCCGCCGGGGCGTCTTGTTTGCGTCGGCTTTGTCGAAACCGCTTCCTAATTTCTCCTCTGATGAGGATAATTTGTTTGGCGTCGAGATTAGGAGGGCCAGTGGAGCTCAGATGAGATGGCAAGATTTAGAGGATTTGGCCGAGTAGCGGATACTAAGAAGATTCCGGATTACTTTTCCCCGCCGCTGATTAGATAGGAGGGTGGGGAGGGCGGGGACGGTGGGATGGGGTGAGGTGGATCTCTCTCTCTCTCTCTCTCTCTCGCTCTCTCGCTCTCTCGGCCATGCGTATGTTCTCATCCGTGTTGTATAGTTTGGTTGTGGTGGCGGTGGTGGGGTTAAGAGGGGTGGGTTAGTGGTTGGATCTATGGGTGGGCTTTTCTCTCTGACATATACCCACAGACGGGGGGGGGTCAAGGGGTCTGGGATTTATATCCAACCAGCCAGGGATATCTAGGAAAAAGCACTAGGGGGGGGAGTAAGCTGGAACGCCACGGAACGATTTCCAAAGTTTTAGGCGTGTGACGGTATATCGTGGCACAAAAACAGGGGCGATGGCACATTGGAATTGGAATTGCAAATTCATTTAAGACAAGCAGAGTGTTTTTAAATGCGTGTACAACCATATAAGATTCAAAGTAATAGTAAAAATACAACTTGAAATTGATAAGACAATGTTTTGCACATGGGAAACTTCTCCAGTCATAATCTGTTTCCATTCAAACTTTGTTAAGAAAACAGGCCGACCGTCTCGAACCGCAAACCCTGTACCGAGCTACATGCCTACAAGCGCTCCGTTTCACTTTTGACATATCTTCTCTTCTCCTCCTCCTCCTCCTCCTCCTCCTCTTCCTCGTCCTCCCCACCCATCGCAGGTTTCTGGCCGAGTTCCACGAGGACTTTTTCCCTGAGTCTGCGTACGTCTCTGCTTCGGAGGCCTACTACAGCATGAAGCAGCCGCGGCCAATCTACTGAAGGAAGGCGCCTCCTTATTTCTCTTCTCTCTTTTGGGGCTGGAGTTACAGAAGGATTCCATCTCGCTGGTGCTGAGGTACTTGGTGGTGGGGAAAACCCTGAAACCCCCCCCTAAGCTTTTCTGGATGGACTTGAAGCTGTCCTCTGGTTGAAGGCCTTTTTTTTTTTTTTTACTTCTTGTTGTCATTTATTGAACTTTCGGGGACCCGATGGCTCCAATTAACCCTGTCCGCCCCCCGCCCGCCCCACTCCCTGCCTCTTTGCTCTCTTGGTGCTTCTTTCCACCATGGCTGCCCACTGTGCAAACCCTGCTCTGCAATATACTCTTCTCTGCTTTCTCCAGTGTGGATTGGTGTATGTTGGTCTTTGGGAACATGAACTTAGCCCCCTCGTCTTGTTTTTTTTTGCAGTTTGCTTTGCCATACATCCAGTGGCAGGCCCCACATGGCGTCTCAACCAGTTAAAACCATGTGTTTCAATCAATTGGCAAAGCCCGTAGTAACTCTGAAGCTTTCATGCCTCTCTGGTGTCTCGGCACCAACAAAGGTCCTGGCTGCTTGTCGACTGCTTATGATTCTGTATCGCCTGCCAAAGCCTCAGCCTGAATGCAGGTACACTTACTGTTGAAAAGGCAGAGACTCAACGTCCACTCTGTCAAACAAAGTAATCCTGGACGCCGCTTTTTCTTTATGTGACGTGCAAAGCGCCAACGCCTGTTTGGTGGCCGGGCTCCACACGGGGCTGTGGTCCCCCTGCTGTTTCGTGGCTTCCTGCAAGAGGGGGGCCGATGCTGGGCCATCAATCAAGCCGGACGAGTTGTCCTAAACCCCAGAACATGCTCCGCCTCCCCCTGGAGATGCCGCATCGCAGTGGTGAACTACTGTAACTCTTCTGTGCTTTTTCTTATTCAACCTGCTCTCTCCCAAGGCCTCTCTCGCAAGGCCCTTGTGTCTTGTGTCTACATGTCTGCGCGCTTCCTTTCCCTTCCCATATCGCTCAACTATGGCAAGAAAGGACAATGGCGAAAAGGGAGAGATTGTGGATATAAAAGGACAAAACGACCAGAATTGTTTCAACGAAAAAAGATGATTGCGTCCTCGACCTGTAACATGTTAAACCATGAATGTACATACATGTTGGACTTCAGCTCTAGTAGCAATTGCGAATACTTCTCTTGTGCTTGTTTTTTAAACGCTTCAATGTCGGAATGGTGGGGTGAACTGATGCAGAATGATTGGAAAGCGCACACATTTATTTTGTACGCCGCTTGTGCCGTCAGCAACAACATTGAAATTGTTTTGAACTGACCGCCTCCCCCTCTAGTACTCCATGCAATGTAAGACAGACATTAACGTTGTACGCAAATGCTGTTTGACAATAACAATAAACATGGCTGCAGAGCTTAGAGGTCGTCTGACCATCTTGCTATGTTTTGAGGAAACCCGAGCACTTTCGCTGTTATTTGTATTAATATTGTGAAAATGTAAATAAAGAAGTACCTCTTGAAAATGCTGTTTATTGTATTGCCCTGTACTGTTTTGTGTATATATTTGTTAGGTTTTTTTCCTGAGAAAGTTTATGATGGAATTTGTTATTGAAGAGAACACTAGATCTTAATGTGACTTTTAATGGAAAATGTATATCATCTATTACTGAAGGAGGCCTTTTTAGAGTAGTCAGTAATTAAAGATGACGATTAAAAGATTGTAACCTTTTGTTTTGCTTTCAACAATGCCATTATTATGGATATATTACGCATATCCTGTTATATAGTCTTTGGGAATTATATATGTTGCATACTAAATCATACGTACTGTATGTTATTTGCAGGCCCGTTAGATAACTTAGGTAAAGTTTCTATCCCCCTTGGGGAATAATAAAGTATTATTCTATCTAAAGAGAAATAGATAAAGAGAACCCTCTCAAAGCGTTCACAACCCTTCTAGCATGGCTGTATGCATTAAACATAATATAGTCACCGTCCCTCTGACAAATGCTTAATGTTGAAGACAGTTTAAAATTTTAAGGTGGATTCTGGATTTTCTCTTCCAGAAGTGTCTGGACGGTGTTACTTTTTCTATCCTTCTATTACACTTTCAACAAAAGTAGAGCAATGACCTGGCAATCCATGTCTCACCCAGTGGGCTTTAGCTGGTCAAGTACTAACATGGGAACCACACTGGAAGATGAAAAATAGTAAGACTAGGAACCTTAAAGACAGTGCGGGCCTTTCCTTGAAGTGACAAAGCCATTGTACCTGCAACGGTTCCTTGGAGAGCTTAAGTAGCGTAGTCAATGACGTGAGCCAAGCAAGTACTCTTGTATGAGTCTGAATAACATTTTATGGCTTATGGTTTGTGACAAAGATGACAAATTATTGGAGGCTGAGGCAACGCTTTATTTTACTGTTTTTCTGGCGAAATTTGGTGTTAATCAAACTAAGGGAGATGGAAGGCACAAACACTGCTATTTGGTTGCCCTGTTGTCTCAGACAGCATGCAGGCATATCCCCATGACTGACAATGTTGTAACTTCATTTTAATATCCAGTTTATTATTGTGTGTCTTCGAACAGAACTAACGCAGACTACCCATTCATTTGGTGTAGATTCAAGATAATCTACATAGAACACAGGCAGTTTTACATATATCCCATGACTGTTGTATTCCGCTAGACTAAGATTTGAGTTTCAATAAATTGAATGTGTCTGCATGTCAGTTATTGGATTTGATACAGTCTTTGTGTTTTTTTTTGTTACTTTTGAGCAGCAGAAATATTCAAATATTCTCTGTCTCAATCAACAACAACGTACGCTGTTTAGCTGCAGCTCATAGATGCAAAGAAAACAAGTGTCTGCCCGGATCATTAAACATCTGAGTTTTCAAACAAGTGGAGATACCTAGAGCGTATCTCATAGTTTTGGAGTGGACCAGTAAAGAAGTCCGATCGGATGGTGAAGTCTCTTCTATACTTACGTATTCCATCCTAGCTCTGAAAACAACTCTTTCAAAGCTCAGTCGGCTCTCCTTGTTGTGCCTAGCCACCCGTAGGGGTGCATGTAGCTAACCTAAGCTTCTGCCTAAAAGGTTTCTAATGGGCTTTCATGTAGTGAGCGCTAACACTATTTGGATCGTAATGAACTGTTTATCACTGCAACCTAAGACGGCGCTCTCTCTTCCCTGCCCCTATTACATGGCCGCAGAAACCGCCCCTTAAATCCATTTCCCACCCGGCAGTCTCCCTATCCCCTTACCACCTGATTCGATTTGCCCGGGTGAAGTGGGCCGTAATGCGAAGTGCGCTATCACCTGGTAAGTGGGTTTTCCCAGCCCGCACCTTTCACCTGATTCCGCAACTCATACTTTAGATTTTTTTAACCCTTCGCCCCGCGTCAAATTTCACTTTCCCTTTGTCGTTCATTGTATTTCTCGCACTCCTCCCGTAGTGGCCCCGCCACACAATAACCGTCTGTATCACTAGTTGGTCCAATGTTCTCTGTCTTTTACCTCCGTCCTTTCCAGTGCTTGGTCTGACCATCGCTGGTTTCCTTCAGGTTTTTGAGGGCAGTCTGCTTGGCTTCGCTAGATTGGTTTCTTTTGTCAGGGCCGTAGAAAGCGTGAGGGGGAGTCACAGGAGAGAGGAGGGAGAGACTGTGGCAGGGAATCAACGGCAAGGCAACTGGAGGTCCAGCAAACATCTACCAGCGCTGTTCTTCAGACGTGGCAGAAAGGTATCTCCCTCCCGTCATCCGCTCCAAACTCTTCGTCTTTCGACTATTTCTCCGGATTCTCCCTTACCGTCTTAGTCCATCTCCATTGCCCTGTCCACTTTTCCTATTCCCTGTTCATACCCATGTACTGTCTCCACTGCGTGATGGACCTGGGAGATTATCTGCTGGAGGAGAGAATGGACGCCAGCTTCTCCGCCTCTTCCGATTGCTCCTGGACAACACTCAGCACCGACATCACGTCGTCTGGCTCCGACCAAGACGTCGCCCCGATTACCGCCTCCGTCCACTTGGGACAGTCCCAGGACCGGCCCTCAAAGGACAGGTTTTCAAAGGTCGTATGGAAAGAAACGGCGTTCCTCGGAGATGATGAGTAAGTACATGACTTCCACTGATTTGTGGGTACATAGGTGTCTGAAACAATCTTATATAATTCCCATCGGGAAAGACAAAGGGCATTTTTATTTTGAAAATGTCCAATATTCCCTTAACTCTGGGTATATTAATATTGCATCTTATAGCAATTGTGTTTGTTCAGCCACCATCCTCTTCGTCTTCTGTGCAATTCCTTGCAAAACCTGTTCCTGTCATTTTTGGTTGGCTTGCATGTACGGAATATCCCATGCATGTCTGGAAAAAGTCAGTTATTATCAATAATTAATACTCATAATAACTAAATACTGTAGTAAATTATTATTAATAATCAATAATTACTATTAATAATTATTATTAATTCATTTATGAAGAGGAAATAAACAGGGACAATAGGTCTCTCCAAAAGGTATTTGGGTGTTGCTGAATTTAAAGAGCTTATTGGTACTGTCGATATACTTAATGGATTTTACTTCACATGCCAATATCAGTATGTCTCATAGCCACTGAAGCTCGACAATAACTTGGCGAGATAAGAGTTGATCATTAGTTATTCCATTTTTATAGAAGTCTCAATTGGGTGTCCATGGTTGACATCATGGGAATTGTTTCTCGGCCCCTTTGCTTTCCTTGCATGTATTTTGTGATAAGTGCGCTTAGAAAATACTGAATCAAAGATCCCAGCATTGTGTCTCATATTACTGACCTAAAATGCCGAATGCTGAATTTGGGAGCCTGGGAAGATGTCCTGCACGTTCCAAACACACCAACAAGACGGATCGGTCCATGTTTTAATTGGACACTCGGCCACCGGGGATTGTCTAATTAAAAACATTTAAGCTTCCATTATCTCTGCTAGGTCAGGCAGTGTATCTATTCCATCTGCTTTTAATCACAACTAGTGGTGTATTGGAAGAATATGATTTCTCCATGATTTGAAAGGGGTTCTCAAACAGTTTTCAACCAAGGACTCCTTATATGAGCGAAAATAAACCGAGGACCCTCTCACGTACAGTATGTCCCCCCAAAAAATTCAATATTAGGACTATTTCTCACACTTCTACGCTGGTTATGTGGGAAAAAACAACAGAAATCAAGGGAAATGTATTCAAAATTGTATTGCACCATTTAAAAATACAGAATAGAAAAACAGTGTTCAACTAAATTAGTAAGTAACACAAAATATCAAACACAAATCAAGAGAAATGTACTAAAGTTGCTTGTCTAAAAGGATATTATTATTTACGTAAACTGTGTATTACATAAACATATATTGCCAAAAATTGAATGATGCACCCCTTCAAAGGACGCAAAAAATAAAGGAAAGTTTTATTGATCTTTTTTCAAAAGAATTTCACGGATTGGCATAGGAGGCGCTACACTAGTTTCGTAGACCCAACGCACCGCATTCTACATACACCACCTCTGCCCTACCTTGTTCCCTGTCCATAATATGTGAGAAATTCAAAGATTATGCCTGTCAACCTTTTCAAAATGTCAAGGTCAGAATGCGAGAGTCTCGTGTTCCTTAATTGTCCGCCCGCGGACAGTGGCAATAAACTCAGAAGCAACACGTTCAAGCCCTCTACCTTCATGACTCCTCGCTCCCTCTGGCGTGGTTTGTCCGTCTCCAAAAAAAGAAGGATTACTCATCAACGGAGGAGCGCGTAGAATCCACCAAGGGAGATTTAAATCATCAGTTTTCTTCTCCCTTTGTCTGGAGCTAAAGATTCAAGATGTTTATTCGTCACATACATATACATACTTTCATACATATATGCAGTGAATTGTAATGCAACGCACGCGGTGATAACACACAATATGTCCTAGGAAAATTTCTTTCTACTAGACAAACTAACTGATTCCTAAAACGTAATACAGTAAGTCAAATACTTATAGAATAAAATAAAATAGAATAAAATAAAATGGAATAAAATAAAATACAATAAAATGGAATAGATAAAGAGAATATGCTTATGTATATACAGATATGTGCATTAAAGTGGCATGTGAATAAAGTGAGGTAGTGCTTGGGATAATACAGCACATTATACAACAGTACGGTGCAGCAATACGGCATCACGAACAACCCTGAACAGTGACACAATATGCGGTACAGTATGTTAAATACAGTACAGTCGGTAGTGGAGCCTATGTGTGTGGCTCAGTGAGGACCCCTGGTGAGGTCAGCATTGACAGTTCTTATGGCTTGCGGGAAAAAACTCTGTCTCAGTCTCTCTGTTCTCGCTGTGTGACTGCGGAGGCGCTTGCCTGACCGTAGCAGCTGGAACAGTCCGTTGTTGAGGTGGTGAGGATCCTTCATGATCCTGCGGGCTCTGCTACTACACCTCCTGGTGTGTAAGTCCTGCAGGGACGGGAGGGTAGTTCCAGTGGTACGTTCAGCGGAACGCACCACCCTCTGCAGGGCCCGCCTGTCCTGAGCAGTACAGTTCCTAAACCAGGCGGTGATGTTGCCTGTTGATCCTCGCCTAAAGTCCACAATCAGCTCCTTTGTTTTGCTGACGTTCATGTGTAGGCTGTTGTACTGGCACCAGAGTGACAGGTCAGCCACCTCCTCGCGGTAGGCCTTCTCGTCGCAGTCGGTGATCAGGCCCACGACAACGGTGTCCTCAGCAAACTTGATGATGGTGTTGGAGCTGGACCTGGCCACACAGTCATGTGTGTACAGGGAGTACAGTAGGGGGCTGAGGACGCAGCCCTGGGGGGACCCTGTATTCAGGGTGAGGGAGCTGGACATGTGATACATTTAGGTTTTTTAACTGTGACACATTACAATAGGCAGGATGACTCCGAACTTAATTGAACATTCATCACTTGTGGGAAAAAAAGCGTTTTGAGTGAGTTAAACAGTCGGCAGTTAACTGGGGAATATTCACATGAATAGCGATTTTGAAGACAGGTAATTGCAGAAACAATTACCGTGAAATAATATCTGTCAGAACATCTGTCTGCCACAACAACCCAGACGTGTATAATTGGCTCGTTGTGGTTTGGGGGCCGTTAGCTTGAGCGTTTGCATGAGGTTTATAAATTGTCTCTGTTCCCGTCTTCATCCGGCATCCGGCCTGTATTAGGAAGTCCCAGAAGTCATCAATCCTTTTCAAGATGAGCAACGAATGAATGATTTGCCTCCCTTGTCGATGTGTTTTCTTCACTGCGATATTCTTTGCTAGGGGTGATTTATAATTCATGTTGAGAAACCGACTTAATGATCATGTTGGAAATTACGTTAGTGACGTCTCACTCAGCGTTGGTAGAACAGTGAATTAGTTATTTGCTTAGGTCAACAAGCTTCAATGCCAGTGGCTATGCGTCTGGGGGAAATTAATAACCTCTTGATAATAAGGGGAATAATCAAAACAAAGCTAATATAAAGAACCAATGTGATTGTTAATTGTTACTTGAGGGAGTTACATTGACTGTAATTTCCTAAAATAGATACCTTTTTTTTACCACCGTCATCTGGGTGCATTGAGATGAGAGTGAGAGACAGACAGGAGAAAATTACAGAGCACACAGAGAGAGACAGAGAGAGCGAAAAGTGAAAAAAGAGATTTGCCAGTCATCAGGATATTGTCCCTCGGCCAAATCACCTGGCGTCCTCCCCACGGCCCCGCTTTCCTGCGTTTTTGGAATTTTCCTGCCTTCAGATCGTCTCCTTACGGGATGTTTCATCGCGTCTCAACCGTCGGCTGATTGCACAATTGCCTTATTACTTCCTTTTTTTCTTTTAACCGGACATCCCGCCTGCTCCCGACACGTTGCCCCAAAAACCCTGGAGTAATTGTGCAGCTGTTTGTTGTGGTGGTGGAGGCGGCCCGGCCCTTCTGTGCGCTGACAGCCTGAGGGATTAGTGATAGCAAGTCAGAGCATCCGAGAGGCACATCAGGATGGTTCACTGAGCCATGCGGTAAGGAACCGCTCCCATCCGTCTATACCGGTTCCCCATGCTTTGAAACTGGTTTCCCCTCCTATCGTGGCTTTCCATCCTCCTATACTGTCTTCCCATCCTTCTATAGTGGCTTCCCATCATTCTATATTGGTTTCCCTTCCTACTGCACTGGCCTCCCATCCTTCTATAGTAGCTTTCCATCCTATTCTGCCTTCCCATTATTCTTCACTGGCCTCCTGTCCCTCTACACTGTCTCCCCATCCTTTTAAAGTGGCTTCCCATCCCTCTATACTGGCATGCATCCAGTATAGAGGGATACTATATACTGGAGTCAGAGACATGTTTTCCCAGCTAGCCTCCTTTCAGACAGGAAGTCTGCGACCTACCTGCAGTTGGAGTCAGGCAAACTCAGCTGGGAGAGCTTGTCCTGCAGCAGAACTGGGATGATAGTATTAAAGGCAGACCTAAAATCCACAAACAGCATCCTGGCATAGGTTCTTGAGGAGTCCAGGAGTTGGAGGATGAAGTGGGGGGGCAAGTTTACTGCATCGTCTACAGACCTTTTGGCCCTATAGGCGGGGGTCCAGGAGTGGATCAGTGATGGCTTTGAGGTGGAACAGCAGAAGGCGCTCAAATGACTTCATTACCACAGAGGTCACAGCGACGGGTCTGTAGTCATTAAGTCCTGTGGTCCTTGGCTTTTTGTGGCAGGGATGATGGTGGAGGTCTCGAAGCAGGCTGACATGTGGCATGTCTCTAGTGATATGTCTGTGAACACCGGAGACAGCTGATCAGCACAGTTCTTAATGGTTGAACGAGAGACACAGTCTGGCCCTGCTTTGTGGGGGCTCTGACTCTTGAAGAGTCCGTAAACGTCTCTCTCCGGGACGGTGAGAGTCGTCATTGTGGTGAGGGAGGAGGAGGCCTCTGACGTGGGCAACTGTGGAGAGGCCCAGGCCCCTGCTGTGGTGGGGGAGGTGGAGCTGGTGGAAGGTGACACGGGGGATGGTGTCAGGACTGTCCCATTAAGCGTTTTTCTATCGGACTGGTGTCGGGACACCACACAGGGATCTGGTCAGTGACCATGCACTGTGCCTCCTGCATGTCTGGGACACCATCTTTAAAGCAGTTATAGTTACCTATATAGTGGCTTCTCATACCTCTACACTGGCTTCCCATCTTTCTACTCTGGCTTCCCATCATGCTACACTGGCTTCCCATCCTTCTATACTAGCTTCCCATCCTTATATAGTGGCTTCCATCCCTCTATACTGGCTTCCCATCCTTCTCTACCGGCTTCCCATCCTTATATAGTGGCTTCCATCCCTCTATACTGGCTTCCCATCCTTCTTTACCGGCTTCCCATCCTTATATAGTGGCTTCCCATCCCTCTTAACTGGCTCTCTATCCCTCTATAGTGGATTCCTATTTTTCCATTCTGGGTTCCCATCCTTCTATACCGGCTTCCCGGTATAAAATTAGAATATAATGAAAAAGTTCAATATTTTTTGTCACTCATTTCAGAAAGTGAAACCCACATATTATATTGATTCAATACACGTTGAGTGAAATATTTCAAGCCTTTGTTTCTTGAAATGTTGATGATTGTGGCTATAGATAATGAAAACCCAAAATTCAGTGTCTCAGAAAATTAGAATATTGTGAAAAAGTACAATTTTGGAAAGTCATGGTGTCACACCCTAATCAGCTAATTAACTCAAAACACCTGCAAAAGTTTCCTGAGCCTTGAATTGGTCTCTCAGTCTGGGTCAGTAGGCTACACAATCATGGGGAAGACTGCCGACTTGAGAGATGTCCAGAAAACAGTCATTGACACGCTCCACAAGGAGGCTAAGCCACAAAATGTCATTGCTAAAGAAGCTGCTTGTTCACATAGTGCTGTATCCAAGCATATTCGTAGAAAGTTGAGTGGAAGGAAAAAGTGTGGTAGGAAAAGGTGCACCAGCAAAAGGGATTACGGCAGCCTTGAGAGGAGTGTCAAGCAAAATGCATTCAAGAATTTGGGGGAGCTTCACAAGGAGTGGACTGAGGCTGGAGCCAGTGCATCAAGAGCCACTACGCACAGACGGATCCTAGGCATGGGCTGCAAATGTCGCATTCCTCGTGTCAAGCCACTCCTGAACCAGAGGCAACGTCAGCAGCAGCGTCTTACCTTTGCTGTGGAGAAAAAGAACTGGACTGTTGCTCAGTGGTCCAAAGTCCTCTTTCAGATGAAAGTAAATTTAGCATGTCATTTGGAAATCAAGGTCCCAGAGTCTGGAGGAAAAGTGGAGAGGCACAGAATCCACATTCCTTGAAGTCCAGTGTGAAGTTTCCACAGTCAGTGATGATTCGGGCTGCCATGTCATCTGCTGGTGTTGGTCCACTGTGTTTTCTGAAGTCCACAGTCAACACAGCCATCTACCAGGACATTTTAGAGCACTCCATGTGTCCTTCTCCTGACAAGCTTTATGGAGATGCTCATTTTTTTTTATTTTCCAGCAGGACTTGGCACCTGCCCACACTGCCAAAGGTACCAAAAGCTGGTTCAATGACCATGGTGTTACTGTGCTTGATTGGCCAGCAAACCTGCCTGATCTGAACCCCATAGATACTGTATGGGGTATTGTCAAGAGGAAGATGAGAGACACCAGACCCAACAATGCAGATGACCTGAAGGCCGCTATCAAAGCAACCTGGGCTTCCATTACACCTGAGCAGTGCCACAGGCTGATCGCATCCATGCCACGCCGCATTGATGCAGTAATTCATGCAAAAGGAAGCCCAACCAAGTATTGAGTGCTTGAACATACTTTTCAGAAGCCTGACATTTCTGTTGAAAATATCCTTTTTTTTTTTGATCTTATGTAATATTCAAATTTTCTGAGACACTGAATTTTGGGTTTTCATTATCTATAGCCACAATCATCAAAAATTCAAGAAATAAAGGCTTGAAATATTTCACTCTATGTGTAATGAATCTATATAATATATGGGTTTTCCTTTCTGAAATGAGTGACAAAACATATTGAACTTTTTCATGAAATTCTAACTTTATGAGATGTACCTGTATAGTGGCTTCCCACCCCTCTACACAGGCTTCCCAATCTTTCCACTCTGGCTTCCGATCATTATACACTGGCTTCCCATCCTTATATAGTGGCTTCCCATCCCTCTACACTGGCTGCCCAGCCCTCTATACTGGATTCCTATTTTTCCATAATGGCTTCCCATCCTCATCTATTCATGTAAATAGCTCCTCATTATCTGACATACTTGGGGAATGCATGAAATTAAGCATTGATTAGCAGTTCACTGCCGATCACGTTTCATAAGCTCATTTTGAACCTTACAGTGTTGGTGTATTGTCGACATGCTCCGTTTCTCGGTGTTATAGACGATGAGCTAGAACCCCCATAAATTACGGGGGGGGGAGGTTGTTCCCCTCAATATATCATTGTTAACATAACTTTAAAATCTTAAATAACCGCGGCTCTGCAGCCCGATCACTTCCTCTTCTGACGGTACCGACTGTGCCCACACCGGATCGGTACGCCAAATCAGTGTGTTTCTATTTTAGAAGTAGGTAATTTTATATCCTTCTACACTACACTGGTTTCCCATCCTTATACAGTGTCTTGCCAGCCCTCTATGTTAGCTTGCCATCCCTCTTTACTCGATTCCTATTTTTCCATAATGGTTTCCTATTCTCTATTTATCTAAATAGCTCCTCATTATGTAACATACTTGGGAAATGCATGAAATTAAGCATTGTTCAGCAGTTCACTGTCGATCACGTTTCATAAGCTCATTTTGAACCCTACAGTGTTGGTGTATTGTCGACATGCCCCGTTTCACGCTGTTATAGATGAGATAGAACCCCCATGCTACTCTGAAGCATTCGATTGGCTATGTTTGAAAAATAATAGGGAAGTAAAGTTGATTGGTTTGAAATTGGTTAAAGATAGCCAGAATCGTCCTTCAATTCTACTTTTCTTTTTTATGAATGTACAATATTTTTTTCAGTGGCCATCGTTTTCTATATCGCATGAGGCCTCCATTCTTCTTGCTCTCTCTGCCCTTTAATTTTATTTTTCCCTTTCTTCTAGGTCCCCTCAGTCCATTTCTCAGTCTGATAAAATCATTCGCCTTTTTCTTCGTTTCATCTCTGTATTGCTCGGTTTCCTTACTCTTTCATAATTTCATCTTATTTCCTCCTCCTCTGGGCTTCAGTGAAGTGAGTGAATATTGGGTACCCCCCCCCCCCCCCGCCCCCAGCTCATCCCCCCTACTACTCCCTTCCTCTCAACCTTCCCTTCCCTGCTTCCTCCCTTGATCATTTCAATCCTGTTTTTTTTCTCCCCTGTTCCTTGCCTTTTATTCCTCTTTTATTCAACTCCTTTTCTGTTTTCCTTCCGTCTTTGTCTTCCTACCCTCCCTCATTTTCCCCCGGGTCCTCCTCATCTCCTTCTTTCACTTTGTTCCTATGTCCTTTCCTCCTGCCCTCTTTTCCCCCCAAAACTTCTATCATTATATTTCAGTGGTACTAGGAAGGACTAAGTAACTTTAAGCAAAAGGAAAAGCCATGCCACATGCCCATTGTCAGAATACCAAATTGGAAGTGTATTCACCGTAATCCTGACGATACAATGACAAAACCATCAATGAGTCAACCTTATAGGGCTTTGGAAATTGATAAAATCAAATATCACAGTCGTCCCCCCCCCCCATACTAATTATTTGACGATAATTTGGTGATGGTTGGGGGTTGGTGCTTCCATAAGATATTTCGGTATTCAGAAAATTGCATTACTTCACTACAAAGCAGCCTCGAAGACAACATTTGATTGTATCAGGATATTATCATAACCAAAAATCCCAGACAATATCTAGTCTCCTGAAAGTCTTTACAAACCAGTAAACAGTTTGCTCTGGCAGCTCGCTTGCAATCACCAAAAAATCCCGTCTCATCATATGCTTCTCGTTTTTACACATGTCTTTTGAAATCAAAGGTTCTGTTTTGCCGCAAGTACTGTTTGCTGGCCGCCTTGATTCTCCACCTCTACCCCGGCGCAGTCAAGCTGTTGTCCAAATCAGGGTTCTCCCAAACCTTTTTCTGCCACGGCACACTTTTTCCAATTAAATAATTCCACGTCAATACAATCCAACTAATAGTGATACAAAATTCATAAACTATTTGTTTATAGCGAACAAATCTTTCAAATGAGTTGGGAGTAACTCCAAAGAATAGATTGGGCGAGCAATGCAAAAAGAAAAGGTCAAGGCGTCTGGCACAATTCCTATTGAATGTGGCTGATTTACTCTTTGCCTTCCACCAAAATAAATCTTTTTGACAGAATGAAATAATTCTTGTGAGAATTCCATTTACAACAAAGAGTCAAACGTTCTCTTCTGACTCTCATTCACTGCTCACGGGAAGTCCTCACTGTGCATTATGCCAACTGAATCAAATGAACATGAGGTCAGAAAATCTAAAATTACTCTTTTTTACTGAGTGATTCGTCAAGAACCACATCCACAAAAAAGGATCTGACCTTTCATCACTACGAATAGTGAATTTTGATCCTGCAACACGAGAGATACGGTTTCTCCATTATTACATTTAATTTAAGTTAAATTTGAACATTTTCACTGCACACCTGGCAAGCTCTCAGTACACAGTTGTTGAGAAACACTGGTCTAGACGCTGTGACTGTCCATTCCGAAAGACGGATTCCAGCCTGGCCTAATTTTTTTTTTTTTTTTTTTTTTTTTTTTTATCTTCCCTTCCTCTGCCTCTATCAGTTCATCCATTCATCTATCCATCCGCCCATCCTTATGCCTTTGATCCTCTTGTTCTGACCCCCTTCGGAACAGGCTGTCACAGCACAGTACCCTCTTAAGGCTCTCAGTTATGCAACAGGGGCGGCCGCGCTCCAGTACAGCGGGAGACTCCGATAACCAACGCCGCTGCCCTTTTGTTTTATCTGTATCATTTGATTGGTTACATCATTTGTGCTGTGTGTATTACATTTTATTATAATGTGTGCGTTCAATCATCAGGCTTCATAGTTCAATGCCAACGGTTTGATATAGGAGTGTGACGTTGTGTGTCTCACGGTTCCATTCGATTCTGATTCAGAGGGCAACGATGCGGTTATAAAACTATTACCGATGCATCAAAACTTTTTTATTTCTGAACATGGCTTTCTTTTTCTCACTCCGTGGCTACATGCCCCTTTTAAAAGAGCGTATTTGTGATACAAACCCCAATTCCATTGAAGTTGGGACGTTGTGTAAAACGTGAATAAAAACAGAATACAATGATTTGCAAATCCTTTTCAACCTATATTCAATTGAATACACTACAAAGACAAGATATAATGTTAATGTTCAAACTGATAAACTTTGTTTTTTGCAAATATTCACTCATTTAGAATTTGATGCCTGCAACACGTTCCAAAGAAGCTGGGACAGGGGCAACAAAAGACTGGGAAAGTTGAGGAATGCTCAAAAAAACACCTGTTTTGAACATTCCACAGGTGAACAGGTTCATTGGAAACAGGTGAGTGTCATGATTGGGTATAAAAGGAGCTTCCCCGAAAGGCTCAGTCGTTCACAAGCAAGGATGGGGTGAGGTTCACCACTTTGTGAACAACTGCGTGAGAAAATAGCCCAACAGTTTAAGAGCAATGTTTCTCAACGTACAATTGCAAGGAATTCAGGGATTTCATCATCTCCAGTCCATAATATCATCAAAAGATTCAGAGAATCTGGAGAAATCTCTGCACGTAAGCGACAAGGCCGAAAACCAACATTGAATGCCCGTGACCTTCGATCCCTCAGCTGGCATTGCATTAAAAACCGATGTTACCTCGTGCAGTAAAGGATATTACCACATGGGCTCAGGAACACCAAGGAAAACCATTGTCAGTTAACACAGATCATCGTTACATCTACAAGTGCAAGTTGAAACTCTACCATGCAAAGCGAAAGCCATCTATCAACAACACCTAGAAACGCCGCCGGCTTCTCTGTGCCCGAGCTCATCTGAGATGGACTGACACAAAGTGGAAAAGTGTTTGTATCTCGGCTCCAAAGTGTGCAACATAGCGCGGAAAGCCCTAGTTCTCAGTGGGGGCACCCCGGCCACCACCTGCCCGAGTCCGGAGGGTTTAGACCCCTGGGCCAGGCCACGGTACCAGGTCAAAGCCGGCGGAGGTCCAGGACCAGGCCCCCACTGCACCGCCGGGCCCAACGGCCCCAAACTTGGTCGAATTGTATCCAT
The DNA here is from genome assembly GCF_960531495.2 of Zeus faber. Taxonomy (NCBI): domain Eukaryota; kingdom Metazoa; phylum Chordata; class Actinopteri; order Zeiformes; family Zeidae; genus Zeus; species Zeus faber. The sequence goes on from NC_137189.1 coordinate 39,366,826, forward strand.
CTCAGGTTGCTCGCGCTCAGCCCTCCTCACCAAAACTTAAGAAGTAGCCTAGCTTAGAAAATAAATCACAACGCATCCGTTACGTTTCACCATCCAATTTGTTCAGCTGTAAGGAAGTGGAACGTACAGCCCGGTCTTTGTTACAGACGATCATAATGTCGAGAATTGAGTTTTAGATTTCAGATTATTGAGACACAACCTTTCAAGAGAGAACCATGACGCATCTAATAATCAATTTTTTTCCCCACGCCGAGTTTGACAGTTTGCTATTTCTTTCCCATTTGTATGAGTCATGCTCCACCACTTCACCCATCTTGACGCCTATCAATTTTTCAGCCATAAATATTTCCATCCATTTTTCTCGGCCGGCCAGCCAGCCAACCAACCATCCATCTTCTCTCTTTTCCCTGTTTCCCGTTTGTCGCTTCAAACGTCCTTGGGAACGGTAACCAGGGCCAGATTTTCCGAATATGGTTTAGAAACGTAATAGTAAAATGTATTGGTAGTAAAGCTAGTGCCATGGGCAGGGAAACATTGACCAAACAAGACACATATATTAATCAATTGATCAATTCATTCATTCAGTGGTTCACCGTGTAGGTCATCCACGGCTCTAGGCCGCTGTTTCCCCCGCGATAAGCCACATAAAATGGCATAAAAGAGGGCGTGCGCCTCTAAGTGGATATAAAGTTGCTGTTTTTTCTCTTTTTTTCTTGACTTGCAAGACTCACTCCTCTTTTTCCTAGTAAACAGGCGTGGTTATGTAAGGCCCACGGAGCATCCAGATGGACCCGACTGAGGTCTAGTCATTTGGCCAAGAGTCAGTACCAGTGTGGCATACTGCAGCACAGGCGCAAAACACACACAGACACACACAGGCACACTCACAAGCTATTTCCGCTCAGTGCATCATAGACTTTAGCTGCTTTTTTACATTGTTACCTCATAGCTCCGCAGCTTTTTGGCGGGAATTGGCGCCAGGTGGCACCTCGGTGTGCAGGAAACCGAGCTGGCCGCCGGACGTCATCTATTTTCATACGGACTAAAATATACACCCTTTTTGGCCGGGCGAGCTTTTTTCCATATCTATTTCACGTGCCGTTTCTAGGTTTCTACATGCAATATGATAATGATAATAATAATAGTGATAATGACCCCGTTCCGGGATATACAGTATATATGCACAGAATTTATGTACGCTTCAGAATTAATATATACATCGAATTTCTTACATTATGTCAATGTATCAAACATCCTCTTCCTTGTGGTATACCTGCCCAACGATAAACAAGCTCAACGAATTTAGTTATTTCCTGTTTCTTTTTTTCAGGGCTAATAATCAATCTAAAATATATCTTGAGGACACAAGGGGTTGAAATTGCTGCAAGCAAATTCATAAATTGCTAATTTTCCTCTTTATATAATATGAAAAGCCTTGAATTGCTCACACAAACAGTTTGATTCAGTCGATAACGTTGAAAGAGCATTCTTTTGGAGCAAGGTGGCAAAGCAAGGACTTTTCGATTTGCTCTAATGGTTATTATCGTTATTCGGGCAGTCGATTCGCAGCCCTTTGCCCCGAGCCGTGAAATCAAATAGGCATGAGCGACACGATTATTTTTTGAGAACGGAAAACATATTTTTCTCTTAATTCTTTTCCAGTTTTGGATTGTTTTGCACTTAGTTTTACAGCTTTGAGCCTCTGAGATATGTAGACAGAAGGGGGGGGCGGGTCGTCATTCAGCGAGTTATATAAAGATTGTCTGCTTTGTTTCTCTCTGATGTCTATTCAAGCCTTTGCTTTTTAGTCATTTTTCAGCACTGGGGGTGTATGTTGGTCGTTGATCAGCAAGATATTGGTCACACGCGTCCGGGGGTCCAAATCCCACCCAAAGCCGCGTTGTCAACTTCCATCCTCTGCGTCTTTCACGCAACGCAGGACAACTGCAGAAACGCCAGCGAGGAACGGCCTTGGAGGAGGTGTGCGCTGTGCCCGCGGGGGGGAGGGGGGCGCAACTTTACCAGACTACAACCTCCGCAGGTAGTGGGGATGGTAGCTCAGGAGGCAGAGCTGGTCGTCTAATAATCTAAAGGCTGCTGGTTCGATCCCAGGCTCCTCCTGCTAGCATGCTGTAGTGTCCTTGCGCAAGACACTTAACCCCTATTTGCTCCCGATGGCTGCGTCCGTCGGTGTTTGAATAATTGTAAGTCGCTTTGGATAAAAGCGTCTGCTAAATGCAATGTAATGTAAAAAGGTTTCGCAGGCCCAAGCTACCCGGCGAGGGGACGCCGGATGAACTTTTGTCGGCGTAGAGAAGCACTGGATGCCCGTCGTTTTAATCAACCGAGTCGGACCTTTTTGTCCTTTGGGAGAGGTGGATTCCCGCTGACCGCTCGGAGCCCCACGGATTCCTCTGACTCCCGCAACGGCGAGTGAATCTGACGAACGAGGGTTGGGGAGAAATGGAGAAACGTTTTTGACCGAATCCGCGTCATTGTCGGGGGCCCAACTTGTCGCCGCTACAAGGAGACCGGTGCCTGCAGGTAATCGCTTTGTGGAGGGACGTTAACCTTTTGCGGCGGTGCGCGCCGCCATGACGTGACCCCCCGAGGCGGCGCCGACCCCCCGGCTGTGAGATGTGGCTGCGGGGTAGATCTGAAGTTGGCCCACATCTGTTCATGCATTGATCCGCCCGCTCAGTGTGTGTGTGTGTGTGTGTGTGTGTGTGTGTGTGTGTGTGTGTGTGTGTGTGTGTGTGTGTGTGTGTGTGTGTGTGTGTGTGTGTGTGTGTGTGTGTGTGTGTGTGTGTGTGTGTGTGTGTGTGGAAGGGAAAGTGAGGAGAGAGAAAGTTGAACATTTCAATAAAGGCCATTACACACACATTACAGTGTTTCATCTCTCTCTCAGTGTCTGATGATAGAGACTGTGTGTGTGTGTGTGTGTGTGTGTGTGTGTGTGTGTGTGTGTGTGTGTGTGTGTGTGTGTGTGTGTGTGTGTGTGTGTGTGTGTGTGTGTGTGTGTGTGTGTGTGTGTGTGTGTGGAAGGGAAAGTGAGGAGAGAGAAAGTTGAACATTTCAATAAAGGCCATTACACACACATTACAGTGTTTCATCTCTCTCTCAGTGTCTGATGATAGAGACTGTGTGTGTGTGTGTGTGTGTGTGTGTGTGTGTGTGTGTGTGTGTGTGTGTGTGTGTGTGTGTGTGTGTGTGTGTGTGTGTGTGTGTGTGTGTGTGTGTGTGTGTGTGAGGTTTATCCCTGCTAGCCCAGATGCCCCGGCTAAATCCATCACCAGTGGTGCTGCACAACGAGTGCTAAGCTGGAACATTTGGCACCAAGCTAGGGAGGAAAAAAACCACACAGGAACACACACACACACACACACACACACAAGAACAGAAAATTGAGTTTGGGGATTTTTTATTTTTTTTTTTCAAAGAGCTCGGGAGGAAGTGGATTTTCAGTGGAGGACTCGGGACTCAGGGAAATAGGATAGGAGCTCTTTCTCCGTCGCTGGGAGCCCCCCTTTTATTTTTGGACGGGACTGGGGTGTCCTCCTAGGGCCCCCCCCCTCCACCCCTCCCCCCCACCCTCTCCCCGTCCGTCTGTCTGTCCATCTGCCTGTCGCTCCATCCTGCCGGCGCTGGGCTGGGCTGGGCTGAGGCGAGATGGAGCCATGCGACAACGACGACGCGGGGACATTCACCGCTGTCCAGTAAGTGCCGCTTACCTCCCAGTGTGTGTGCGTGCGTGTGTGTGTGTGTGTGGGGGTTTGCTTTACTATTTGTGTGAAGACTCGTCTCTGAAATAACACATTTTTTTGGGGTTTAGGAGTGCACCAGAAACATGTTGTCCTCACTTACGAGGTGCATTTACTCGGCCCTCACTTTGACACCAGGATGTGCGTGTGTGCGTGTGTGCGTGCATATTTGTTTTACTATTCATGTGAGGGCCAGTCTCCGAATTGACTATTTGATTGATTGATTGACTGACTACTGACTTGAGGGATTCACGTTGGTTTTTTTTTCAAGTTGCATTTATTGGGGCCTGTCATGGCCGACGATTAATTGTCCGACAAATAATTGCGACGAAAAAACGAATCCTCCGTTGCCGCAGTGAGGCATTAGCATCATGGAGGCATTAGTAGCTCGCAGTGGTCCCATAACAGTGGTTGTGTGTTTGAATTGTTGTGTCTTTTCGATACTTCTAATGAGGGATAGAGGTGGAGCACAGGCTGCATGCTAACCATGTCAGCTCAGTGCACGGCTGCAGAGGGGATCTACGAGTCTAGCTCCCGTGAAGTTTTTCATGTGTGTGATACATAAGAAAACAAACTATTTTTGTTGTTATAATATATTTATTAATTTTCTATCTATCTATTTGTCTTTCTTGCTGTATCTGTTTGTCTGTCTACGGTTTAAATCTGTCTGTCTGTGTCCATCTGTCTGTCTTATTTCGTTCATTTTGGTATTCTACATTAAATAAAGTGCATGGCCTATCTCATTGAGTGCTTGGTTCATAATGTCATACTCAAACCTTTAAATCAAACCTTTAAGATTACCAGCAGATTATCTTTTCGTGTACACTTTGTACCTTTTCACTCACGGGGGGAACTGTCAGCGTAGGGAGCCAAGACCGTCCGGGCGGGCGGGGGGCGGGTCTCGCTTGATTTTAGACACCTCTCGCCTGGAATGACGTAATGTATCCGTAACAGTCATCTATGTGGGAACAGACTCCATACGGAACTTTTCTGTAAAGGACACAATTGTCCTTCGAACGGGGTTTTATCCCCGTTCCGCCGCTTGGTGGGAACTTTCCAGCCGTTCAGAGGGACCGGGGGGGGGGGGCCGCAGCAAACCGGGCACACCTCACACCTCTTCCCGGCTGGAAAGTTCCCACCAAGCGGCGGAACGGGGATAAAACCCTGTTCGAAGGACAATGATACAGATGATATGAATAGCATTCATAATAATCCAGTCCTGGCTGAGAGGAGAGGAGCAGCGGGAGAGGAGGCCTCGGAGCCCCCGGCGCTCAGTTGCCTCATTCCAGCGGGAGATGAAGCACCGCACCGGGTGGTCCATCGCACGCTCACGCGGCACCGACTAAAATAGAACCGAAACCTGGGATTTAACCCGACTGTCAAACTTAGAGAAACCGTAAAATTATATATTTTCTGTCTAATTTTTTTTGACATAAAACAATTGTGATATACAGAGATCAGCCAGAACATTAAAACCACCACTGATAACCACTAATATAATAATAAACACTAGAGGCATGGACTCCACAAGACCTCTGAAGGTGTGCTGTGGTGTCTGGCACCAAGACCTTAGCAGCAGATCCATTAAGTCCTGGAAGTTGTGAGTTGGGGCCCCCATGGATCAGGCTTGTTGTTCCAGCACATCCCACAGATGCTCCACTAGCTCGGACCCTAACCCCGCCCGTCCACATCACGTAGAACAAAAGGTGATTCATCAGACCAGGCCACCTTCTAACATTGCTCCACGGTCCAGTTCTGACGCTCACGTGCCCATTGTCGGCGCTGTTGGCGGTGGACAGGGCTCAGCACTAACCACTGACCACGACATACCGGGAACACCTGGAAGACCTGATGTTTTGAAGACGCTCTGACCCGGTCGTCTAGCCATCACTATTTGGTCCTTGTCAAAGTGGCTCAGATCCTGACGCTTGCCCAGTTTTCCTGCTTCCAACGCATCAACTTCGAGAACTGACTGTTCACTTGCTGCCTGATACATCCCACCCCTTGACAGGTGCCACTGGAACAACATGAGCAATGTTATTCACTTCACCTGTCAGTGGTTTTAATGTTGTGGTTGATCGGTGTATTAGTGCACATTACGCACATGCACATGACAGGCACCAGGTGTTGATCTGGAAAGTGAAACTTTAATAATGGACACACATGACAACACACAGACACATATACACGCACGCAGGCGCGCGCGCACACACACACACACACACAATGGCGTGCCATTCTCATCTGGTTCCATATGGCGCTTGAATAAAATAAACACAAAGCTTATAAAACACATTCCTCTGTGTTCTCTGTGATGATTGAATGAGCTTGAAACAACAAATGAGACAAAAACAAGATTCAAGATTCCTTTATTGTTACAGCAAATATGTAGTGTTTACAATAGGGATGTGACGGTATTAAATTTGCCGATATGATAATTGTACGACACAATAACATTGATTTTCGGTGCATCGCAGTGGAAGGTTTTCTGTCTGTGTCTGGGTTAGGGTGTATACTGTACATATTTAGAATATTTCAGAGAGGGCCTTTCCTTTGAGTGCACCTTTTTTGTTTGCACTTATTGGGCCATCGTTGTCTGATCCTAACAGGTCACACCGAGTCCAAGCATATACAACATATACTTGCACATACCACCGGCGAAAAATTCAGTGAATGGAGACATCAGCCCTCTTTCACAGAGCGACGAAAATTCTCGCGATCCCTTCATTGCGACTCGCAGATCTTCCATCTAACAACAGCATATATAAGTACACGTACAAAACTTGGTAGAGTTGGCCCCCATGTGATAAGAATTAAAATCTAATTATTGCCATTCGTGCTGCGTTTGTGCTGATTTGTGCCGTATAAATGATCATTTGTGCCGCTATGGTTTTTGATATATTTAACATTATATTTCATGAGCTGTTTTGTAACTTTATCCTACTACTTTATACTACGTATCCCAATGTCGTCCATATCACTCGATGGGTAACCAAACGTCCCGATTTGTGCGGAAAAAAAAAAATATATATTTTGTGAGAAATGATTTAATTAAAAATACCGTTGCATGTCAATATTGACTGTGTGTTTCAGTGTGTACTTGTACGTGTACAGTGTGATCGCACTCAAGAAGGGCCGGCCTGGGACCAAAAATTGGCCCTGGCATTTGTGGCCCGGAGGTGGGAGGGGGGCACTGACAGAGCCTCCCCAATAAAAAGATTGAGATTGAGTGTGAGTGCCACATGCTCATGATGATGGCCAGCGTGTGTGTGTGTGTGTGTGTGTGTGTGTGTGTGTGTGTGTGTGTGTGTGTGTGTGTGTGTGTGTGTGTGTGTGTGTGTGTGTGTGTGTGTGTGTGTGTGTGTGTGTGCGCGGTGGTGACACAGGAGTGCTTTCTATTAATTTTCACATTTTTCTCTGATCGCACTGTGGAGCTGCGGAGCCATGAAACAGAGGGCAGCTGGGGCCTCGTAAGAGATGTGGTTGGGCCCAGCCCAGTGTCAGTAAAGACAATTAACCAGTGGGCTGTTGTCCCTGCTTCATGGGCCGGCGTTGGGCAATTAAAAGAAAACATAAGTTTATATTAAAAATGATATTGGCCCACCCGGAAAATGCACCGGTATGCCAGATTACTACCCCTGAAGCCCCTTTCCCGCATGGAATCCCTAACATTGCTGGACCTTATTGCAGCGGAAGGACTCGGTTACCTCCACTGCAATAAGGTCCCAGAGCCCCCCGTACCCGGACGGAATAACCCCCGACTCAATGTTAATAAATCAGTGTGATCATTTTCAGCCTGCCCTACACACACTCTGCCCCGAGTGAAGGAATGTTCTCCATTAGGGCTGCCCCCTGAAAGTCAACGAGTGGAATAATCAGAAACCGTCAGTGGACTGACTGCAGTCAGTGTGCATTACAAAGAAGGATCAAACATATAGGAGCTTACAAAGTGTGCAGGGATAACATTTCAATGAGGAATGATTAAAAAAGGGGAATCGTGAAGATATTTTTGCATGTGAATCAAACACGGCTCTCCGCGCGCCCCGATCGCCGTGCCCAGTTCCCCAAAACAAAACAACTAAAAACAGTGGGGACGGGGCCGGAGGAAGATTTTGTACCGTTAGCCGTACCGTTAAGAACGGTGATACTATACTTACTGATACCTATTATCGATCCGGTACTTAAACGGTTCTCTTATCGGTTATTTTTTTTATTTTTTTAAGAGAAAAACGAATTACGAGCAGAATTAACAATGCTTTATCTCCTGAGCATTATGCATGGAGAGGGGGCTGAGGGAGCCAGAGGGAGCCGGCCCAGCTCCCCTCGCATGTATCTCCATGTCTCCAGTGATGGAGGGAGAGAGAGAGAGAGGGAGAGAGATGTCTCTGATAATAGCGAAAATGCTTCTTAGGCAAATATCTTCAAATATCTCTGCCGATAGACGCGGGTTATATAGCCTAGATAAATAGGAAATCAATTTTCTTAATTTCTCCAAAACAGTTAACAGTACCGGTTACAATACGACGATCTTTAATCATTTAGCCCATTAAATACCGGGTTGGTCTGTACCCAACCCAAGGCAGTGACCCATTCCTCCAAACATTGCCAGGAGATTTACAGGTTTAAGTGCAAGTGGGAAAGGGGCTTTAAATATAATAAGTGCTTCGCTGTGCGTAATGTCCCCCTCCCCAGCACGTCGTCAGGATTCAAGCGCTCTGGTGCCACCTAGCGCATACAGACTACAGACGCCTTTAGCGATGCCGCCGCCGATAAAGGGAGTCTGTAGTCTGTATGCTGCCTAGCGACGGGAAGGGAGTCTTTTGAAACCAGATTCATCTGTATGGCCGACTAATACTTAATGATGTAAGACTCGCAAACGAACAGATCTTTCAAATGACTCACTGAGTCGGGAGCCACTCTGCCAAGTGAGTGGACGGAAGAGTCCTCGACTTATAGACGGTAAATATCGCTGAGGGCTAAATTAATGTTCGAAGGTGCGCGTCACGGTTAGCGTGCGATTGGAAGCAAACAGCAGAAAGCACCACGGACGTATTCACGCCCGCACCGGCAGCGCTTCTCCGCTTCGGAGACCGGCTTGGGGGCGCTGCTGGAGTGGCTCGGAGGGCACGTGGGTGTACCCCGCTCTGGGTGGTCCCCACACAAAAAGACATCTCGTGGTCAATATGGTGGTCATAGCCAATAGCTTCTGAGTTTGATTTTGGATTCCAAATTTGATATGAAATGATGTGATGATAGGCGGATATTCTTGTCTATTTACGCGTCAACGTGCGGAACCTCAACGCGCGTCACACCGCGCCGGAAAAGAGCGGTAAATTCGTCGACCCGGGTGTCTTGTGTCCACCGGAGCGGATTGGAGCCGGGGCCGATAACAACCTGTGACTATCGCCCGCTCATTTGTCCCGGGGAATGAATGCCAGATTCGTCACTTTGCATTCCACCAAAATGAATCATTTGACAGAATTTAAATGATTCCTGGGAGAACTCCGTTCCCAGCTCAGAGCCGAACCGACTCTTCTGACCCTCGTTCATCGTTTCACGGGACGTCCTCCCCTCGTTCGCCGCGCACTGAGCCGAGTGAACGAAGGGCGGTGAAAATTGAACGATGGCACTGAGCGACTCGCCAAGGAATGAGTCTCAAACGGATGGAACCTCACATCGCCGCTGATGGTTCTCACTTTCAGCGTCAGACGTGACCTTGTTCCGATGAACACAGAGCTGCCGTTCTGACTGGGACCGACGGGCGAGATGACGTAGTACATCCTTGAAATTTTGAACCTGCAGCGCAGGAGGTAGTTTTCCATTATTTGAGCGGTAAAGCGGCGGACAAGCAGCGCTCTAATCTCCACGTCGTCCATCCCCGAGACATCACGGAGTCGCCGCTCCAAGGCGGGACCGGAGCGAAGCGGTGGCGGCAAATTCTTTGTTTTTTTTTGTTTGTTTGGTCGGCCGAGCATTTTGCGGAACATTGCGGCGGGAGTTTTTTTTGTGCGACGGCGCACGAGCGGCGGGGTTACGTGAACGGCCGAAGATGAGGCTCCAAGCAGCGGAGCGACCCGGGGCCTTGTAATTACTGAGCACACTTAGAGATTACATCATGGATTGACGGGGTTTAGCTAGCTGGCTGCTGGGAAGTATGGCTCCGTGTGTGTGTGTGTGTGTGTGTGTGTGTGTGTGTGTGTGTGTGTGTGTGTGTGTGTGTGTGTGTGTGTGTGTGTGTGTGTGTGTGTGTGTGTGTGTGTGTGTGTGTGTGTGTGTGTGTGTGTGTGTGTGTGTGTGACGTGCACACGTATTGCAAAGAAATCTATCCATTTCTGCTTCCTCCGCTTCATGTGAACGGCCCTTTTGTGTGTGTGTGTGTGTGTGTGTGTGTGTGTGTGTGTGTGTGTGTGTGTGTGTGTGTGTGTGTGTGTGTGTGTGTGTGTGTGTGTGTGTGTGTGTGTGTGTGTGTGTGTGTGTGTGACGTGCACACGTATTGCAAAGAAATCTATCCATTTCTGCTTCCTCCGCTTCATGTGAACGGCCCTTTTGTGTGTGTGTGTGTGTGTGCGTGTGTGTGTTTGGGAGATTGTACTGATCTGTTGCCTGCTCTTGAGGTCAGAAGCTGCCGAGGTCGTCTCTGCCGGCCTCGCCGAGGTCCAGGAAAGGGATTTAAGTGAAGTTTGATTGTTGTAATGTAGCCCGTACGACAGTTGGACGCTTTGTTTACTCCTAATGGTCAGCGTGTAATCAATGTGGGCACGCACGCACGGACACAAACACACACACTTTTTCTCTCTCTCTCTCTCTCTCTCTCCTCTCTCTCTCTCTCTCTCTCCTCTCTCTCTTTCTCTCTCTCTGTCTTTCTCTTTTTCTGTCTCTCAATTAAATTCAAAAGGCTTCATCCGCACGGGGGAAACATGCGCTCACGCTGCCCAAAAACCAATGGAAAACATTGGGGGGAAAAAAGTCATAAAACGTGGCATTAAAACAGAAATTCTTAAATGTTTTATATTTTTTAATCATAAATATATATGTATGTTAAACATTTTTTTATATAATTTAACCTATTATTTTTACCAGTTAAAAAATCTTATCTATCAATCCATCCATCTCAATTCAAAGCAGCTTTATTGGCACGATAAAGCATATTTTGATTGCTGGGGAATCTTATTTTAAATAACATACTATACATTGACAAAGATTGCCTAACGAAATAAATCAGTTTCCAGTTTCAGCTGACTCCCTCCCAATTCTCTCTCTCTCTCTCTCTCTCTCTGTCCTTCAGCATCAAATATGCTGCTATTCCTAGTGTTTTGCTTCAGAATATTCAGATTAAAATGTTTGTTCTGATGCAGAGCTTTTCCTCCCGTCCCACTATGGCGTTTCAGAGCAGGGCACTATTCCTGCTCATTTTGTGGCAGTAAACTTAAATACTCTGCGATACTTGGACACTATTCTTCAGATATGGTTGGGACACGTCAAATTGTTCAAGGCAAGTTGTTTTTGAATGTAACATGGTGTATATGATTGGATATATGTTATTTAATTGCATAGTATATCGTATGATATATGGTTTTATACTCCTATACTAGAGTAGTATACTGTAGTAGTATAGAGTCGCTTCGGTCATGAAAGGAACATATTCTACACGGCCAAAAGTATGAGGATAGCCGAACACCACGGCCATAATGTGCTTGTTGAACGTTAAATTGCAAAACCCTGGGCAGCAACATGGAGTTGATGCACCCTCTGCTGCTTTAACAGCCCTCGCTCTCCTGGGGAGGATTTACACCGCTGCAGCCGACGCTTGACGTTGCGCGCGGTTTACCTTGGGCTTGTGCGCAGCGGCTCGGCCGTAGAAACCCGGTTCACGAAGCTCACGACGAACAGTTCAGCTGCTTTACCGCGCTTGACACAGCTGCCGCTTTCCCTAAATCATCTGGACGATCTCCGGACGCTCAGGTCAATGTCGGGGCGATCAGGTCTGGACATTGACCGGAGTTGCCCTTTCACACACGCAGCACACACTCGGAGATTATCCGTGTCCCAGCCACCGGAAACACTCGGTTTGGTTTGGACGAGGGGCGGAGCCTGGGTGGCGCTGTCGGGAGGCAGGATGTGATCTTTACTTCTGCTTTAAGTAAGACGTTTGGGAACTTTTTGCTTTATCGCGTTCATTTTTAGCTATAATGCACATTCAAACTTGAAAAAACCTCAACCCTGCTGCCCGGTTTGACCTGGAGACTTGGTCTATAGCAGAGTTTCCCGAATGTTTGTCTGTTATCATCAGGGTCCAGCGATCCATAACGGTTGCCCTGTTGCCCCTGGCAACCAGCAACAGGTGCACTGTGGAAGTGAAATATAGAAATATGAAGTAATATTATATCGGATCATTATAACTCAGTTATAACATGATTGAAGTTGGTGCCCCACTGCTAACTTGGCTACCACCTCTAAAAGTCAGCATCAGGGTCTGGTTGCTTTAGATGATTATTTGGTAGTTATTAGCAGTTATTTGAAGTGATGACTGGGCATTGAGCGATGGCGAACACTTATCACTATTTCACCGCCTGTTAGCTTGTTTGTTTGTTTGTTTTCGAGCAGACCTTGTTGTGCTCGGCTCACTGTTTGTGCCGTTTGCCGTCGGCTTCCTTGTGGCCCTTTTGTTTTTCTTCCAAGCGCTAATGAAAAACAAATAACGATTAACGGATTAACAGTGCGGAATTATTCAGCATGTGCCTGTACACGCATGCAGATAGACACACTACTTGTGTTTATTTGTGTGTGTGTGTGTGTGTGTGTGTGTGTGTGTGTGTGTGTGTGTGCGTGTGCGTGCGCGTGTGCACGTGTGTGTGTGTTTGTGCGCGTGTGAATTTGCAAGTGCAACATGTAAATGCACACTGCCCTAAGTGGGGATTTATGGCACAAATCTGTCGTCTGTTTCCAAACAGTCCAGAGATCCTTCATAAATGTCAGAGCAGCTAATGTTCATAAGCTCAAATCTGTTAATGACTGAATGTTGGTGTCCCGGTGGCCACTGGGGTAAACATAAGATTCTATGTTCATTGAGAATCGAATAGAATCTATGTTTAAATTCAGTCGATGTTTCCGTAGAATCTCATCGAAGCTGTGTTTACATAGAATCTAGTTTAATCTATGTTTAAATAATGTTTTTATAAAATGTAATTTCAGCCATGTTTATATAGAATCTACGTTCACATAGAATCAAACAGAATCAAGTACCGTTTTAAACGAAATTTTGCAGGGTTTTTTGAAACGCAGGTATAGAAATAGGTGATTGACACATTTCCCATCGCCGGGAGAAATGACGTTGTATTGGTTTTTTTTGCGTTACCTTTGACATCACAAATGCGCCAGAAAAGGGCCATGTCATGGCTCCGGTGAGATTGGAAGAAGAACAGTAGAGGGGACAGCAACTCAAACAAACCAGGTCATAAAACTGTAAAACTTGGGGGGGGGGGGAAAGTGGAGGCTCGGTTCCCTTCGTTCATTTAAAAGAGCCGTTCAAACGAATCAGATCGTTGGTGAATGACCTGACACTACAGTAGAAGCAGCATGGAGTATCCCCGCTCCTTCGGCAACGAGGAGCGGAGACGCTCCCCCGGTTGGAAGACCGGCTTGGGGTGGTGCTGGAGTGACTCTGAGCCCGGTGGGGAGCATGGGGGTTCTCCACCGCGGTCCCCACTACGGATGTTAGTAATTAACCATGTAGCCGCTAACCGACAATAAGAATTTTGACCGATTAATACCATCAGTTAAACAGTTTTAAACAATATTATTATGGAAAAAAAAAAAAAGTAATTGAAAAAACGTTTGTTCCATGGCAAAAGAAACATAGGCTGTACAATCTATTTCTTACATGCAACTCGTGAGGGTGACACTTGCAACTAGGGCTGTGGCGATTACGGAATTACAATGCCCACGTGACATCACCACGGGGTTGAGCTCATTACCGTCATCACCGCAAATAATAAGATCAAATATTGTTTTTCTTTTCTTTTTTTTTTGCTGGTGAAAGTTACAGTAGTGATATGAAATATACAAAGAAATCATTGTTTAGTTATCATCATTGACTGTCTTCCATCCTGCGTTCAAGGGCTTCTGAAGAAACAGAACTTTTCAGTTTCTCTAATTCGTTGGTATTTGTTTCAATAAAATCTATGTTTATATAAAATGTATGAATGTTCTGTTTCATACAGAAGCTATGTTTACATCGAATCTATGTTCATATCGAATCTCACAGAATGAGTGTTTGCATAGAATCTAATGTAAACCTGTTGTTCTATATAGATTTTGCATTTCCCAGACTACTGTATGTCTGTTGGAGAGCATGTGACTTGGCTATCAGAGCATTTCCACCATTCTTCCAATCTCTCAAAGATGCGAGAAAGTGTTTCAAAAACGCTCTCTAAACCTTTGCATGTTGTTGTGACCGGCAACAACTGCACCAGATGGGTGAGATGGGGATTAAAAAATAATAATGACATCAACAACTTTTCTCTCACTGTGCGTGTTGAAAATCTATCTGACCCCTTTATTTCTTCAACATCCACGGACAAAGTACTAAAGTTGTTCAGTTCATAGTAGCCCAATAATTTGCCCAAAAATGTGAATGTCCATATCCACAGTACACTACACTGCTTTATATGTTTGTCCATATCCGCAGTACACTACAGTACATCAAATTCGCCTTAGCTCCGGTGAATTCATCACTTCTTGCGTGTGTCCGATCTTTGCATTCTTGCCAGAGAACGGCGGACCCCGGCCGCCCAAAACAATGGAAATGAAATATAGAGGAGCGCATGCATAATGCATACAATACATACAGTGCTGATGGGATTCTTGTAAAAAAAAAATGCTACTAATAATAAGAACGATATGGACCATATATCAGGAAACAAAAATGTAATTGAAATGAGTCTTCAGGCTCTTCACCAACCGCAGGACAGGCTACATTTTTAATTCAAGCTCGGTCCTAGCACAGCTTGTGGATGGCATCCTTGACACCAGTGTAAACAACCGTCTCATAAACAGGCACTCAGATTTGATGGCGTCCGCTGGTAGGATGGTCACACTATCCATATATCTACACCGAGATAGTAGAATATGGGATGCCTGCACTGTTACAGTATGTGCAATATCCACGCTATGAAGGGCTACAAACGTTATATTTGACCATCTTGTAGAACTCCGGTGGCCATCGCTCTCCTTCCCATGGTTCCAATCATGAAAAAGTAGTTCCTAGTTTTACATGTTATAACTCAGATAACATATTATTATTATTACTATTTTCCAAATGTTGGGTATTCACCTCTGTGCAATCATTGGGTAGTGTCTGGGATGTGATCGATTCGGAGAGCACCTTGATCTCCTTTGTCTTGGTCTTTCATACCCATCTCGTTTAATTCAAATCAACCCAAGGCGACAGCCCTGTTGTCTCCCTGACACCTGAGGAGATGTTCATCATTTACATAATGTGCAGGATCGTCTGCTTGTTCTGAACCAGAGCATGTCCCGGTGTGTCTCGGGAACCCATTGTTTAGCCAACGACTGTCTTTATTAGAACAGGACTCCTTGACTCTCTGATCCAAGTAGTGAGTATGAAGTATCTGCGTCTTCAGTGGAGGAGGCAGAGACGCTACGAGGGACACGTTGGAGGCTGCCTCCCAGGCGTCCTGCATCCATGAACCTACACGTACTCAATGACATATAATTCCACTTCGCCACGTCAAATCTGAAGAGAAGAACCGGGTTACTCTTCCACACAATGAAGGACAGTAGTGTGGTTCCTGGGGGAACTCCCAAATACAAGCTCTTTCTCTCCCTCTCTCTGTTGCAATGTGTCCTTGATGGGCGGAATGCGATCCGAAGTGTCCGGCTCTAAATCCGGGCGTCAGCGCACCTGACACATTGAGGATGCACTGAGATCCAATCACTCAGGCTGTGTTGGTATGATCATATTGCAACCGGTTGGCCGGGAGTTTTTTGCCAGAAGTGATATAGGGGGTTATTTTCATATTCAACAGGAAAGTAGAATCCAGTCCGAAGTGGTCAAATCAGACGCATGTGGAGGCTCATTCTGAGGCCAGGTGCGAACAGCAAAGCCGTCCGAAACCGGATCCAGACACCACCTGGATACAAATTGCCAAGTCTGAACAAGGCCTGAGTCGAGTCCTACTCATTAAGGTAGCTCGGTCATCGTCTGAACGAGGCACTGTTTTGAACCTTTCTTTCTCTCTCTCTCTCTCTCTCTCTCTCCCCCTCTCTCTCTCTCGCTATGTGGAGAACATTGCCAGGTTCTAAGTCGGGCTCTAAGTGGGATCTTCGGCCTGAGCAGGAAACCTTTAAGTCTCCCCATCCATTACCTGGCAATCAATCGCCGAGCCGTCTTTGACATGTGCTGCAGCAGAAGCATCCGAACATGAGTCTTTTCTGCTGAATGAATTCATCAAACGCCGGGTGAAATGCCCCGCTTTGTTGGATATTAAAGGACGGGCCTGCTCCGAAAGGTTCTCAGCACTTCAGCGCTCCACTGGTATGCAGTCCAGCGGGTTTAACCTCCTTTTCACATTACAGTCCTTATGTGTATGGAGTTTATTTTTATTATTTAAGGAAGCGGATGTAGCTAAAACAGCAGATTAGAGTCAAAAGAGTCAATTAAACCCTGAAAAACCTGATTAAACGCATGATTTGCGATATGGCATATGAAGCTTGATTATGTTGTGCGCTTCCCCATTTATTTTGTATGTTTCTATTAATTTTCCCTGCATTGATATGCACGTGTGGTTTGTGTGTGTGTGTGTGTGCGTGTGCGTGTCCGCCAGGTCCACGGTTAGCCTGCCAGCCACGCACACGCGCACCTGGTCATGTATGTGCGTTTTTAATCAATGTCGTGATTGCCTCGACCAGCAGGTTAACGCCGGCCTGGACATTCGCTCGGTCTACACGCACGGTTTAACCCCCCGCGTACCGTCGGTGCACATCGTCGTAATTGTTTCTCAGGGTTTTCGACCAGAGGCATTCTAATTCGCCCGGCGGTGACAAATGACCGGCCCACCCCGCTTTATCTCCTACGTATAGCGACAAGAGGAAAGCGAGACCATGGAGGCGGCAGAACCTCGGGGCCAGACGTTTCCACGGCACCAGTTGTTAACGTTTGTCTGACGCGCCGTGTGCCGAGCCGCGGGCTGAACCGCCGTCCGAGGCGACAGAGCCCGCCCGAAATCCCTCTCAAATACTTCCCGGGGGTTGTCCGTATCGTCGCGCCGTCCGGCGATATCCTTTGATCCGGGTTTCCGGTGCGGCGGGAGGCGGGTCAAAACCCCCCCACCGCGGACGAACGGCAACGACCGAGTGACGGATACAGTGCGGTGTTTGGCGTCCCGACTCATCTGCAGATAAAAAAACGTCCGTCAGCTGCCGAAAAAGAGGAACTCACTCGTTGGATGTCCGTCCCCGTCACCCAGAAGGAGCTGCAGCCGCTGCCCGAGTAAAGCTTCCCTCCAAACCCGGGGGAGTCTCCAAAGCCAAGTCTCTGCGAGTCGCGGGCGTGATTTTGCCATTTTTTTATTGTTTTTAATTTTCATTTTCACTTGTTTGGTCGATCCTATCGCCGCTCTGCTCTGTCTGAGCTAAACAAGCCCCAGAGCTGGACGCCTTTTTTTTTCCCCTGACAAACCGAAACATCCTGACGGAGCGCAAAACTTTGCTACATCCATCGCCAGGCCATCCACCCCTCCCTCGCTCCCTCTCTCTCTCTCTCTCTCTCCCTCTCTCTCTCTCTCTCTCTCTCTCCCTCTATCTCTCTCTCCCTCTCTCTCTCTCTTTATCTCGGTCACTGCTCCATCCCTCTGTCCTCGGCCCTCATCACCTCACCCCCTCTTCCCCCTTCCTCCCCCATTTTCACACCATGCGTCCATCCCTCCCTCGCTCTGGGGGTTGAATGGCCGAGCGGATTAAGCCCCTGTGATAAGGAAGGGAGGGAGAAGGAGGGGGAGGGACAGAGAGAGAGAGAGAGAGAGAGAGAGGGAGAAATTGCTGTTGGATTATGGGAGATTCGGGGATGAAAATCTATGATCTCATTGTTTAAACGATTCTCTGTGTGTGTGTGTGTGTGTGTGTGTGTGTGTGTGTGTGTGTGTGTGTGTGTGTGTGTGTGTGTGTGTGTGTGTGTGTGTGTGTGTGTGTGTGTGTGTGTGTGTGTGTGTGTGTGTGTGTGTGTGTGAGGGAGTGTTGCACCGTAATACCAAGGATGGCCTTTATCTCCTCTAATGACAAGGAACAGGCTGGGGACGTCTTTGAGCACCGTGGCATTCTGGGAAAAATGAAATGACAACGATACAGGTTTTCAACCGCACCTTTGTTTAAGGTGCGGTTGAAAACCTGTATCGTTGTCATTTCATTCATTTCATTGTCAAAATATGCAAATATTATTTGCATATTGTGCATTGTTACGTGATACTTATTACTTATAATTATTAATTCGTCACAATTATGATATTTTTGTCGCAGATTAATTATGATACAAATAATGGAGATTCACAACTTTATGTTCTTTGTCGTTCAATGTTGCTATCATAGCCTGAGCTTATAGCAGTGTGATGTAGCGTAGATGTTATGTAATATGTTTTGTAGCGAAAGACACACCTTTGCATTCTGTGCGTTTCAAATTTTTTGTACAAAATGATCGCGATTGACTGAAATAGTCGCGTTCTTACAATTAATATGTAATATAATGATGCGTGTTGGGGGCCTAGCAGTTAGCACTTAGAAAATGATGGAATTGATTTACCCAAAGCGCAGCATGAATATGTAACACAAAAGCAATATCCTAGGCCTAATAAGAGGCTAACTAAATATATATATATATATATATAAAGGAGATAGATGCTAACTTCATTCATTATTCATTCAATATTCCCGTAGCAATATTGTCATGTCACAGCAGCTCACCTGAGAAATAGGCGATGATAACTAAAGTGATAAGAATAAACATAGAGAAAAAGAAAATGGTAATATGGGATAAAGTTAAGATTTAACAAAAAAATCACAATGATGAATTGTTGTATGTATGTATTGGACTGTTCACTATTAAATAATTAATAACATTAATATTAATATGATTATATACAATAATATGTATTATTATTAACAATGGTTTATTTATTATTAAAAATAAATGAAGCAGCTGGAAGATACATTTGCGATAAATAAAACAATTGCAATAAATGATTAAATAAACCTAACAATGAACCAGAAAAATGTATCTAAAAATGAACGATGCAGTAAAGAGTGCACCATAAATGTATTGATAAACAATATATATTAACCTAAAATTGGACAAACAAAGAAAACAATAAAAGAACAACCTTGCAAAAAAAAAAACACAAAAATGTGGCAGTGTACAATAAACTTAAACACTAGCGAGAAAAATGTATAATGGAATGATCCTAATCCTTCATCTTAAGCCTGTCTCTGGTATAACCATTCGCACACACACACACACACACACACACACACACACACACCTGCGTGGTGACCTTGGGCTATATTGTTATTCATCAGCGGAGCCTTTTCTCTTCCCTTATCTATGAGGGACACGGACCGGCAGCGAGGTGCCGCTAGCGGGGCCTATCTGCCCCAAACTGTAATAAGCATCGCTGCTTTAAAGCGGTCTGCCGGTCGCTGATCATCTTTGGCTTCGGGAGATAAAGGAAAAAAAAGTTTTATTTATATTTATATATATATATAAATATATATATATATAGAAAAAGGTACTGTTGTCAAGGTTCTCCATACTTGAGTAAAATGCATTTACCGGTTTATTTATCTATTATCTCGGTTCCTGTGTTCACAGGAAAGGATCCCTTGCTGTGTTAGTAGTCGATTCTGTTATTTGGAGGAAATTGACGGCAACAGTGACGTTAGGAGTTTATCTGCATTGTTGGCCGCGCCGACGGAATGAAAACCAACCCTTTTCAGCAAAGCCAGGCCTTATTGCGAAGTTGGTTCCCGTCTTTCAAAAATACAAACAAGGAAGCGACCTCTGACGGTGCGCTGTGGTGTCTGGCACCAAGACCTTAGCAGCAGATCCTTTAAGTCCTGGAAGTTGCGAGGTGGGGCCCCCATGGATCAGGCTTGTTGTTCCAGCACATCCAGGAGATGCTTTATCAGATCGGACCCGGACCCCGCCCGTCCACATCATGTCGAAGAAAACATGATTCACTGGTTGTCCTTCCTTGGACCATGTTGGTAGGTACTAACGACCCCACAAGACCGGCTGCTATGGAGATGCTCTGAGTCCTCCAGTGGTCTAGCCATCACTATTTGGTCCTTGTCAAGTGGCTCAGATCCTTACGCTTGACCATTTTTCCTGCTTCCAACACATCAACTTCAAGAACTGACTGTTCACCTGCTGCCTGATACATCCCAATCCCTTGACAGGTGCCACTGGAACAACATGAGCAATGTTATTCACTTCACCTGTCAGTGGTTTTAATGTTGTGGCTGATAGTTGTATCTCCCAGTAATATGTTTGAGCTTTCTGATACTCAAATCAATTAGCTATGATATGATACATTTGATATAGAACTACAGTCAAAGGATGGTGCATGAGACAGTAGAACTTCTTTTGTTAGGTCGGGTGTTTGCTGAAAAAGACAAAAGATTAAATTCACATATTAATGGCTGACGGAAATATATGAATAATAAGAAACGTGAAATACATGAAATGCGAGATACAAGATTCTTTGTTTGTCTCGTGCAGGCGAACAAGTACGATGCAGTGATGCGATAAATGAGGCAAATTCTGAAGGCTGTGCAAAACAAAGTAGGAAGGAGAAAACACTTAATTCATTATTATTAATAGGGGAAATAAGTTATTATTATTTATATTAAATAAATAATGATATAGTCATCTAATTCAGAAAAAAAAATGTATATATGTATATATACTGTATATATATGTATAAACATACAGTATATAACAAACATATATACAGAGAGAGAGTATATATAGCAAAAGTATATGAAAAAGCAAAAAGCATATGTTTTCAAAATTGTTTTTAAATATAAACATTAGGTCTTATTAGAGTTAATGTAACAATAAAAATAAAGAAATAATAATATTAAATTAAACATATATATAAAATAATGATATAATCAGCCGAGACAGAAAAAATATACATATATATATATACAGTATATTTATTAGAAAGCAAACATTTTAAAGAAAGATATATATGCTATAAATCATTTTGAAATATAACTGGGTGAGAGGCCATATTAAAGTTTGAATAATGCTCCCAAATGTCCAATAGAACACCTTAACCACCACCGAAACTTAAGGGAACAGGAAACACTAAAGGACCACTGAGTGACGGGGGAAGGGTCTCCATTCCTTTCTCTGTCCCTGCATCCTGAGCCCGAACCGCCACCAAACCGTGGGTGAGATCGGGAGCGAAACGAGGCTTTGTACGTCTTTATCGCAACCCTCAAAGACTGTTTGAGGGTTTGATGTGTGTGTGTGTGTGTGTGTGTGTGTGTGTGTGTGTGTGTGTGTGTGTGTGTGTGTGTGTGTGTGTGTGTGTGTGTGTGTGTGTGTGTGTGTGGGCTGTGTAGCGCCGCAGGGCGGGCTATGGCCATCAAAGTGTCTCTTCGGCATCAAAGCTGCCAGCCACCGCCCCACGTAAAAAAAAAAAAAAAAAAAAAAACCCATAAAACTGGGAAACAGCGCCAACTTTCATCAGGGTTTCCGTCCGTGGCCCCAGCAGGAGACGAGGGACCTTGTGGAAGTGGCCGCATCCTTTTGATTACACAGTGGTTTAGCCATCCTCCACCGCCGGACAAATAACCAACCGTAAAACCCAAATTGATTTGATATTACAAAGTGCCCTGAGACGTCCCAATACGCCCGGCGCAATCAGACCCCCGCCCCGCCCGTCTCTTCCGCTTGTCAAATCCAGACGACGGCCGCTTGAACTCCGGACGTCCTCCTGGTGCGCGGCGTCCCTCAACGTCCATTAATATTAACCGGAGGGTCTTCGTCCGATCCGGATAACCTTTATGAATTCTTCAAAAAAAAAAAAATCGCTGCCCTTCTACCCCGCTGAAGCACACCGGGCCCTTGATCGCCAAGTCAGGGCTATAGCGGCGGTGGAGTGTCCGCCTTTTGTCTGCGTCCCCGCTTCGTACAATCGTTCTCAAGGACTGGGTGGCGTCCAACCAGGGCGAAGGTTTTAGCGTCAGGGAAACTACTCAAACCAAGTGATGATTTGGAGGCACTTGGGATGTTTACTGGATCCGCAGTACCGGCGGACGGGCCGGTGCCAGTGATGCTTGACCGCCGTGGGGTCAGGATCCGCCCTTGTCGCGACGTCAAAAAGTCATTGAACAATAGCAGCTTATTTCCCGAGCGCTCCAAATGGCCGTATTATCGGGACGACAGCCATTGGCCTCATGATAACATGGGCACAACGACAGGGACTGGCTCTCCCCTGTTCCCAAAGCAGCCCCAGAGCGGCGGCAGATCGTAGCCGCTCCCGTGAGCGACGAGCGGTGTGGTGTGAACTCACAACGCGATCCGAGAGAGACACCAAGCAGGTTTAATATCTGCTCGCGTCGGGATCGAGCCGGGAGCGACGCGACGAGCGACAGCCAATGAGAGCGGGCACAGTGTGGGGCGGGTCGCGGTCGAGAGGGAGAGGCGGGAGTGCACGGAGCGGCGGCCAGAAACACGCAGCGTACCTATGTTACTTTTCCTCTCTATTGGTCCTTAATGTATTTATTATTTTAGTTCTGCTTTTTATTTCGTTTTTTTTTTTTTTTAACAGTGATCAAGAATTTAGTCAAAAGATAAATAATCCCGTCCCGCGCATGGTGCCACGTCATTTCCACTGTGTGTTCAGCGTTGTGTTTTCGTGACGGACTCGTCGGGGAGCCCTCCCGGTGGAAGGCGTTTTTAAAGCGCGCGACGCCCTGCCGCCGATCAGTCGCGTAGCGTGAAACCACGACGACTTCAAGATCCACCCCCCCCCCCGCCCCTCACAAGGCAGGAAGTCGTGTCGCGTGAACGGGACAGCGATCTGAAAGTCGCGTAGCGCGCCCGTGGCCTCAGGGGTGCGGCGTCTCGCTCAAAGACACCTCGGCAAAGTGGCCCCAGGGGAGGGCACGGATCGAAACCAGCAACCCTCCGGCTGCCAGACGACGCTCTACCTCCCCGACAACTGCCGCCGGATTGCTACGGAGCTTTAGTGTCGGACGCACCCGACGAAAACTCCCCCTCGCCCCGCCCAAGTTCCCCCCGGCGACGAGCGTTTCCAGCGGGAATTGCCGGTTCGCGGCGCGCCTCCGTAGAATGACACGGTATCCTCAGCGCCACGTTCCGCCAGCTGCTCGCCGTTCAATTTGGACTTTATGGCCGCCGCTCGGTCGGAGTCGCCGTCGTAGGATATTTTCCGCACAATAACTATTTTAGCACAGTGGGACCTCGACTTTCGACTGCATCTACTTACGACGGATCCGAGATACGAGTGGGGATAGGGGCGAACATTTCTATCGACTTGCAACCGACTGCTTGGGGACGGTAGCTCAGGAGGTAGAGCTGGTGGTCTAGTGATCTAAAGGTTGCTGGTTCGATCCCAGGCTCCTCCTGCTAGCATGCTGTAGTGTCCTTGAGCAAGACACTTAACCCCTAATTGCTCCTGATGGCTGCGTCCGTCGGTGATTGAACAATTGTAAGTCGCTTTGGATAAAAGCGTCTGCTAAACGACTAAATGTAAATGTAAATGTGCTCCAAGATACGACCGTGGAAATTTGCAGTTGGCGCGTCGCCGGCCAGTCAGCAGCCGGTCAGCAGTCAGTCAGCAGCCGGTCAGCAGTCAGTCAGCAGTCAGTCAGCGGGCGACCTACATCGTGTGTGAACGTGGTTCGTGGCTCATCCATATTTTTTTCATATTTACTGTGTTTGCTGTATATTTAGTTTATTTTCACCCTTCATGATTTCATCCTTCATATGGGAAAAATTGCTTCTACATACGACTGTTTTAACATACGACCGCTCTTATAGAACCAATCACAGTCGTACGTCGAGGTACCACTGAATTTTAGAAACAATCATTAGCAACATGGATATTACGACCAGCTGTGTGTGTGTGTGTGTGTGTGTGTGTGTGTGTGTGTGTGTGTGTGTGTGTGTGTGTGTGTGTGTGTGTGTGTGTGTGTGTGTGTGTGTGTGTGTGTGTGTGTGTGTGTGTGTGTGTGTGTGTGTGATCGTGCCTGCATGCAGTGCAGTGCCGGCGCTTGCTACAGGCGACTCCGCTGCTCGTCCCTGCGCCCCGTTCCTCCAAATAAAGCAAATAAAAACATTGTGTTTTTAATTTTCATAAAATCATTGTGTTTTTATTGTAATAAAAACATTGTGTTGTTTTTTTTCTAGATGTATTTTATTTTACTCCGTTGCCTTCTTGAACAAAAAAAAAAATATGGGCACAACGGGGACGCGCCCGCGGTCACTCTCTAGCCCCCCCCCCCCCCCCCCCCCCTCACAGTAACACTTAAGGGCCCCGGCTTTGGCATTTCAAAACGTGGTCCCCCTCCCCACTGATGAAGCATGGATTCATACTGCTGCTCAGGGAGCGTCCCTCCACTCCTCTGTTAGTTAAAAAGCGAAAGACGTCGTCTGTGGATCCTTCTTTACTTGAATCCACTGAATGAATGGCAGAAGAAAGAAATAGTCTTTCTTCCCCGGAGAAACAGTATGTACTTGCATAGTAATATTGTGTGTGTGTGTGTGTGTGTGTGTGTGTGTGTGTGTGTGTGTGTGTGTGTGTGTGTACAAGGTTTGCTTAGCAACCACAACAGAACTGAGAGACGGGGTCCTGCTTCCACCAGCGCCCAGTTCTGCAGAGTCAGCTTCCCCTCCCTCTCCCTCCTTCGCTCTCGTTCTCTCCGTCCCTCTCTCTCTCTCTCTCCCTCCCTTTCTCCCTCTCTCTCTCTCTCCCCTCTCCCTCCCTCTCTTCCCCTCTCTCTCTCTCTCTCTCTCTCTCTCTCTCACACCAAGTCGGCTGAGCGCTCTCTCCCCCCCTCCGCCCTCCGCCCTCCGTCCAGTCCTCTTGCTCCGATTATTTACTTGTTTTTTTTCCAGCCGTTCGTTTCTTTCCTTTTTCTATCCTTCTTTTTCCTCTCTTTTTTTTCCGTCCTTTCGTTCCCTCGTTGCTCTGTCTTTCTTTCGTTCATTCTCTCTATCTTTCTTTCATTTGTTCGCTCTATCTTTCTTTCTTTCAGTTGCTCCATCTTTCTTTCTTTCAGTTTCTCTGTCTTTCTTTCATTCATTCTCTCTATCTTTCTTTCGTTCATCCTCTATCTTTCTTTCGTTTGTTCGCTCTATCTTTCTTTCAGTTGCTCCATCTTTCTTTCTTTCAGTTTCTCTGTCTTTCTTTCATTCATTCGCTCTATCTTTCTTTCTTTCTGTTGCTTTGTCTTTCTTTTGTCTGTTCGTTCGCTCTATCTTATTTTCATTCATCTGTCCGTTTGGTTTCGCTCTATCTGTCTAGCTCGTTCATTCGTTTGCTCTATCTCTCTTTCGTTCGTTCTTTTGTTGCTTCATTCGCGCTCTCTTCATTTATTTTGTTCATTCGCTCTCTTTCTTTCGTTCATACATTTATTCGCTCTTTCATTCTTTCTTTTCTCCTTGACAGTGAACTCTCATTTTCCACTTCACATTCTCTGCTCCAGTTGTCCTCTATTTTTTCCTTCTTTCTTTCTTGTCATCTCTATAGCCTCCAACTCTCCTTCTTCTCCTCCTTTTCCCCTTTCCTGCTCCCACTGTCCTCTCTTCTTTCTTTCTTTCTTTCTTTCTTTCTTTCCTCCTTGACAGTGAACTCTCATTTTCCACTTCACATTCTCTCCTCCAGTGGTCCTCTCTTCTTTCTTTCTTTCTTTCTTTCTTTCCTTCTTTCTTTCTTTTAATTTCTATAGCCCACAACTCTCCTTCTTCTCCTCCTTTTCCCCTTCCCTACTCCCACTGTCCTCTCTTCTTTCTTTCTTTCTTTCTTTCTTTCTTTCTTTCTTTCCTTTCTCCCTTACAGCCCCCACCACTCTCCTCCATCCTCTCTCTCTCTCTCTCTCTCTCTCTCTCTCTTGTTCTCCCCTCGGCTCCGTGCTCGGCTCCAATCAGCGGAGGGCGGCGACCGGAGCCACGACAGAGCATCCGTCACGGGCGCGCTCTTGTTCATCCCTCCCTCCCTCCCTCCCTCCCTCCCTCCCTCCCCTCCTGTCCTTTACTTCATCCCCTTTTACTCACCCATCCCCCCTCTGTTCCCCTACCACCTCTCTCTTTCTCTCTCGCTCTCTCTCTCTCTCATTCTCCACGGTTACGCCGCTTCTCGGTGAGTGCCGGGGCAGAGAGTGGAGCAGCTTGCACCGAGCGGAGAGGCAGGAGCGACGGCAGGTGGAGGAGGACTGGCTAAAGGGATAGAGAGGTGGTGGTGGTGGTGGTGGTGGTGGTGGAGGAGGGCGGACTGGACCTCCCCGCCACCAGTGAGCAGAGCTCGGGGGAGGAAGGGCATCCCGCCCCAGGCCGGTAGTTCTCATCACCCTAAGTACTTAGCTCCCCCACCTCCACGGCATTCTGGGAAGTGGACGGGGGGAGAGGAATGGATTGAAATTGGATTTTTCTTTCTCTACAAAAAGGCTGATCCACCTTGACATGGATCCAGGGTGAACCCAAACCCTGCGGTATGGGATTGGGATTGGAAGTTTTGGACGTGGATTAGGAATGCCCATGTGGAGTTGCTGAGCTTTCTTTGCGGGGAAGAGCAGCGTCCATAGCCGGGTTTCACATGGAGGCGTTTGGGTTCTCCAAGATGGGAAAGCTGTCCGGGTGAGTGTGGGACTGTGTGTGTGTGTTTGCATGGACAACGTATTCACTAAAGTGAGAGAGGTGTGTGTGGGGTAAAGTGGTTTACAATTAGTTCCACATGGTTGACATTCATCGATGACCCTTCTCAGAGTGGTAACATCTCCTTGTATTTACTCAATTCACTCTATTTTCGTAAGGCTGTTGCACTTTTCAATTTAAATTCTTGCTGCATATCGAGGTTATTTTCATTCCCATTAAAAGTTCATGTTCTCATATTCATGTTTTTTTGCACTTGGTCTGAGCTATGGTCAATGTGTCCACTCTGAGCCTCAAACCACCACGCTGTATTACACCCAAAGTTTAAAACTATTGACTGAGGTAATATCCCAGTCATTATATATTATACATCATATTGGTAATCCGTGAGCCATTGTGGAGTTGAGGTCCGCTTCAGGGGGTTAAGATGTTGTTGAAGAGGAATGAGGAGAAAGAGCAAGACTTCTTGGTTGGTTTCCCAATGCACCTATAGGAATGGTGGGGATGATGCCAATCAGAAGAAGGTGACGCCAAAGGTCAGAATGTCAGGTTTGATAAGTTGTTTTGGCATCAGCGTCTGTATTTCAGGTTCTGGCTTTTCCGATTCCTTTCATAAAACAGAGCTAGCCCTGGGAAGCGAGCGCAACCAGCAACCGGTGAGCGTCAAATCAGCTGTTTACAGTTTTCTAAAAACGGGTATTGGGTATTTTCCATTAGGGGTCATTGGGGTTCCAATGGCCCCCCATGGAAAATACTACCCCTTTGTGTCCAACGACCTTTTAGGCACCAGGAGCTGTCCAAGTGCAACACATTTTGGAACTAAGTTCTTCCTTTTGAAAAAGTGCAATTAAGTTGGATTCATTGGAAGGTTGCAGTCGGCTAAACATTGCGGTTCACTATTTATCTATCTGTCTGTCTGTCTGTCTGTGTGTCTGTCTGTCTGTCTGTCTCTCTGTCTAAACCTTTGGCGCAGATTTGGCCTGTATTTCTAAATACATAAACAAAACTGCAATTTACATGTCATGAATCCTCCCTGATCTCCCAGTACTTAAATTAATTTTCATCTTTTATTTTGACTCCCTTCCTTTCACCTGGTCTCCCCTGCCTGTACCTCATTCCTTTGTTAAGTCCCTCAGTTTAAATACCAGTCCATTTCCCTATGTTCTCTGCCAAATTGTCTCTTGCATTACACTGAGCTTTCCCACACTATTACTTTATTCCTGTACCTTCCGTCTGATCCTCTGCCTGATTCCCTGGACCCTGATTCTCTGCCTGTTCCCTGCCAGATACTTCTGACTCGTCTCCTGGTTTTGACCCCTGCCTGTTTTTTGGAACAAACCTTGTGGACTTTGACCTCTTACCTGATTGTTTTTATGTCGTGCTTATGTGTTCACATCCGTTCTGAGTGAGTGAGCCGAACGGTACCTTGTCCAGCCTAATTGAACAATATAGTTAGCCAGTTAACTACAGTAGTGAGTGAAAAAGTACGGTCGTCCAGAAGGTAAAGGCCAGAAGTTTATTAAGGGTTTTAAGTTGATCTAGTCTAGGCTTTTCCAGTTAAATGAGCTTTATAAGTGGGACACATCTTGCGCAGCGAGTCTAATAATGATGATGACGATGATGATGATGATGATGATGATTATTATTAAATAAATTCCTTGGAAAACCTTAATAGAAAGCACTTTGAGTTTTGCAGGTAGAGTTCAATCTCCTATGGTCGTTGAAACTTTGAGATAAACTTGGGACTTCGACTTAAAAAACATGGGAGGCAAGTTAGGACGAATAGTTTGTGAAGCGGATGTTCAATCAAGACAGAAGAATACTTTTCCATCTGAAAAACCAAAAGTAATGCGATTTTTTTGTGGCGTCCATAAAACCTGGACCGGAATCCCAAACCAAGGTAATTTCTCACAATTATCGCAGTACCTTTTGTCACTATACTGTAGCAATAAAGTGTAAAAATTACAAAGGTGCATTAGAAATTGAATTTGTAATGGCCATATTGATCTTTTGGGGGAAAATTCTCTCCCTGAAAGTAGGTCTAATTCAGTCTAATAAGTAGAACTGGGGATGTCAGACGTATCTCATCGACCCTTGGTATTATACGCATCAGCTGTGTCTGAAAAAAGTTTTGGAATTTCTGAGAAATATCTGTATAGACATGAAAAGAGATTTCTTTCGCGTCGCTAGCTAGTTGGAGCCATGGCAAGTTAATGCCCAAATTGTGCGTCTGTTATTAATCCAGGTGTTGCATACCTGGTTAGATAGAACATGTTTTCCATTTCAATAAATGCACAATGAAACCTTATTATAAAATATACACTGTAGAGTGTATCAGTGTATTCCCGATACTTGACATACCTGGTGCTGGATTGGCCGGGAACCCACCATTTGTCAATTCACACCACATGTATTTTCTGGTGTGGATTGTGATTGGGTACCACGCCATGGTAACGCCATAGTGTGAATATATTGTTGCCTTTTCACGGTGCTTAATGACATCGTTTTGCCATTCGTTCTAGTATCCCCCCGGGCCGTTTCAGTACACAGTACTGTGCAAAAGTTCTAGGCACAAGAACAATGCCATGGATTGGTGTTATTAAACAATAAACGACATACAAAGTGCGGTAAACAGAAACAACCTTAATCAAATCAATATTTGGGGCAACCACCCTTTGCCTTTAAAAACAGCAGCAATTCTCCTGCGGAGGGCGGACTTGGCACAGTTTTGGAAGGTGCTCGGCAGGTAGGTTGTTCCAGGCGTCTTGGCGAACCTGCCACAGTTCTTCTGCGGATTTAGGCTCAGGTCTCAGTTTCTTCTGCCTCTTCATGTAATCCCAGACTGAGCGGATGATGTTGAGTTCAGGGCCCTGTGCTTGCCATACCATCTGTCGCAGGACTCCTTGTTCTTCTTTTCGCCGAAGATCGTTCTTTTTGACTCGAGCTGTATGTTTTGGGGCCTTGTCAAGCTACAGACGTATTGACACACCAATGCAGAAGATATAAATTAACCGTGTAAGACATATGTGGTTGTGAAACACCTGAAGTGCCTAAAACTTTTGCACCGTACTCAGTACAATGGTTTCTGTTCAAATGTGATCATTTCAAAGTCGCAGTGTGATATTGCTGTTTTCCATCTGACAACACTGAACCCCGGATGTTCATAGTATGGTAGAATATTAACACCTACAACAAATATTTTGACCGATGATGTAAATACAATAAGACCCGGCGGTGACACGGTGAAATATGAAATGATCGATTGTCCCTTTAATGTCCGTTAGGGACGATGACGTCATCGCTCCAAAACACAGAAAGTGGCAGTCCGTCTGCGTCCTGGTTTGGCAGCAAACACGGGCAGCAGTGTTTGTTTGTTTGTTTGTTTCAGATTACAGTGATACCTGCCAAATTGCCTTCCCGCTCCACGTCCAAACTTCAGAGAGGAAGCCATCTCCACAGATCTATTTCTCTTCAAATCCCTGCCTGCTGAGCTGTGGCTTTTCCACCGAATGTTTTGGGAAATGGAGGTCATAGGTTGTTTTCCGTATATATACTTTATTCCGAAAAACAAGTAGAAAATGGGTTGACGTCCCCGCTATGTGAAGCAGTATTGGGTGGAGAACGTGTTTTTGGATATTCTGATTGGTTCTGAGTCTTTGGTCCTTTCAATATTTTTGTTTTGATTTCTTTTGTGTTTGTGTGTGTGTGAGAGAGAGAGAGAGAGAGAGAGAGAGAGAGAGAGAGAGAGAGAGAGAGAGAGAGAGAGAGAGAGAGAGAGAGAGAGAGAGAGAGAGAGAGAGAGAGAGAGAGAGAGAGAGAGAGAGAGAGAGAGAGAGAGAGAGAGAGAGAGAGAGAGAGGAGAGAGAGGAGAGAGAGAGAGAGAGAGAATACTGTATGTCACAGTGCAAATCTGAGGCATGGGAGTAATCGTCCCACAGGGCAAGCCTCTCCCCCTCTCTCTCTCTCCTCTCTCTCTCTCTCGCTTTTGCTCCCCCTCTCCATGCAGGCCCTTGAAGTTGCACGATTTTCTTGATTTGAGTCTGGATAATCCTCCTAAGGGATTTGGTGGTTGGTGATCACACATGGTCCAGGCTGCTGTTTCATTCAGCACATGTTTGCCTCACCGTGCCTGTGTTGATTCAGCTTTCTGTCTGTCTGTCTGTCTCTCTGTCTGCACGTCCGTCTGTCCGTCTTTCCGCCCGTCTTTCCGTCCGTCCCTGTAAACCCAGAGTAAGCGTTTCATTTGTTTTTCCAATTTTTTTTCTCTCCACCCCTTCCTCCCCTTCACCTTTTGACTTTTTTGTGCGTGCGTTGCATTGGCCAATGGTGTTACACAGCAAGACACATTCTAAGACAGTATGAATAAGTAAAACAGTATCTTATTTCCTTTGTCTTTATTTTGTCCAGCAATGCTCATTTCCCAACCATGTCGGGCTGCGAGCTATGAAAGTGAATACTTTATCAGTCATTCATTTTTACAAAAAAACACCTGCAGGGATTTATTTCTGGGTGAGTGCTGATATTTTGCTGTGAATTTACATAATTCCAGCCCTCTCTCTCTGTCTCCCTGTCTCAGAGTAGATACTAAAATAAGGATTTACCGATATGCATTATGTATCCGCATGTAGCCTTCGCTCCACTTTTTTTTTGTCTACAGGTTGAATTCGATCAATAATGTAAACGGAGCGGACCCATTTTCGTGTCTTTCAATTGAATTTCCAAACTCCTTACCGCCTTCCATATCCAGCCGGCTAAATCCGTCCCACTAAAAGCGGAAAAACACTCCCACTTTGTCTTTTCTTGTCAAACCCGGGGTCCCGTTAAAACGGGAGATCTGAGGCCTGGTTACGGTGTCGCAGATGTGCACGGCGGCGTTTGCTCGTTGTAGCTGTTCAGAGGCTGACGCGCAGTGTGTCTTGCTGGAGGGGCGGGTGCTTGTTAGCGGCTGCTGGCACCTTGGCGTTGCATGTATTCCGCCGGGAAGCCTCAGCTGTGCTGGAGCAGTCATAGCTTGAACAATGCATTGCATTATTTAACAATACACTCGTTTTGTCGGCCAAGTGGATAGAAGGGCTGCCTCCGAAAGGAGCGCTCCCGAGCTGCCTGCCATAGGGTCCAGGTCCGGCTTTACTGTGTGATGTTGACATCTTTGTGTTGCTGGTACTTTCTGTAATTAAGTGACATCCCAAGATAAGGCAAGTAATCACCGTCAAACAGGGATTAACCTTCAGCTGTTTTGTTCCCACGTGAACAAATTTTCATCACAATTTTGGTCACAAGTTTTAGTCGCGTCACGCGTCTTTGGTCACGAGACTCAAGTCTTTTTTCGTCACAGGTTCCGGGAAATCCTAAATCTCAAGTAGATGTGGTAATTTCAAGAAAAGCCTCAGTTTACTTCCGAGTATTCGCAGCGTCAATGCCAAGTGCTGACAGAGACAGTGTTTTAAAGACTTAACTGCTCACCGGTCACGTTTGAGACGAGTTAGTCTTTTTCACGGGCGACTTGACTCCGACTCGGGTCAGAGTCCCTCAGCTTAAATCGCTGGCTACCCCAGCGCCCTCTCCTTGCATGAGACGAAACTTTCTGTGGGAGCCGCGGCCCATCATCCATTTGAGAGCGGGGAAGTTACTCCAGAGTCTCCCTCGCAGTCACTGAGTGCCAACATTGGACATCTCCGCGCTGGGGTCCTCAAAGACGCGTCTGACATCTCACCGCTACCGCGGTACCTCGCCACCGCAAGAACAGCGTCAGCGGCGGCGCCCGGTGCAGAACGGCTGTGGTCGATTAGCCGAGATGGCCGCAGCACTCCTCGGTATGAGCCGCCCCCGGTAAGAGGTTCCATGTTCCCGTCAATAATTAATCGGCTTGTCTCCGCCGCGGTTACACTTAAGGTGGAATCCTCTGAGTGCCGGTCTTGGACAAGATGCGATAAAAATGTATTTTTCTTCCAATGCTTTAAACTCCATATCCCCAACCCTTACTCTGTCTCCCCGTCTCTCTTTGAACCGCGGAGCTTCTATCAGAGAGAAAGAGAGAGCGAGAGAGAGAGGGAAGTGGAGTTTCACTTACCTGAGTGTTTTTCTTTTCACTTTAACAAGAGAGATTTCCACTTCAGCTCGCTGGAGACGCTGGTGGAGCCATTAGTTCTGCTCCAGAGACGACCGCGCAACACTTAAGAGAGACTGCGCTAATAAAGACAGCTAAAAGCCCCTGTTGCCCAACACATGCACAGCCACACGCGCACGCACACGCACAAACCTATCTGCGTGCCTGCACACAGATATGCTGAGGGAACACAAGGTTTGGGAAATATCAGGTGTTAGGATTTTCCGGATACGCCTTCGATCAAGGGCGACATTTTAGACGAGGCCCGGGTGGTGGATCGGTGGTGTCATATAGGGTTGTAATGACTTTGGGATGTCCTATTGGGTGATTAGGCGTGGGCGATATTGACAAAATCATTAGTAATGGGGGTTGTTACGACCAGTTAGTTAGAAGCGTTAATTAGAAAATTCAGAAGATTTTTTTTACCCTAATGCAGCCTTGAAGACAACATTTAACTATATCGCAGCAGAACCAAAAACACCCGGACGATACCTCGTCTTCCACCACGATGTAGCCCTAATTGTGATACAAAATTCCTTTGTCCAAATGATTCAAGATAAGCACATTTGGGGTATTTAACGTGGGATTTGGAATTGATAAGCATATATTTATACATAGCTGATACATATATACTTACCTATGATCATCAAGTGTATTGCATTTGTTTGTGTTTGTGTTTTTTCTGAGAAGTGGATGCTCTAGTAACACATTAATTAACAGAGGTTGTCACTTATCATATATTTTGTTTTCCTCTCTGCTGTGCCCACTGTACATTGGCCGCAGGAAAAAATACATCTTTCTGACAGGGATCAATGAAGTTAATCTCATCTCGCCTAGATAGATAGATGGATGGATAGATGGATAGATGGATGGATGGATGGATGGAAAGATAGATACCATTGCTTTAGGCTTGGAGTTGGTCGGTCTCTATTTTACTCTTCAGCTTTTTTATTTTTATTTTTTTTGCAGCAACGTTCCATAGAAGTCGGTGATATACTTGAGAAATTAGGAGATTTTGATTCCACTCATGAGATTATTTCAAAACAGCGAGACATGAGCACAAGTGGTGCCCATTCATCCTCGACGAGCCGCCGCCGCCTGCGTTATCGCATTTAGCAACTCTTGTTCTCGCGCATTCATATTTTATTTTTTATTTTTAGCTCACTGAACAAGTTCTGTTTGGTACGGATGTTGCATTCCTATTTAATGTAGTGTGTGTGTGTGTGTGTGTGTGTGTGTGTGTGTGTGTGTGTGTGTGTGTGTGTGTGTGTGTGTTATGAGTACTGTTTGGGTTTACGGGGATCAAGCAACGAAAAACTCATTCAGGATTCAGGCTTCTCTCACACGTCGCCTGGAGCTGGAAAGTCGAGAAAGCCTTCACCGATGAAAAAACGGAGACACTCGCACTCTTGTGCTCTTTCAACTTTTTCGGAAAGAATCGAGCCGAGCAGATGGGGAACAGTCAACGAGCAGTTACGTTACAGTACGTTGCACGAGCACAGTCGGCCGAGCACTAATGGACTAACTATTGCGTTGCAGGGTCTAAATTGCTGGCCTGCACTCCTCCATCGACTTCATCAATTCCAGCCGGAATACAAGCAAGTTCAGTGCCGAAATAGACCTTCAGTGGCGATGAGAGGTCAGCTCTTTTTCGAGATTCGCTGGGCGGTAAAACAGATTTTCCGAGACCCCGTTTGTTTGATTCAGTCGGTGCTCAAGGCTCGAGAGAGCTGTGAATGGAATTCCCATCAGAGTCACCGACTGCAGTGACTCTCCAAGTCCTTTGTTTCTGTCGCGAGCTTGTGACATTTCGGGGAGGTTTTAAGTGGATCACAGGATAGCGCTGTGCCGTGGGATCATTTCCTTGTGCAAAGAGTGCCACGGAAGAAAAAGGAAAGGGAAACACTGTCATTGACAAACCCAAACCACCATATCCAGCACCGTTTCCACGGTCACCGCCTCACGTCTCTAACGAGGCACTGACCGAACGGGCGGGCGAAAAAAGTGACATATGTTTGTCCAAGCCGGCGCCACGGCTCACCGCCGACGGAACCGTGTCAGAAGTGGTTCTGCCTTTTCACGACCGAGCGACCACAGCCTCTTTGTGACAAGTCCGCTCAGTGAGTCACCGCTCATCATGCGTGAGGATCACAGCTGAACAAATTGTAAACGGTTGCGTCTCACAGCCGCCATTTTCCCAAAGTTATCCCATTCATCGATGGGTTCGCAAAAGTGCTGCATTGGGTTGAGGTTTGGCATGAACAAAATTTTGTTTGGTCAGTTAATCCTCAAATGTAAATACAGTGATCACGTCTGTCCGGGTCAAACTGATCGCTGGAGGCAGATTATTATTATTTATTTGATATTTGATTTGATTATTATGAATTTTTCTTCTTCTTTATTTCTCATGCAGTTTACCGTCTAATTCACATTTGTACATTTATTACATGAATATAAAGTATTGAAATGAACAGCTTCACTATTTACTGAATTTGATTGACATTTCAAAATAAAGTACAGATGTTTCAAATGCTTTTCAAATTACTATACAAATTAAATGACTATACTGTGTATAATTCAAATACACTAAAATACAGTACAGAATAAAATATAGCGTACTGCATTTGAATTTATCTATTCAAATTATAAATAGGCTGTAGCCTAAAACAGTATTGTGGCGTTTACAAATACAGTAATGTCAGTTGTGCAAATACACGACTAAGCCAAAGCTTGGCAGTGATTTCAGTGCATTTCTACATTTTTGACAGGCCTGAAAATAAACTGTAGGCTGTCAATGCCGAACTGGTAGCAGAGTTTGAAAACAAATGTATTCATAAAATATTCTGATTCTGATCCTCGTCAAAAAATAAAATAAGCAACAACAACAACAACAAAAATGAGACCACCTGTGATTTATGTGTCAGCTCTGCGCCGCCTGGAAGAGTCATTTCACAAACGTGTCCATTGATGTCTGAATCGTGGTTTTGTCCAAAACCAAGTTCACTTCTTTTGCAAAGTGATGCAAAAGTTCAAAGTTGTTGAAACCCACTTGCAGCAGATCAGCCTTTAAAATTGGGGGATTGCACTCCCCATCTCAGCCCTGGATAGTGCA
Organism: Zeus faber; assembly: GCF_960531495.2. Taxonomy (NCBI): domain Eukaryota; kingdom Metazoa; phylum Chordata; class Actinopteri; order Zeiformes; family Zeidae; genus Zeus; species Zeus faber. Next base: position 39,402,720 of record NC_137189.1, read on the forward strand.
ACGGTCTCCTCTTCTTCCTCCTCCACCCCCTCCTCGCTGCCGGCAGCATTGGTACCCGCACCCAAAGCTCTCTCTCGCCTTGGCGACGATGTCCTCCTCGGTAGCAGGCTCCCAGACAGGCGTGCTGTCATCACCTGCAATCCACCTCTCACACGCCTCGAGGCTGATCTTGGCAGGAAGATCAACATTTGGTTTGGGTCCTCCTCCGCTGACACGACCAGACCGGCTCTCCTCCAGCAATTTCTTATCGTGGAGGCCCCCACGTCGGCCCAGGCACCCCGCAGCGTGAGAATAGCATCCGGGAGGCCGATTTTTTTTTGGGGCGAAGTCCGCGGAGGTAGCCCTGCTCCCGTCATCAATTTGGAGCAATGCAGCGTGGGTCGTCACCTTTGACGAACCTCGCGTTCTTTGGCAGGAACTCAAGTCGCATGTTTCTCAGTGTTGAGTTTTTTTACATCATGGTCTTTACAGTTGTCCACAAGCGCCAGAATATTCCGCCTCTTTGGGCCCAATTTGAGATCCCGCTCCTTCAATCATTCCACAAACCAATTCCCAGTCATCCATGCAGAAGCCTTGGCAGCGTAACGCACAGGCAGTGTGTGCACATTTTTGAAGACATATGACAGAAAAGTTCCTTCTTTTACCCGGCAGCAGAACAGGCGAAGACAGCGGTGATCCTTTCCTTCCTCCCCCCCCTTTAATTGTCAGATTTATAGGTCAGATAGTGAAAATAAATTCGCCATTCCAAATGTTTTCCTCCATGTATTCTTGTCTCATCTGTCCCCACTGGTCCTCAAGCCATTCCTGGCGTGACACCGTGTCAGCCTCAGCAGCCTCCCCCTGCAGTTTCTTAAACACAATGTTGTCTCCCTCTTTAAATCGCTCAAACCAGCCTATGCCAGCCCGAACTTTAAAATTGTCCTCTCCCAGGCTCGCTGCCAATTGTTCTGCCCTTTCCCTCACCAAGGGCCCGCTCAAGGGGGCATTACGTGACCGGGCATTATCAATCCACTTGACGGGGGTGGATTCAACCACAGGCGCTTTTTTCCGTGCGCGTTTGTTTTGTGTCCCGCTAGCAGCCGTGACTGTTGCTCGTTGTGTGAGTAGACTGGACAAGGTAGCCTGAGGAACACTCATTTTGGGTGCTGTATGTCGTTGGCTCGTTTTTGTCAGTTTGTCATAAGCTTAGAGGAACAGAGAAAATGACCTCCTTTTCCCGTCATGATTTCAGTGTGCACGCAGCACCAGCCTCAGGTAGCCAACTGGAAGAAGACGGGTTGCGCGATGCAAAGCATCATGGGAGTAAAGTGAAAAGAAAAAGTTACCATAGTTTTTCCTGTATGAAAGGACACAAAATGAACACTGTAAGCATTTGTGAGGGAATTATTCTGGCCCAAGCTTTTTGATCCATTTAAGCGGTTTATCACTGTAATTGTGATCATTATAAGCAGTTTCCACTGTAATGGTATGGTCGGTTACCATGACCGATCGGTATTTGACCAATGACCATTGTTCTTGTCCTTTGTGACGTATAAGAAAAGCCAGCATGGCGGAAAAGTAAGCGCTTCAATCTTTTTTGGGTGGATCCAGCCTTGGATATTGAATTGCAGGATCTAATTTCCATTTCCATTCTTCTCTTATCCCATTGTATAGTTATACAGTGTTGGTGGGGCTGTCACGATCATGGCATTTTAACTGGTGATTCAACTTCATTCAAATAATTGTGAAGGAAAATGAAATTGTATTGTATTTTAACGCTACTTATTACTAGACTATGTATTATTATTAAACTATTATGCCACAATAAAAGTGTAATATTACAAATCCGCCTTAGCCGGGCCTGATACCGACTTTTCCAAGTGTATACAGCAGCCGTTGGTTGCCAAGATTGACAAAATTGTTGCAGAATTTTGATCATTTCATAGTTGAGTGGCAACGATCCTAGATAGTTATAATCCATATTTTAGTATTCTCACTTGTTTCACCATTTTTGAGTGAATCATTACACCAGGAGCTCTGTTTCCTCGGTGGAAGTTATTACAAATATGAAACCAGATCACACAAGATGGTTGACAATGGCCCAAATCTTGTTACCCGGGGCGACCAGGCAACCGTAAACATTGTACCCTGACCTCAGGATAAAAATAGGTGAATATTGTAACGCAAAAGAAAATATAGGCTATAAGTTTATTTGCCTCAACCAAACTGATGAAAATGTTCTATTTATTCGGACATTTCTAGCATTGGCCCAAAATCTATGAAATATTGGAAGAGAAGCACGACTGGAGAATCAATGATTGCGATTAGCTGTAATAATAGCAATCAGCCAATTATGTAATAATCGTGTTGGATTGACCCTAATAAGGTCACATGACCTCCACATGAGGATAATTCGTACTGAAGACTCTTTATACTGTATATCAGTGGTGCATGAATGATTAACTTGACCAGCGAGACATTTTATATTAAATTATTGCTAATCCTCATGTAAAAGAACACTAATATATATACTGTATATATATATATATATTAGTATATATATATATATATATATGTTTTCAAATAAAAAATAAATACATGTGAAATAATAAACATTACAATTTTATATAAGAAAATAAATTATAATAATGATCATTCAATAATAATTTAATCATCATTTTAATAATCATTTTCCCTAAAATATCTGAAATTAAAACCTGAAACAACACACTGTCAGCACCTGTTCATCTTCCCTTAGTGTTATTACATTTAGTGTTAATCAATGGAGCAATTGCGCAGTGGATTACTGTGTCTGGCAGCGGGCGTGCGGTGGCTGCCAAAAATGTTGAAAACGACTGCTGTGATGACGTTTTTTGTGTTTCCTCAGGCGGACGAAGAAGGAAATAGGAAGATGTCCGCGTGATGGAACTCAGTGTCTGAATTCACTAGAAACAAGGGAGAAACAAACTGACACAGTCGAGTATAGAAGATGGCAGTATGTCTCTACCTGTCCGTGTGTCTGTGTGACTGCTGTAGTGTTGACTGAGTGATCCGTTGTTTCTGAATACCGGTCAATTTTGTGAGTTGTTCACACTGGGTTTAAACTACTCTGATCTCTAGGTCCGATGGTAGTCAGTCTGGTACAGGCTGAGTCTGGCTAGTTCCGTTTGCAGGAAGCATGTAGTCGGGTCTCCAGTAATCACCCTCTAGTATACAGTCCTGGTTTAAATAAAGGAACCTGTCCATCATGCTCTGTACTGGGAGCTGGAATGCCGACACGCCGCTTGATTTTGATGGTCTCCAATCTCTCATGATAAAGTAAAGTGCTTATTTCTTGGCTGTGATACTGGTACTCAAAATTGTATTCCTATTGTTTTAGACCCCGGCTGGTCCTGATTTTAATTCATTTATCCACAGCATTGCTTCACTGGGCCTGCTCCCCTGTTTACGTGAGACATCACGCAACGCCATCATTTGACTCAGGAAGACCGAAAACCCAGATCGGATTAATACTGCGCTCACTTGTCGGTATTGTTGTTCCCTCCACATGCCGATCAGCATGATTCCTTCAGCACAGCTTTTGCTTTTTCAGACTGCACTGTATCCCCATGATGTGCGTGAAAGGTGTGAAGACCATAATGTGCCTCATCTTTTATTCCTTCGAAAAAGGCACAAACCGGGATTTCAAATTTTTTCAGCTGTGCAGTGCTGCTGGGATCCCCCATAGGTCTGGAAACCCTCCTCCTCCTGCAACACTGTCTCAGGATGTACTGTATTGGGGAGGGCGCACAGCTAACTATGACAATTCAACTTTCTCCCACAGTGACTGTTGCAGAATTACCTTTACAAGGTCACCTCAGCTGAGCCTTATGGTGACTTTGGACATGTCCAAATGGTTCCTTATAGCTGAGGAGTACCTTCATTCCTACTCCCCTTGTTTTGAGAGAACATTTTTATTTTCCTGCAACCTCCCCTATGAGTGATGAGTGATCATTGTGTGATAGAGACATGAGGTTCCCTGAACATAATCCACGTTTTGTGGAAATTGCCTATTTTGACAACGTTGAACTGGTCTGGAATTACTTCTCTGAAAGCTACATTGATATTGTATACAAACAAACAAACAAACAAAATTAAAGGGCGTGAAAATCCTTGCCTAACAACAGAGCTATCAGAAGTACTTCATGAACGTAACTCTGCATGGGCCAGGTCCCTAAGTCAGGAGCCTGACAGGCTGACCGGCATTTTACACGGCTGAGAAACAAATTTACCTTTCTCCTCTGAAAAGCAGAGGCAGAATTTACTTGTCTCCGACCACAGAAAGCCTCAAAAGCCAAAATTAATTCTGGGATACCCTTCAATGATTGTCTCTAGGTGTAACTCAATTAATCTTCCACCCAGTAGACTCATTGATGGGTCAAGACAGAAATGATAAATAATTGTATACCCTCTTGTTTAACTTGAAAAAAATGTAATGCTCGAAAACTGGCAGCTCCAGATAACTTAGAGCCTGTCTTTTTCAAATTGGCATTAGAATTTTAAGCTGAACCACTGTGTCACATTTTTAATCTTACCTTGTCAACAAATAAAATCCGCAAGGAAAACTGCCTTTGGTATTCCCCTCATAAAAGGAGGCGACCCAAATATCTTAAATAATTATGGAACAATCTCTAAACTCTCTGTTTTGGCTAAGGTGTTTGAATTCCTGCTCTGTGAACAAGTAAAGGAATACCTGGCTACCAATTCTATACTGTCGTTTCCTATCCTGACGTTTCAGTCAGGATTCGCTAAAATCCATAGCAATACGACTGCTGCGATGAAGGCCATAAACTATATAACTGAAGCCCTGGATAGCAAGCAGTGCTGTCTTTCTCTTTTTAAATTTGTGTGGATTGCAAACTAACTCACAGACAGAACACAGTCTATTCAGTTAGAGCGTGCTACCTCGGAGGTACTCCATGTCCACATGGGGGTCCCACAAGATTCGGTTCTGGCCCCACTATTATTAACTATGTACTGTACATAAATTGCCTTGGACGAATATTCCAAATGCATCCTTTCATTTCTACGCTGATGACACTAACTTTTTACTGTTTTGCACCCCATCCTGCTAAGGCTTTTGCGTACCTTCACTATGCATTTGATAGAGTACAAGAACAGCTTTGTCAACTTCACCTTGTTTGTAACCAAAAACAGATTAAAGAAAACATATGCTCTTTACTACTTCAATAACAGTAAGATCAGCATTGTCCGAGAAAATTTATATCAGAAATGGTCAACAAATTGAATTGGTATCTACTATTAAATACCAAAGGTTTTTAATTGATGAACACTTGTCTTTTACATATCCAGTATGTTACAAAAAAGCTGAAGCTCTTACTGTAGAAACAAGTCTTGCTTTTCTTTTTGTGTGAAACGGAAATTGGTGGTCTACCTTTTTTGGCTGTTATTGATAGTGGTGATGTGTTGTACATGAATGCCTCTGCTCACTGTCCTCACATGCTGTGGAACGTGTATCATGGGGCTCTGAGATTCATTACAAACTGTGGATCTCTTACTCATCATTGTGTATTATACTCAAAAGTGAATTGGCCTGCTTTATGTGCATGCCTCATTCATTGGTATGTATTTATTTACAAAGCTCTTCTTGGCCAAATTCCTACATACTTATCTCTTTTAAACTTGAAAGATAGATATTCAAATCTCCGTTCTCAGGACATGAACTGAACTGGGAAAAAAGCTTTTAGGTTTTCTGCACCTACTGCATGGAACAATCTTCAGACAGATCTTAAACATCAAAACATAGTAACCCTGAACGATTTTAAATCTATGGTGAAATCTAGTGAACTGCATTCGAGTTAGTAGTCAGTCAATCAAGGACTGGGCTCATTAGTTAATTCCTCAAAAGGGGGATTATTTAATGAAGAACATTTTTGGATTTCCAGGGGATTGTTTTTATTTTTCCCCAACATGTCCTCCTTCTTTTCTAACCCTTTTAAACACAAATGTGTTTTTTGTACGTCTATGTGGCATTTTTCTTGTGCATCTGTTTGTTGTACTTTTTTTTTTTTCTTGAAGCTGTTCGGAGAGCAGAAATAACATTTTTATGTATTCCTGGGATGTTTATGAGAGGCGAGTGACTTCAGCGTGACATTATTCACTTTATTGATCTTGAACTCATACATGTTTTACCCCCTTCTCCCACTACGGAAAATCTAGCTTTGAACACTGATCACGACATTATTATTATCATAATTATTCTCCCATATTGTGACGAATTCCATAACGGACTGTTCATAATGTGTTTCCAAAGCAAGAGGGTTATTCGTCTCATATTTAGAATTTATACCCTGCAAAGTGTACCCAAAATAATAATTTGTCACATCACAAAACGTGATGACAAATTATCTCTTTTAATTATTAGTCACTTTTTTATTTTAGTTGAACTTTTTTTACCTTTTCTCTATTTTATTTCATCATCTCTTTATTCTAAATTTTTTGGGGCTTTTTTTATGCTGATCGTCTGTACAAACGCTCCAAACCACACCAGAACAAATTCCTTGTATATGTAAATGCACCTGGAGGAATGAACTCATTCTGAATCTGATGAACCAGATGTGTCCATTAGGACGTGCACTAGGTACGGACGTGTGCGTCCTTCCGGGAACACGTCGATGCTTTGCGTCGGTGTTTGGGCACGGACAAGCTCGCACATCATGCCGTGCCATTTGCACCGGGCACAAAACCCGATCCCCGACCCTCTACTGGGAGCAGGAGCTGCGTGGGGAGCTGTCCGTGGTTCTGAAACCGGCTCCGCCAAGGCCTCGACCGACCTCCTCTCTCATTGTCTTGTTTCCTAAGGAGCATCTTTTATGTTTTGAGGATTTAATCACCCCGCCCGCCTCCCCCCTCCCGGTTTCCACATCATCAACCCCATAAAGTGTTTGCAGTGCATGGCGAACGTCTCTGCCAGAGATGCGCAAAAATGCCAGTCATCAACAGTGGCTTCGGTCGCTTCGGTCCTCGGTATGTTTTGTGGTGTAATTGGTGCGTAATTGATTTAGCAATGAATAAAGTGAAACAATGCACCGTGGAAGAAAAAACACAAAAACTTGGCGACTGCACATAATGAATGAACAGAAGGGGGGGTGCGTCAAAAGAGGCCTGCATAGTTTACCCTGATAACTGATAAGACATGTTTTGCAATCTTTTTACGACTTTATAAGCTATTGGATGGCTATGCAGGATATTTATCTCTCTCTCTGGTCCACTCTGGTTATGTTAAATGCATAAAGGGCATCAGCCCACCAAGGACATCTTCCACAATCATACTCAACCTGCTGTTCATCATTGGCACCGGAATATGGATTTAAGTGCGATGAATGGATGGATGGATGGTACATGATGGAGAGATGGATAATGGAAGCAGGTGAGGTGATGGAAAGCACAGATACTCATCAGCATTAACTTGTGAAGTAATGTGTGTGTTTTGTTGGAGAATACTAACTGGAAATTAATATGCCCACTACAGGAGAACAAACAGTATTAAATATATTTGTTCTGCAGAATAAAGAGAAAGATACAGAGCTGCTTAAAAACAGCGATCTAACCAATCTTGTTTTACAGAAGAAAAATAAATCTTCTATACAGACAAAAGGTGCCATTCTGAGCCATGTGATTTGCTGTTGCCTTCAGTAACAGCTGAAAAACATGTTTTAACAAACAAACAAAAAAACCCAGTATTGAACACTATGGGTACCAGGAAAGCATACATTGAGTGTTTCAGCAATGCAGAACAGTATACAGTCACCCAGAACAGTGACAGTAACTTGCAGTACAGTATGCTACATACAGTACAGTATGGCAGTGGGGCCTATGTGATTGACTCAGTGGGGTGGGTGTGGTGAGTTCACAGAATCCCCTATAATCACCAACGGCGCGTGCATCCTTGGTTATAACCCTTTCTAAAGTCCACAATCAGCTCCTTAGTTTTGCTGACGTTCAGGAGGCCGTTGTCTTGGCATCAGAGTAGCAGGTCAGCCACCTCCTTGCGGTAGGCCTTCTCATCGTTGTCAGCAAACTTGATGATGGTGTTGGAGCTGGACCTGGCCACACAGTCACGTGTGTACAGGGAGCAGTACCTGGGAGACCGAGTCGTCCATGGATCTGTTCGGCCGGTACGCAAACTGCAGCAGGTCCAAGGTGCAGGGGAGGGAGGTGCAGATGTAATCCTTAATCAGCCTCTCCAAGCACTTCATCACCACTGAGGTGAGGGCCACCGGACGGTAGTCATTCAGGCAGGCTGGAGAGGGGATCTTCGGGACAGGAATGACAGTGGACCTCTTGAAGCAGGACGGTACCACCAACTCGGCCACGGGGGGGCGTTGAATATCATAGTGAACATTGGGCTAGCTGGTTAGCACAGGAAACACATCTAATAAAAACTCTGAACCAAAAATATATAAGATAAAAATAAAAAACAACCGAGACAGAATCCCAGGACATCTCCACCTCAAATTGGCCAAAACTCTCTTCCCACATTTAACTAGAGTAAAATACCATTAACGGTTTATCTATACTATACTATGACAATGCACTGGAAAAAACTCAAATCACACTGAGGGAAAAAATCCTGTGTGAAGCCATTCTAAAATTCAGACCAGAAAACAAAAAAATCTTGAATCAGATTATGGAATAAATGAACATGTAGAGACAAACACTATGCAGATTGAGCAATGGTTATCACTTAACAAATGACAACAACAAAATTCATTGTGTGAACATAATGACAAACGTCCTATAAGTAAGTGTAAACATAATTAGAAAAACATCACAACATCACATCTCAATGTCTCAAAATCTCCGTTATCATCATAAAGTGGTTTCCAATCATCTAGCAGAGTCAACATTAACCATGGGTGGACTACTTTAGTAACAGAATGTTCATTTCTCACTTGGGGCTCTCCTTCTGGATCTGGTGTGAGTGAGAGTGGGTTGGGGGAGCGGCTGTTCTGCTGTGGAACTGTGTTCCAGTGTTGGGTGATCAACATGACAATGGTAATGAGGAAGATGATTACACAGACCTGACCAATCTTTCCGTCCTTTAGGATTGTGATCTCAGTTCACATCTGATGATCTGATCTCCGTTGTGGTTTTTTCAGTCCTCTGGAAGGTTGGGGACTTTTTTGCAATAAGATGCATATACCCACATTGGTCATTCTGCCACCTTAACTGCTGGTGAGGGGAATCTGGAACGGTCCCAGGAATCTGGCCTAGTTCCAGCTTTTTCTCCGGAAGTCATGGAACACCACCCATTCACGTGGTCGTGTAGTTGTCCTTCAAGTAGGATGGTTAGGGTTGCTTTGACCTGGGCATATAGACTTAAACACTTGGCTGAGAGACACATGACAATATTGTTTGGTCTAGGTTCACGATTGTAAAATTGGGTCCATGTAATAATTCTGTGATTCCCAAACAGTTATGTTGAATAGCTGACAACAGTCTCAGTACAAAAATACAACAGAATAATATGACCACAATGTCTAATATGTAGGGGATAATGTCCATAGAATATCGATTAGGCTACAAAATAACCGACAGTGTGTAAATCATACAGGGTTTTCAAATTTTCCTCGAATGCATTTCTCGAATGTTGCCTGAACATAATCCCATCTACACAATCCATTTATTAAGTAAAATCTAAAAGTGATAAATACTAACTGGACCATCTTATCACTACTGGTTTACGTGATGTAATTCATGTGGCTTTCGTTGACAGAAGACTGATCTAACCACATTGGTCTCCTGGTCCATTAAGAAAAACATGTAAATTATCAACAAACACTATTTTAACCATGACAAGGCGTCAGCTTGATAAGTACATTATGTGGTGTTTGAAAGGAGCACTTGGAATAGAATGCAGAAAACTGGCAGTAGAAATGCCTCTTCCTGCGTTGTTCTAAGCACAATCATTATGTTTACTTAATTCTCTAACTATGGGAGATACGGCTCAGTACATACATTACCTAGTGGCTCTGCCACTACAAACGTTGGCTTTGGCAAGCTAACGGCATGTAATTAACCCAAAAACCCCGTGCACTAAGTTTCTGAGCATAGTATGCAACAAGACGTAATTCATCTCCATAAGATTGTAACAGCACAGCTAACATTAACCCAGCTCCCTCATCCACAGTTAAGGTAATCCAGTAAACCCAACATGGAGCAGGTGCAAAAGCTTGTTTTAAAGCAACAAAAACAATTTTCCGTCTAATGGCTGGGCAAGCATTGCCTCATTCCACGATCCGAAAATAACAATAACCACAACAGCCCAAAATGGCCATGCCAGGGTGTGACCCTTAGGAGAAAAAATATATAATATATATATAATATATATATATATATATATACTTAGCACCACCTTGCAGTATTTATTGTTACACCAATGTTGTTGTTACACTAATCTCTGTCGCAATGTAGCTGAATGTTATTCTCCCTTGTAAGTCGCTTTGGATAAAAGCGTCTGCCAAATGACTAAATGTAAATGTAATGTAAATATAATAAACTGTCATGACTCGAATAGTAAATGTTCTTTTGTATAAAGAAAAAAATAAACTATGTGACCATCGTGCTCTAAGTATTTTAAGAACCTGTGTATCCATGACACAAGCTCAGCAGTCATCGGGCAAATAGAAGCCTGACTGGCATTGATCAATAATATTTGATCAACTATCCATTATATCATGGTCAATTTGTGTTACTTAACTCCTAAAATAAAATCACAAGAATTATGTGTCATGCTTTGAACTGCTAGTCTTACCTTTTGGCCAGAGAGTATTCAACTATAAGTCACATTCTGCAGTCTGATTAGGGAAAAATGTATAGGTTATTTGGCATTTTGAATCAAGTTATCTTTACTTAAAAAAAAAGACAACAGCCAGCATTCAAATTGATACCTTCTTAAACCCTAGAAGGGCCATTATTAAGACAATAAACACAATCAATGAAGCAATCAATTTCATCTATAATCTGTGCCTAATTCTGTTTCTACTTAATTTAACTATTCGAACCATTTCCTAAAATTTGCCAATAGTCTTACTATAATGTAGTTTTTCTTAGTGCACCGATTATGAATTGTTCTGTCAGGATAGACAGATTGATAAAACAGCTGCGAACACACAAAAGCAGCCCCTTTGGCAATCACTCAAGTGCCATTTCCAGCAAGAAATTAGGCGATCATCCCACAGCTCCCAGTTAGAGAAGAAAAAAACATTCAGATTGCAATAATTTGGTTTGATGTTTTGTCTGATGCAGTGACATCACCGAATGCAGATTCAAAGGAACATAGTTGGTTAGGCTCCTCAGAACTGTCTCTATTGAGCGTTTTGCAGTACTTGGAGGCCAAACACTTCAGGTTTGTCGATGGATAGGAGGAGCAGAAGAAGTCGACTCTTGCATTTCATATAACAGAACTTTGTTTGTTGTTCAGAATGTCCCAAGTTATTCAGCCTGATGTTGGCCAAACTGGATCTCTGTACACAAGGTCTTCACAGACCTTCTCGGCAATGCAGAGTAGGCATGTGTCTCAGCAGGATACCAGGCAAACAGGAATGTCCTTTGGGCCTGGGTGAAGCCCTGGGGTGCTTATTGTGTTTGTTGCAGACATTGTCAGAAGATAAAGAAGAGGTCTACCACAGTAGCAGGCAGACAATGTTTCTAAGTGATAACACAATAATGATGAACTCAAATTCTAGTCAAGTTCAAATGCTTAAAACTGCAGAAATAAAACACTGAAGACAGGTTGGTTAATATCCATCAGTTACAACATTAATCAGATATTTTCATATTTAAACTTTACATTTGGAATGCCCAAGTTAAGTCATTGAAACAGCCAACTTACTTCATATTTATTTTAGTGTTTCATTTTTAGTAAGTGAATGTACACATTCCATTACCTCAGCTACCTTATTCAAGGTTAAGTCTAGATCACTTCTAGAGTGAAAAAAAGTTTATAAAAATGCTGTTAGATTATACTTAAACAATTAGCAGCCTTCCTGAAAAAAGTTACCAGTAAGGATTTGAACACACGAACACTACTGTGTATATGACACCAAAACTGACAATTAAACTCATGCAATATTACTATTTAATGTAAAGTGTCTAGTGTATACTATTTACTTATTTATCAAAGCTATTAATTTAAAATTACCAATCCATTACTGCTGTAACACTGCAAACTACCCCTCTGTGGGATAGATAAGAGTATCTTATCTTAACCAGCAGATCAGATTGACACAACACCCAAAAAAACCAAGAGAATAACTCAAACTTTATAAACCAAAAACAAATGCATTTCTGCTGCGATGCATCATATACACTCTGTGATGTCACAAAAATATATTTTGTCAGCATTTTATTTATGATCAATATAATTGTATCAATTTGGTATGCTTTGCCATCAAATCTATTAACAAAGCACAAACTACAGTTCTGAAAACAAACACTCAAACTCCTTACCTTTATCAAAGTTGCATTAATGAACCAGCAGACGCTTCTTCCAGAACCTTAAAACCTGCTACAACACCCCACCACTAGAATCAATATCACAATCATCCCTCTGAACACAAGCCAACAGTTTAAACTGTTCAATATCTATCCATACTACCTTAGCATAGACTACTGCTGTTAATTGGCAATTCAATTCGATTCCCATTTAGTGTGCTAAACACCACTAGTTAACCATAAGCACACAGAGCACCATTTGACTATTGGTTAAATCACTTAGTCTTGCAGCTTCCTCTGCTAAACCAATATCTTACTAAAAATGACTGTGGTGATTCTCCACCACTGTGGCAGTCTCGCCACCACACGCCACTCAAGTGGCATGCTCAGGGACCTCCACCATGGAGACACAGATGACGGGGGTGGGTTGTGAAGACCAGTTTATTGTAGAGATGAGGCTAGATGGACTTACCCAGACGGAAGACGGAACATGTCATGACACAGGGCTCCCCCCGACTGAGTGTGTGGATGGGGTTTTACGACCCTCATGCTAGTTAGCCCAACCAACAAGCATCAGGTGTGGCTACTCAAGCCACCCCATCAACCACAAGGACATTTATTACTCTCTTTGCTCCACGTTCCATCCAAATCAAAGAATCCCAAATGCAACATGTGCTAACTTTCCCTCTTGCATTGTCTTTCACATCATCTCCCATAATCCTTTAAGTCTTTCAACTAACTTTACAGCTCTCTCCCATTGTTATCATTTTTTCAAATTAATTAAGGCCTTGCAGTATCCTTTCAAACAATCCTACCATATATTTAAGATTATAACACTACTGTTACACCAAGGATTTGTGTGTGAAGCTAGTTTGGCCTGTGTGTACAACACACATACCACACTTATCTTGCACTTATTGTCACACACTATGCTTATCTTGTATTTATGCATTTACTTGTTTCATTAAGATTTTTATCAGCCATGTAGCTAACATACCGCAAGACACTGATAAAAATCATCTCATCCATACGTGCTCCAGTGTGATCTACTGGTCAGGCGGTCACACACCCCAGACACCAATAAGATCACCCAGGATTCATGTGAAGTGTATTGTTGCAAATAGAGGAAATACAAAAGCCAACCACACAATGGGCCTTTGAACTCCGTCCTCCCCCTAACTATTCAAAACCTACTAAGACTAGAAAGAAAGTAAGTCGTATAGCTGGATTACCAGAACCCCAAAAAATAATAAAAATTTAAAAAACTTTGAACAAAAAAGTGTTAAAAAGACATTTTTCTTCGTTATTACTTGATTTTCCTTTAGTCTGACAACACCAGAAGTTTCTCATCTAACCTCAGTGCTTTGCTACAGAGGGGTCAAGAGTAATATTCTGCTTTCTTGCCCTCAAGGCTTTGCTACAGAGTGGTCAAGAGTAATCTGCATACCTATAGTTTAATAAATATGTATTCACAATGTTGACTTTATTATTGATTAACATAAAAAAAGGAATAAAAAATAAACAAACAAAAACCACAATCTCTCTTGATTAATGCAAAATTGGCCACTTCATCCACGGTCCTCCAGACCAATATATCCACTGCCCTTCTTAACCTGAGCGGCTGGCGACATGCCTGACTGGGAGAGGGGTGGGATTTATAAGCTTAACAAAAGCTTCTTCAACGATTCCTCGAGATCGATACAATCTTTAAGCCTACTCAAGGCTATTTCCTTTTGTCTTCCTTGATCGGCACGATATCTAAGCTTGCTCAAAGCTTTTTCCTACGATCATCCCTGATTGGTACAATATATCAGTCAGTCCTCACCTTAATTTGTTCGGGATCTCGTGTTGTCCCTTCTGAATCCGCTGTCACGGACTGATGACTCCTTCTTGGAGTCATAGAAAAAGAGGTCCAACAGAGCCAGACAGAATCTCATCGTCGTCGCCAAGTTGTTGGAGAATTCTCACTGCGTGTTCAGTGAAGTTAATCTTCCCGCTACAGGAAAATAAACTGAAAGTATTTATGATATTTATTCTGCAGAATAAAGACAAAGATACAGAGCTGCTTCAAAACAGTGAACTGATCAGTGTCGTTTTACAGATGAAAAAAACAGCTTATACAGTATACAGAGAAAAGGTTGTGGCTACTCTGAGACTGGCCATGTGATTCGCTGTTGCCTTCAGTAACAGCTGAAAACATGTTTAACAAAGAAAAACATTGAACACTATGGGTGCCGGGAAAGCATACATTGAGTGTTTATACAAATGGTCACTTTTGCGCGCAAGAAAAGCAGCGATAACGACTAAAACAGTTGTGCCAGTTGTGTACAGTAAGCTCTCCTGATAAAGAGGAGTTGGCAGTGGTCTCTAAACAACATATGCCTAAGCATTTAGGAATCACTTTGTTGGTAAAGTTTATGAACCATGAACAGGAGGCGCAGGAGGAAGAGCAGGTCGTCCAGTAATCAGAGGGTTCCTGGTTCGATCCCCCGTTCCTCCTGGCAGCACGTCGAAGTGTCCTTGAGCAAGACACTGAACCCTGAAGTGCTCTCGATGAGCTGGTTTGCACCTTGCATCGTTGTCGCTGCCATCGATGTATGAATGTGTGTGTGAGTGGTTGAATGTGAGGCGTATAACGTAAAGTGCTTTGAGCGCTATATAAAATGCAGTCCATTTACCATCTGCATTTTTCTCTCGCAGTGTGTGCGTGCGTGCATGCTTTCTTATGAGAACTGGTCTCCAAATTGACAATTTTTTGGTTTAGAAGTGGCACCAGAAACATGGGTCCTCGCTTACCCGGTGTGTTTACTTGCCCCACACTCTACCAGTACTAGAATGTGTGTTTGTGCATTTTAAACACACACTCACACTCACATACACTGGAAACTCGTGCGTGTTGCTTGGAGATATTAATTCCATATATAGGCTGCAGAGCACTTCCCGGACATAAAAAAAAAAACACTTGCCCATGTTTCATTTATGACCAGCAGGACAAAATGATAGTGGGAAAAGAAGAGGAAGAGAGGAGGAATTAATGGAAAGACGAGAGAGGGCGGGGGTTGGGAGCTGGGGGGGGGTCAAGAGACATGTTTTGCCGCCTCGCTATAATCCGCCAGCGCGTCTTCAAATGCGAATGAGCGCAGCAAGCAAGGGCCCGACATCGGAAACGGGATTGGAAATGGGGCCAATTAGGGAAATATCAAGTGACGGATCAATGCCTAATTGGTCAACTGCCGCTTCACTCGACAAATCCAATCAGACCCGGCTTTGTCCGAACTCGGCCCTATAGCAGCGACCCATTATGACTATTAATTATCCGCCGTAAGAATTACAATCGGAAAATATAATGTAATGATGGTGGCTAATCCCCTACTGCCCCTGGTGTACTTGTCATGCATCTATTACAGTGTAAACAATATGGTTGTTTCACAGATTTTTAAAGTGGTAATCTATGACATTGTTTGATAGTGGAAATCCCATATTTGTTTTAACTTTTTTTTGACTGCCACTTTTTAAGAAACAGCCATTCATTGTATTTGTATGAACATGTACTGTATGTGGTCATTGATATTCATATTTCCTTCACATTTTTTATTAATACCCTAGATACCCATAACAATAACTTATGCTGTGTGTATATCACATCTGGTTTATTCTGTATATTTGCATATATCTGACTATTTCTGTTTTGTCTTTTTTTTGTGTCGTTTTACTATTTGTATATATTTGACAATTGGATTTTTTTTTTTTAATAAATTTGTTTTTACTTCACTATTCTTACTATTCTATTCTCCAGAAATGCACCAAACCTCACCAGAACAAATTCACTCACCATTAACAAAGGAAGGGGAACTACTGTAAGTCGTTTTGAAGGGGATCCTGTTGAGAACAGAAACTTAATGAATCGCCGTTCCCAAATTTACATTTTCTGGAGCTGGTTATCTCAGTGTTTGCAGCATGGACGTTGTGAGGGACGGTTTTTATCACTCTGTGTGATACGTTTCATTGTGTTTTAATGGTTGCCGTCAAATTATGAATCAAACACGATTAATCACATGCTATTTGATTGATGTACTGCTGTACATTCTTATTTATTGTTATTGTTATTTACCTCATGACTGCTTATTATAATATATATTGTGAATTTGGTGTACTTGCTGGTTCCTTACAGGGGATCAGTAAAGTATTATCTTATGTTATCTTATGATAGATACATAGGTAGGTAGGTAGGTAGGTAGGTAGGTAAGTAGTAAAGAAAGTAAGTAGAGAGATAAGATAGATAGATAGATAGATAGATAGTGTCAGCAACAACTTTCATCAAAAAATCGGCAAAAATGATAAAGGAATTAAATAAAAATGTAAAAAAGATATATATGGATAAAATTGAAAATATACTATAAATGATAAACTAATGAATGAAACGAAATACAAGCTCAGAATTAAGAGAAAAACGTAAAAGAAAGAATAAATACAAATAAGAATTGAAGTGACCCAAAAGGGAAAAATGTGGTCATCCACAATAACTGATGAAATAAAGCAGTGAACCAGAAAGATGAACCTAAAGATGAAAAAATGGTAATTTACACAAAACCGAATGATATAAACATTTAATATAAGCCACAAAAGATTTTTTTTTTTTTTTAAATAGTAGTAAACCTCAAAAAAAGGACAGTATGCATACACCTCTGTATTAACAACTTGACATTCTGTAGGTTTACCGACTAATTTTTATTTGTTGTGTAAGTATGGTCACCGCTAGATCGCCACTGCATGTTTTTCCTTTCAGAGGAGCCTCCGTCTGTGAATTAGCCCAGTTGTCCTTTAGAGTGTAAAAAGGGGGGAAGACGTACGATGCCACCGGGGGACTTTAGGGAGGAAAACACTGCCGGGACCCGCTGCTTTCCCCCATTGTCCGAATGTAGGCTAAGCATCACTCACAGAAAAAACTGCCGTCTTTGTCCATCTCTGCATGGACCAGGTCACTCAGGCTGGGTAGAGATCTCGCATGGCCTCATGGTTTTTCGTGTTGTGTGCGAGTGGCGGCGCGTGAATCTGCAATGTATGCACATACAGTATAAAATAAATGGGGGTTGGGGGGGTATTACTTATTTTGGCCATCAGATGTCATTTGGCCAATTGTGTCATCGAAGAAGGTGGTCACCCCATATCGTGTGGCATTCGGCTGAAGTTATTCTTCTCCATGCCAGATACATTTTAAAGATGTAAAAGATGCCAATCAGTCGGGGTTTAGGTCTAGTTTTCCCTTGAAGTCGAGCGAGTGTGTAGTTGCCAATGTCAGTTGGCAGCCATTTGGAAAGCCATATGGACTTGTTATCGATGTGGTGACCCATGATTTTAAATATTGCCGTAAATTCACCACGGCTGCTTTTATATCCAGGTTTGATTATAAAACAACAGCAGTTTGCAAACCAAATTAATTCACTAAAATGCATTTCCGTCTCCATGGTTTAGGCTTCAAGTACAGCTTGTGTCCCTCTTACAACAGCTATACAGAAGTTAGATATATTCCGATGCGAGTGTCTTATTAACTAGGTGTAAAGGCATAGTGGGTGCGGCACAATGCGCCTATGCAGAGTCGTGCAGTGCATTGCTATGAGCCAATGACTGTTTTCAGCAACCCGATTAATAGAACGGCCGGATCAATATCTCTAATGTCGTGGTATGAAGGACTGGCCATGGAGAATCAATCAGGCCCGACGAGCGCTACGGGACACTGTGGTGTATTGAAAGGACTCCAATGAGTCAAGTTAAATTGGAGCTGCTTTTGAGCGCTGTTTTCATTTCCAAACTAAATGACAAAAACTCAGGGCTGTCACTTGGTTTTCGAAATCAGAATCGGCTCTAATCTAAGTACATTTTCACATACAAGGAATTTTTCGTCGTGAAGATCGGTGCATTGCTGTACAGACAATTGACACAAAAAAGCAGTCTGAAAAACAAAACAAAACAAGAATGGCTAAATGTATGAGAATAGCCAGATACCCTAAGAAAATAGCCAAATGAAGAAAGGGAAAATAGCCAAATATATAATAATATACATAATATACAAAAAATAAAATGAGCAGAGGCCAAGCGTCGGTATGGTTGTTAGTATTGCTATGGTATAAAATATAAATATAGATGGATATACTTTGGGTTGCCGACTTTCTCACTACCAAATACGGGCCAGTGGCATGCCACCTTTTGTCCGCTGCACGGTTCGACAGCGGTGTGGGCATGGTGCTGTGTGAATATACTGCACAGTGTATATTCATAATCGTATTGAATTGGAGAGGCAAAGCATGTGTATATTCCATTTAGTCTGCAGCTACACACAAACCGGATCATTATGTGTATCAGTCTGTGAATGTACCTCAAGATAAATGATCAAAGAAATCACAGTTTGGACCTTTACAGCAAAACAAACAAATCAAAACATTTCAAATGCAAAAGAGGAAAAGAGGGACATGACTCACCAAGTCTTTTTTTTTCTTTCTGTCTTTTCTATTTTGCAGTTTTATCAATATTTGCAGGTTTATCCATATTTGCACATGCAAAACCAATCGAACAACACCAGACATTACCAAGACCTTTTTAGTTTTTTGTTTTTTTTGCAGGAATTGGCACATTTACGCAACCCGTACGACTGATGCGCGTGATGAGGCCTGTGCCTGTGACAATCTCTATAGCATAGCTTCCCAGATAGTATTTACCAGTTAATGCTCAGAGGCTCATAAGCTAATCAGTCGTAAACAGAGTTCAGGAAGTTTCTCTTTTGACCTTTCATACTATTTTGGTACCTGCGTGGCTGTTTCCCGCAGTTTCTCTCATTGGGCAGTGGCGAATTAAAGAGAAATTGATTTGGAGAGGAAAAGGTTCGGATCAGTGAAACTGTTTTGAAAGAAAAGTTGTTGGTTGGAGTCAATACGGTGGCCTTTTCCCATTAAGAGGGTCGGGTCTGCTTTCTGTACCTTGTGCCCAAAGAAGAAGGAAAAAAAATCGACAACATAATGTTTCACTGCTGCGGTCTCTCAACACCGTTTTCCCCTCTGCGGGGGCCATCTTTGCTCCAATCTGGGAAGAGTTCTTGGGTTTGAATCGCCAGGATTTCCAATGCAACCAAACTAGCGCTGAAGGGTAAAGGATAGGTCGGTTGTTGTATGACCCTAATTTAAATGTTGCTTCTCTCCGGTGCAAAATTATACACCTCACCCACCTTGCAAATGGTTACACTCTCTCAAATCTATAGAGATCTGAACCCAACTTGTGACAGACAGGTGTCGCCAAGCACCGGCGCGCCATGTATACATGGACGCATGTTCTGGTCCCGTTCTACCGTCCTGCCGGGTCTTTGGTCTCGTTTGTCGAAGGTTTCGGGAAAATCGATTGACCCTAATGCCATGGTTGGGTAGCATTAGGGTCAACACAATACCACCACCCACAGTACCACTGTCCTCCCAGGAGGCCGGCTTTACAGCCTTTGTCACCCTACCAGCCAGACGCTTAGTCAGACGATTGCTCAACTGGAAACCTCCAACACCTTCTTCTGCCTACCCTATGGATAATGGGAGACCTCAATTTTGTCAAACTGGAAATAATCGGCTGCATAATGTATGGTGCTATGTATAGGGCTCCCTGAGGAAATTCTGCAAGATGTGGGGCCCTTTTTTTGAGTATATACTGTATGAGAGCTGGACTTCCTAGATATTCCGGAATGACTGATTAGGGATTTTATCAACATTAATGTGAAATTGTGATGTGACAGGCAGCGGACCGACCAACAGCTAATATCCTTTGGTTTGTAGTATTTGTCTCGTCTTGGTCTTGAATTGTTTCTATCTTTCTTACTACTGGCACCTTTGTTTTATCACTATTGTATTGACCAAATGTTATTGTATTGCCTATATTTTCTATTTGGAAAATGTCGATAGACAGATTGTGGGAAAAAAAGTGTTGCTGGCCATCGATTAGAACTGCTCACAGCACAAACTCGAACAAAACGTTTGCCCCATTGAACTGCAGTGAAGCACAGTGAGAAGCTGCAGCAGAGTGGAAAGCTTTCAGTGACGTTGTTGCTATGAGCAGCTATGAAATGAAGGGAAACAGCATTTGGTATCCAGCATTTAGTGTTGAAAACATTTTGGATTTGACTTGTCGTAAGTGACTCAAGGATGGAGTGTGTCTGAGCTGAGTCTGAGCCCATGGTGTTGACCTAGCACTTACAGTCTCGTAATAATTGAGTACATTCAGTATTGGGTATTTCAGTACTTTGACTTGTGTTAGATGTCGAGTAGAGGAGTCTTTTTCGTCTTCTCCCGTTAGGGGTGGCCACAGCGGATCATCTGCCTCCAACACCTTCTGTTCTGCACATCTTCCTCCCTTACACCGATCGCCTGCACGTCCTCCCTCACCACATCCGTAGAGCTTCTCTTTGGCCTTCCTCTTTTCCTCTTGCCTGGCAGCTCCATCCTCAGCATCCTTCTCCCAATGTAACTCTCATCTCCAAATAGAGGAGTATACCAGAGTATTTATACCAGTTCATGAGAATAGGATACGAGTAGAGATGGCACAATACCACTTTTTGTTTTCTGATACCGATACTGAAATCTTGAGTATCTCCTGATACCAATCCGATATTTTTTCAGAGTACTTACTTACTAGATGTCGAATGGATGACTTTGACCTTCACCAGGGTATTTTTTTTCTGAGGCAGGGTATTGATTCTAGTTCTGAGAGTAGAGACGACACGATCCCAGTTTTTTCTTATGCGATACCGATACCATATTTTAGAACTATGAAGCTTTAAATTAGCTACTTTTATGGATGCGCAAAGGCACCAACTGCTCAAACAAACACTTTACTACCTCACAGGTAGAAATACCAAGCCAACGACATGACTTGTTACAAATCGAATAGAGGTCGGAGATAAGATAAGACACAACTTTACTCATCATTTATTCACTAATTATTCTTTAATCCCTGTTGGGTAATTCAGGTGTTGCAGCAGCAAAACCGTGCGTAAATATGATAATAATAACAAAATAATTCAATAAATATGAATAAAATTGATACAAATTGAAAATGTCATTTTCCAAACATTTTGAGACACATCCACTCACTTCCTTGATCGAGGGATCTGAGGCTCTGTCAGAGATGAAGTGTTGAAACCAAACATTTCCGACCGGACTGGATCGCTGAGAGGATTGGATCGGATTCATCTCCGGTATCTGACCCGGTCTGATCGTCCCGGTCCCGGGTACGGGATCAGTACCAGGTACGGGATCGGTACCGAGGGATCTGAACAAAAGGTTGAGATTTGGAGCACCTCCGTCCTCCACCCACACCTCCACCCTCGGAGGCTTCGGCCCTGAGGTTTCTCACACACACATAAGCCCCTTTCCCACTTGCGCTGAAAGCTGTAAATCTACTGGCAATTTTCTGTATTGGTGTCATGTTGGAAAAGGAGCCGGTCTTGATGGTCCGTAAAAGTTGTTCCGTAAATTTCCCCACTCTCTTTTTATTTAATGATTTATTTCCATATTTTAACTGTGCTGTCAGCATGCTATGCATACAAAGAAGAGTATTTGCATGCCATTGCATTTAGGACAGACGAATTGTCCCCACTCTCCATCTAGTATAATTTCCGGGAAAATACCAGTACAGCTGTGAATTGCTGTGGGGGTGGAGCCAAATCCAAATAAAGCACTAATAGTGGATTTTTACAAATGTACATTGCTTGCTAATATTTCAAAAGTTATTTGATTTCGGGAGGAAAAAGAAATATTCTGCAAAAATCTAGACCCGAAAAGTCTGATCCGAACCGTGGAGCTCGGCTGCAGAGACGAGAAAGTCTCTACGGAGACAGGTCTTTAAATTCTCCAACTGTATTATTTTGCTCCTTAAAAATGCCACTCAGACCCGAGATGTATCTTTCACAGTTCAGGGATGCGGTGCGGGGGCATCTGGCACGAGTGCTTCGCTTGGCCGCCGCCTGCACCGCGGCACGGTGCTGGAGAGGGAGCGAGCGGACAGGGAGAGGGAGCACGGGTGGAGAGCGTTCATTCTCCGGAGGCAGAGGCTGTAGGACAGGTTGAAAATGATAACACTGATTTAATAACTTTGGGTTTAGGATTATTGCGTCTGGGGACAGGGGCTCTGTCAGCGGAGGGAACCGAGACCGTCCGGGAGGGGGGGCGGGGAGACGGGGAGCAAAGCGCTGGTCTAAAAACCAATTCTGTTGCCCGGTCTCGCTTGATATTAGACACCTCTTGCTCGGTAATGACGTAATGTATCCGGAACAGTCATCTATGTGGGAACAGACTCCATACGGAACTTTTCTCGAAGGACAATTTATGTGAATGACTACCTACTGCCTTTGCCGGATATTTTTTATCCATCAATGTTAAGGATTTCATGTTGGAAAGGGGCTTTACACACGCACCCACACACACACACACACACACACACACACACACACGGACACATGCACAAACATCTGTACACACGCACGCACACACAGTGACGCACAAACTTGTCTCCCCTCTGCTTCTCATTTGCTCATCTCCCTTACACACACACACACACACACACACACACACACACACACACACACACACACACACACACACACACACACACACATGCACGCATGCATGCGTGTGCCTCATGGATTTGTTTTCTCTGTTTTGAGGGGGATTATGGGATGAAGGAGTGTGTGTGTGTGTGTGTGTGTGTGTGTGTGTGTGTGTGTGTGTGTGTGTGTGTGTGTGTGTGTGTGTGTGTGTGTGTGTGTGTGTGTGTGTGTGTGTGTGTGTGTGTGTGTGTGTGTGTGTGTTGTGGGAGGGCGGGGCATGGCAGCATTGTAGTTTAGTTCAGTCCAGACCAAACCCACAATGGCGGCACATATTCCGCTGCATAAAAGGCCATGAGTCCACAACATTCTGGACGGGCAGAGAGAGGGCGGGCGAGAGAGAGAGAGAGAGAGAGAGAAACTAAAATCCTGTACATAGCTGAGTGTCCGGATATCGTTTTGTGTGGCGATGGGTCCTGTGTTTACTCAGAAATGACCGGAGCTGCACCGCATAGTGAATAATCGACAGACTAAGACAGACAGTCTGTATCGGTCAGCGTCGATGCTAGCAGGATTATTCAAATATCAGCAGTGTGTGTTTGTGTGTGTGTGTCTGTGTGTGTGTGTGCTTGCCTGCCTGCATGTGTGTGTGTGTGGTATATTTTTGCTTTTTTACTACTATTATTTATACGTATCCAGATTTGACGGAAGACATCTACGGATTCAAAACCATGACAGTGGGATAATAAGTATATTTACATTTTGGGTTTTTTTGCGAGAACTGTTTTTATTTTTTGTTATTTATTTTATGTTTTGAGTTATCGCTCTAATCCCCAGCTGTTCAAAATCTCGCAGCGACATTTGGGTCGGACATTGATTAACGATACTGACATTTGCATATTCCCGGCGTGTGTTTTTCATATTATTTCTGAGCTCAGAATGTTATTTTATGTTAAATTTCCACACAAAATCGACTGATCAACTGGCTATTTTTATTCATTTTCATTTTTTAGAAGATGAAGGCCTCCAACATTGTTTTCTTCAATCCTTACAAGGAAAGCTGCACGTTTTGCAATGCAATGACTGACTGATGTATATGCCCGGCGGACAGCGCAATATGGGGATGGATCGGCTGGATTCTTATGGCAATGATATCCTTGTCTAGTACGCATTTGAATATAA
Organism: Zeus faber; assembly: GCF_960531495.2. Taxonomy (NCBI): domain Eukaryota; kingdom Metazoa; phylum Chordata; class Actinopteri; order Zeiformes; family Zeidae; genus Zeus; species Zeus faber. Next base: position 39,426,949 of record NC_137189.1, read on the forward strand.
GTATATTTTACACGTCACCCATTTTCATTCGTCACCCACATCATTTTCCTATTTGTGAAATCAATCATTTCAAATTTGTGGAGGAATTTGAGGAAAATCCTTTCTCATCAGTTTCCTCTGTAGCTGTTTCGGTCCTTAAGTTTACGGCTAGCTGTATTTATGTATATACTGTATATATATACATATATATATATATATATTTTTTTTTTTTATTTTATTATTATTATTTTTTATTTTTTTTCTCTTTCTATTAAGTATAATGGGATGCCTGCTCCATCCATGACAACCTTGTCATTACCGGAGGAGATCATGCTAAACTAGCCAGTGGACCGAGGCCAGATTAGAGGCTTGTTCATAGTAACGCTGCTTTGCGTAGGATGAATATACATCCCGTCGCGTGGATGGTTGATTGAAACGGATGGAAGGGCAGTGAGGGAGATACTGTTCATTACAGTGAAGGGCGATTCACTTTAACAAAGTAATAGAACTGCGATGGTGATCACTTCTCATCTATACTTGGAGATGAGCTGCTTTTGCATGATGAACCACCAAACTCAAAGGACGGGTCGCTTTTCAACCACAGGCCTTATTAAAATGTTGGTTCCCGTTTATAACTGTTCATAGCACAACCTCGCAGAACGCTTTGCTGTCAAGAAACGCACCGTGCTGCAGCTTCCCCCTGTGCTTCAATGCAGTCGACAAAGCCATTGTTGCACTTCCATAAATCCGCTCTTTAAGCTTGATCCCCTCTAACGCATGAGACTAGGAACAGGAAGTTGTGCTGCTTCCTACTGGTAACCTGCTATGCCAAATGTTACACTCTGGATGTACTGTGGTAATTTCTGGTCCCTGCTAAAATCATGTTCAAGGAACGCACACATATTCCATTCCCCAAACACAACCTTGCAGAACACTGTACTGCTGGGAAACTCGCTGCAGCTGCTGTGCTTCAATGCAGCAAAGTTGAAAAGAAAAAGATAAAAATCCTTTTCAGGAACGGGAAACTCTCATCGTCAGACAGTCATTCAGAGCTTAAACCAAAAATAAAATGGTTGCAAATTGCGCATTTCATCAGGTTTTTCAGGGTTTCATAGATTTTTTTGCACTTCCGTAAATCAGCTGTTTTGGCTGGATCACGTTAACGCACAAGATTGGAAACAGGAAGTTGTGCCGTTTCCTAGTGGCAACTTGCTGTAGCCAACATTTATAATCATGTAAAAGAAATGCACTTTTCCCCTTCCCCAAGCACAACCTTGCTGAACGCTGTACTGTCTCGAAACTTACAACTCTGCTGCTGCTTCTGACTGTGCTTCAATGCAATCCAAAGGGGCAAACGCCTAAAAGAAAAGGTAAAAGTGTCCTTTTTGAACACTGGAAACTAATTTTAAAGTCTTTCGATGTTATGCTGAGAAAAAAATTGTCGCAAACTGTGACTTTATCACCCCCGCAAATCAACTCTTTTGGCGACATCTGTGCTCATGTAAGAGAGTGGAAACAGGAAGTTGTTCCACTTCCTACCTGCTGTAGCGAACGTGAGATTGGTCCCCGATGAAACGTGCATTATAAATTAAATATATTATTATTATTATTATTATTATTATACTCTTAACTTTACGCTCTGTATGTGCTGCCACAATTGCAAGAGGTAGCTTTGAATAAAATGTTATTAAATCACCCAGCCTTCCCTCTTTCCTCCTCTGGCCCCCCCTTGAAAAATCTACAGTGACATTGTTATCATGATCTAGATTTAACAAATCAGGCAAAAGATTTTGCAGAGCACCCGCCATCGATCACCCCGGCCGCAGCGCTGTTATTTTGCTGCAATCTATCACGCTAATCAGTGCTTTCGCACACGTCCAGCCCACATGCAGGCAGGGAGAGTACAAGCCAGGCTAATTGGACTGTCGGGGACTGAAAGCGTCGGGGTCGTAGTTTGTTAGGGACAAACTATGCACGGGGACAAACAGCTGCCGCCTGAGTGTTGCTGGCGTTGTTGTTGACACATTTCGGAGATCTCGGAAAAGGAAAATGCGATGATCTGTGATATGGGATCTCCGAGGGTGGACTTTTGCTTTGCTGAGACTGCACATCATTAAGCTTTGAAAAGATTCCCGACCTATTCGCTTTTTCCATCCTTCCCATCAATCCAATCGATCAGATTCATGGATTCTCTCATCCTACTGGATAATTGATCAGGGAGTAATGACACTAAAACGGCCGTGAAACCAAGCGAAGCCCATAAATAGTCAATAACGTCTAAGCAGTTAGGACACTAAGTTCTCCAATTGGCCTAGCAGTAGCCGATTCCCAAATGGACCGGGAGTTTCAGTTGCATCCATTTTCTTAGCCTATTTCACAACAAAGACCTATTTCACACCAAAATCAAATCCAAATCAAATCCAAATCAAATCTGACGATTTAGATTGAGACACTCACGCCGTACTGATCCTTCATTCATTGTAAGTTATCACTAGCTCTCATTCGCAGGCATCTGTAAATAATTCATGTTGGCTGAAGTGATTGTTCCTGTTATAACTCGTTGTTGTTCTTTTTTTAGCCACAGGAACAAAATGTCGGGCTGGCCGCCCCCGGGCCCAGGCTCCTGGGGGGGCCTGCAGGGGCCCCCTTACTGCTGGGACGGCGTGACCACCACCAGGGACCCACGGGACTACCTCACCCAGTAAGCAGCATCGCCCCAAACAACCCAAACACCTGCTGGATACTGGGATACTAGGTTTTTCCACACACATAGAAGCACGTTAGATGTAAATGTGATTTGGTTTTTGTTTTTTATTAGAAAAAAAACCCCTGATTATGAAGGGTTAGAGTCATTATGTTGTAAATAAGCAAGGGGTCCCAAAGGCCCCCCCGGGGTGGACTAAGTTCTGACCAAAACACATATTATTGGGGCAGTTTCGTGTACCACACACCACCGAACTGGCATTTCAGGGACCTCCGGCACAGAGACACAGATGACAGGTTTGTAAACACACAAATTTATTGTGGAGCGGGGGCTTGATAGAACAAGCCCCGGATCGATGGACAGCATGACGTGACAGGGCTCCTCTCTCCTGAGTGTGTGTGGGGATGGGTTTTTTTCCTGTTGCTCGTTAGACCAACCAACAAGAAACAGGTATGCAGCCACTCTGATCATGGGCCCCAATTACCTAGACCCAGGTATGGTGTGGCTGCTCAAACCACACCATCCCCACACCACAATTATTATATAGAAAAAATATATAATACATATATATATACAGTATAAACACCCCAAAACAACAATGTGTGTGTCTGCAGTCTGTCTATCTATCTATCTATCGAACTATCTATCGATCTATCTATCTATTTATCTATCTATCTATCGAACTATCTATCTATCTATCTATCTATCTATCTATCTATCTATCTATCTATCTATCTATCTATCTATCTATCTATCTATCTATCTATCTATCGATCTGTCGATCAATCACTCATCGATCAACCTCCCTCTTTCTCTCTCTTTTTCGCTCACTCACTCTCCAGCAGCCTCCTCCATAGTTTTTTACCTCCATTTTCCATCCCCTGCCCTCATCTGCACCCGATCCTCTCTCCCCTACCTCGCTCCCTTCTTAACATCTCCCCGAGCTGCAGGGCTTCCGCCGAGGCCCGTTGGGAATTTCAATATGTACATTTATCATGTATTTCACGGATTTTGTGTAAAATATTCGCTGTGAGGCAGCAGGAAGTAGCCAATCAGGTTCCGTCCTGTTGGTCAGTTTAACTTGGAGACTTAAACTTACCAACAATATGGATTGGTTTGACTTGAGATTTGCTGTATTATTCTACACCAGTGGGAGCCTTTAAGGTACGATCAGGTTAAGTTAGGTAATATAAGATAAGATAAGGTTAAGTTAGGTAAGATAAGATAAGATTAGGTTAAGTTAGGTAATATAAGATACGATAAGGTTAAGTTAGGTAAGATAAGATAAGATAAGGTTAAGTTAGGTAAGATAAGATAATGTTAAGTTAGGTAAGATAAGAAAAGATAACATAAGATAAGGTTAAGTTAGGTAAGATAAGATAAGATAAGATAAGGTAAAGTTAGGTAATATAAGATAAGATAAGGTTAAGTTAGGTAAGATAAGATAATGTTAAGTTAGGTAATATAAGATAAGATAAGGTTAAGTTAGGTAAGATAAGATAATGTTAAGTTAGGTAAGATAAGATAAGATAAGATATGGTTAAGTTAGGTAATATAAGATAAGATAAGGTTAAGTTAGGTAAGATAAGATAATGTTAAGTTAGGTAAGATAAGATAAGGTTAAGTTAGATGAGATAAGATAAGATAAGGTCAAGTAAGGTAAGACAAAATAAGATAAGGTATGGTTGAGTAAGGTAAGATAAGGTTAAGTTAGGATAAGGTTAGATAAGATAAGATAAGGTTAGATAAGATAAGGTAAGATAAGATGAGGTTAGATAAGATAAGGTACATGTAGATAAGATAATGTTAGATAAGATAAGGTTAGATAAGATAAGATAAGGTTGGATAAGATAAGGTACGTTAAGATAAGATAAGTTTGGATAAGGTAAGATAAGGTACATTAAGATAAGATAAGGTTAGATAAGATAAGGTACGTTAAGATAAGATAAGGTTAGATAAGATGAGATAAGGTTAGATAAAATAAGGTTGGATAAGATAAGATAAGGTTAGATAAGATAAGGTTAGATAAGATAAGATAAGGTTAGATAAGATAAGATAAGGTTATATAAGATAAGGTTAGATAAGATAAGGTACGTTTCGATTATATAAGGTTAGATTAGATAAGGTACGTTAAGATTAGATAAGGTTAGATAAGATAAGGTACGTTTCGATTATATAAGGTTAGATTAGATAAGGTACGTTAAGATTAGATAAGGTTAGATAAGATAAGGTACGTTTAGATTAGATAAGGTTAGATAAGGTAAAGTTGGATAAGATAAGGTACGTTAAGATTAGATAATGTTAGATAAAGTAAGGTTAGATAAGATAAGGTAAGTTAAGATAGGATATGGTTAGATATGGTGAGATAAGATAAGATGAGATCAGGGCCTGTACTCACAAAACATTTCATCTTACTTAAGAGGTCTCACAAAAAGCAGTAAAGGTTGCTAGCTCAAAGTTTACTCTTAAAACCTATTCACAAAGCTGATGAAACCAACTTTCACTCAGGAATGGGGAGAAATCTTAAGTTAAGAGAAAGGGCGCAGTTGACCTCGTTGCTATGGATGATGTCATGTTTCTTGAACAAGCTTACTTACTAGGCCCACAGTGACTGGCTGATAGGGGACGGGTCTCTGTCAGTGATTTCATCACAGAACTGGTGTCATGTTGCCATATTCAAATAAAAATGGAGGCTAAGTGTCACTGATTACACATGAAACCAAGAATAATACACTGACTCGTCAAGTATATGTTGAGGTGTTTGTCAGCAGCCTCTATCTCTCTACTGACAGATGACTGAGATGTCCTCGGTTGGTCAGAGCTGCATTGCTGCTTGTTCCCTGTGGCCAAGCCAATACCCTGGCAGTCAAGCCTGTACCTTTTTGAAAGCTCAGTTTCATGAAATGCTTCTAAATCGTTGACGTCTTCCTGAGACGGACTGTCGGCAGCAGCAGTTTTGGGGTTGTTTGTGATTTGGGAGTCCTCTTGACTTGACTTTTCACAGATTTAGGAGCTGTTTTTTGTGCTAAAACGCTTTGTGAAATACTCTTAGAACAAAAATTGAGGAGTCCTAAAATTAGGATGGACACGCCCATTATTTTGAAGAGTTTCTTCTAAATCAGCTAGTTGGGAGCTACTTTTAGCCTCAAGATGTTTTCTGAATATGGGCCCCTGTTACAGTATATAAGATAAGGTTATATAAGATAAGGTTAGATAAGACGTATCAATTCCTTTGGCACGTTCAGGTGTTGGAGCAGTAGAAGTGGACAGACAAGTGCAAGTCAAAATAATATATAATTAAGAAATGATGAATATTACTGTAGATAGTATGTGTGTATCATAATATGAATGATAGTACAAGTAAATAGTACAGTACGTTGGTATAGTAAATACGCATACAGCCATACAGTATAAACATACTGTATCTATCTCTGTGAAATACTGAATACTGATTGGTCAATAGCGGCAACCAGCGGTCAATTATTTCAGACTTAGAACCACTGTCAACAATAACCCGAACCCTGGAACATGAGAAATGAACGGTGAATAGGTTGGGTTCGGCTTTTTTTTTGTTGGGCCCATGGTCTTTGTGGTGCAAGACTCGCAAAAGTCTCGATCAATATCCTGGCATATCGATCAAATCTCCAGAGCCGAGCGAGTGGGTGAATCTCGAACTTTGTCCAAGTCCAAGGCGTTTGGCATTACTCGTATTGAATGTGACTGATTTACCCTTTTCATTCCGCCAAAATCGATAATATCGACGGAAATAAACGATTCTCGTGAGAGTTCCAATCACAAGAACGGAGCCGAAGCGACTCTCCGACTCTCGCAACGCCGACTCAATCAAAGGAGCCAGTGGCGACAAAAAAAGGAAACGACCGTTTTTACCAGGTCGCTCGTGACGGGAAAAAAAAGGAAGCCAACCTTTTCCTCACTCCAGCCCATATCCGTCAGTTAAAAAAGTAAAGCGCCGTGATTCATTCCCCTTTGCTGCGTGTTCGCCGCCCGCAACCGGCTCTTCCTGACTCCCCTCCCTCGCCCGCCGCCGCGTCACGCCGAGAACGACGGGCGACGCCGGTCGACGCGACCGCATCTCAAAAACAGGAACAAGGGGCCAAAGCCGTTCCACTTTGTGAGGAGCCGCGCGACCGTCGGGATAACGGACAGCCAGCCCTCCCTTATCTGGAGATAACCCCCTGCGGGGTGACTGGAGGCCGGCTGTCCGCTATCCCCGTACGTGGTCCGTGGAGATAGCGACGACAGCAACAACGGCATCCTGATAAGCAGCCACGAACTCCTTCCCCAAACGGGATCCACTCACAAATGAGTAATTCGCAACGACGAATTCGCTTTCCTCTGTTCTCCTCTCTTCCCATCACCTGTTCCTCCCTCCTCCCTCCCTGTCGGCCTGTCCTCTTCTCCCCTGCTCCTCTCTCCTTCTTTCCTCCTCCCCTCCTCCCCTCTTTTCATTTTTTATTTTCTTCTCCTCCTCTGCTTTTTTTTCTCTCCCCTCTCCCCTTTCCCCGCTTCTTCTCCTCCTTCTCCCTCCCCCCTCCCGCCGTACCGATCCCGTCCCCTTTGCTCCTTTTCCTTCCTAACCTCCACTCTTTTCCTCCCCCCTCCATCCCTCCCCTGTCCTCTCCGCTCCTCTTTTTTAACCCCTCTCGTCCCCTCTTTTCTTTCCTCTCCCCTCACCCCCTTCTCCTCTTCCCCTCCCTCTCCTTCTCTCCTCCACCCCTCTCCTCCCTCCTCCACCCGGCTCCTCTTTTCTTGTCTTCTCCTCTCCTCCACTCTCCACCCCTCTCCTCTTCTTCTCTTCTTCCCACCCCCTCCCTTTCTCTCCCCTGTTCTCCTCTCACCCCCTTTCACCATTCCTCCCTTCTCTTTTCCTCCTCTCCTCCACCCCCCTCCAATTCTTCTCCCTCCATCTTGTCTCCGTCCCTTCCTCTCCTCTTCACTCACTCATTTTCTTCTCCTCTGCTATTTTTCCTCTCTCCTCTCCTTCTCCCTTCTCTTCTCCTCCTTCTCCTTACCTCCTCCCTCCGTACCTATCCTGCCCTCTTGGCTCCTTTTCTTTCCTTCCTCTCCTCCTTTCTTCCCTTCTCCTCTTCTCTTTTTTCTTCTCCTCTCCTCTTTTCCTCTCTTATCCTCCTTCTCCCTCCCTCCACCCCTCTCCTCTCCTCTTCTTCCCCCTCCTCTCCCCTCCTCCTCCCTCCAGACCTCTCCTCTTTTCTTGTCTTCACCCTCCCCTCCTCCTCCTCCTCCTCCTCCTCCTCCTCTCTTCACCCCTGTCCTCCCCTCTCCTCTTTTATTTTATTCTACTCTACCCGCCTCCCCTCCCCTCCTCTCACCCCCTCTTTCCTTCTGGCCAAAAAGAAGGGAATGTGATGTGAGCGGTGGCTCCGTGGCTTTGTTCCCAGACTGGAGCTGATGGCTTAAGTGAAGGTGACACACTTATCCACATTGAGTGCCACAATTGGATTTCCGGGAGAGAGAGAGAGAGAGAGGGAGGAAGGGAGAGGGAGAGTCAGATCGACAGACAGACAGACAGACAGAGAGAGAGAGAGAGAGAGAGAGAGAGAGAGAGAGAGAGAGAGAGAGAATGTGCAGTAATGCAGTGACTTGTCCTGGTTGGATTGTTTCTTTAATTTAACCTTAACTTCACTGAGCGCTGTCTTCAAACAGGAAATGTGGTCGAGAGGGAGGGAGAGAGAGAGGGAGGGAGAGAGAGAGAGAGGGAGGGAGAGAGAGAGGGAGGGAGAGAGAGAGGGAGGGAGAGAGAGAGAGAGAGAGGGAGGGAGAGAGAGAGGGAGGGAGAGAGAGAGAGAGAGGGAGGGAGAGAGAGAGGGAGGGAGAGAGAGAGAGAGAGAGAGAGGGCGAGAGAGAGAGGGAGGGAGGGAGGGAGGGAGGGAGAGAGAGAGAGGGAGAGAGAGAGAGAGAGGGAGAGAGAGCGAAAATGAATTCATAATGATGGCTGAAATGGCAAGATTTTTACAATGACATCACAATGATCAGAGGGAACTTCACCAAATATCATCATATTTGTCAATATCGGCTCATGGATTAAAAAGCATATGTTGAATGTAAATATTATATATTTTTTATAAAACTAATATTTCAGGCCTCTGGTGAGATCCTCTAATCGTCATAATTTAGACTCACCATATTACAATATACAAATTAAATGATACAAGTTAAAAATGTATAGTGAGGTTACTCACAATGCTTTAATGTGGAAATGCTTAAGTGTCGCAAGTGATGATCTCATAGCTTAGAACAACTATATGATTGTGTTTTTATTAATAAAATTATGATTAGCTTTATTTATTTATAGGTATTGTATATGTATATTTATTTGTTCGATTTTTTCTTTTTTGTTTTTCTATTCATTAATTTCGTTTTTTGTTTTTATTTACTTTTTTTTATGAAACAGTGCTTCAAAATAAGAGTGCCAAACCAGAAATTATTATTATTATTTATTCATACATATTTTTTTTACTTTTAAAATTACATTTTTTTTATTTTCTATTGATTTATTTATTTATATTATTTATTTACATATGAAGAAAATATGTATTAATTAATTTTTACTTTACTCTATGATGTTGTGATGGCCACCAGTTTGGAAACGGTGCTTAGAAATAAATGCGCAGCACCATAAATTCGGTAGCCGCCGATTAAATGATGTATGTATTTGATTTTTGAAAGCACAACCCAGTTTGGGATCGGGAGGCACGTGTTGAGAAACCACCAGGACTAGAGAAGGAAAGAAATAAAGACGGGAAAGCAAACGAGAAGAGAGAGAGAGAGAAAGCATACACCCTCCATTGTTGTTGTTGTTGTTGTTGTGGGCTGTTTTCGTTTTATTTTTTTAGCCCTCATCCTTTCTTCCTCCACATCACCTCCCTCCCCCCGTGTTGCCATGGCTACCGCAGCAGCAGAAGCAGCAGCGGCAGTATCACCGGGGACGTGACCTTCCAGTCGAGCCCCGGCTTTGGCCCGGACTCTCTGCCCTCTTTTGGGTTGGTCTGGGGAGAGAGGGGATTAAAAAGGAAAAACCCGGCCGCCACCGCGTCCCCGATTGGAACACGCCTCATTACCGACAGATTTACTTCCAGAGTCTCAGTGTCTGTATGCGCGACACATTAATGAGGACGGCAAGAGAGAGAGAGAGAGAGAGAGAGAGAGAAAGAGAGAGAGGCAGGTGGAGCACAGTGGTGGGAACAGGTTTTTGTCTTTATTGGCCGGGGCAGAGCGAAGCCCCGGTTATACCTTGGCGCGGGCGGGGCGCGGCGTCTGCGTTTATAGCCGGCACATTCTCCGTTGCGGTATTCTCAGAAACCACGGGTGGCAGTTGAGAGAATGTGCCATATGAAGCAGGAAGTGGTAAACGAAAGCTAGTAGACACAAGACGGCGCTCCAACACGGCTGCACGCACAGAATAAGAGCTTGTGCCGAGGAGTAATTGCCGTTCACGGCGGTTTAAACGATAAAAGCGCAGATAAGGAGGAAAGGAGCCGGTCTGTCTGCCCATTCCATGCAGAGGCAGGGGAGGGGGTTGGAATGTCAATGTGCACATCATTGCAACGTGTTCCTCCTTGCAAGACCCTCTAAAAAGAAAATGCACATTAATACCAATAAAGATTTACGGTAAAATCACCAAACGTGAGTGAGCTGTTTGCGTATACGATTTTGTCTCTGTGGCAAAAAGTAATTGGTAAAATTTCACATCCGACTTGTTCCGCCGCGGATCAATGCTGTCCAACATAACAGAAATAAAACAGCAAAAACACTGATCTCCAATCGCTTCCAATGCATCTGGAAGCAGAACAGGAACCTCGCGACAAGTTAACAAAATCTCGCGCCGTGAACTCACACAGGTCCCTGCGCGCCATGGCAACGCCCCCAGGTGAGGTCATTTGCGTCATGCGCTCCCTCGCGCCCTCACGCTTGGGGCAAGTGCACTAAACCTAGCTTCAGGCTAAAGTCATAATGGTACATTTTAATAACCAGATGTATGAGATGGAGGGGGGAAATGTTCTTCTCCGTCTTCTCGTTCCTAGTGGCGGAACTATTTTTTTTTTTTTTTTTCTCGGGTAGACTCTGTGTGAATACGCAGGCGATGCAGTACAAGCATCACTGAGGGAGAGGGGGGTGAAGAGGATGGGTGTTTGGCGTCTTGACAACAAACACCCAGGACCGTACTTGCAGAGGGTGCGGCGCAGCTGCCAGGAAAGCATTTAAAGCAGAGGGGGTGGGGGTGAAAGGGGTAGAAGGAGGTGGATGAGTTAAGGAGTGAAACTGAGGCACTTTTTGTTTTTAAACCTAAACCCATATTTTATTTTATTTTATTTTATTTTATTTATTTTACTCTTTATTTTTCCTCTAATCATCAAGAACTGCTGCAATACTGTGGACAACCTATAGGATGACATCAATCCCCCTCTTTGGAGAACGACCTAACCATGTTTTGGTCTTTAAACAACTAATTACTACTCTGTGGGGGCGAATCACCACAGGTGCGACAAATAAACATAAAACCAAACAACATGTACATGGAAAAACATAAACATAGAAACGTCGGATGACAACACGTATCGACCCAAACTGGAACAACGATTCAGCACGTGGCCTCTTCCTGTCATAGCTATGGCAGAGAACGAGGGAGGAAAAGGAGAGGGAGGTAACTAGGAGGGTGATGGGGGTGTGTTCAAAGAAGGTGCTGGTGGTGTGTGTGTGTGTGTGTGTGTGTGTGTGTGTGTGTGTGTGTGTGTGTGTGTGTGTGTGTGTGTGTGTGTGTGATGTGTGTGATGTGTGGGACGAGTGAAGTGTGACGTGTCCACTGGTGAGTGTACGAGACTTCTCCCAATTATTTGTGGTGTATGAGATGGGTATTATATTGTAGCGCCTCCAAGCAGCGGAAAAAAGGCCCCTGAAGCCACCCCTGAGTCCCCCAGCTGTTTAGACACTCCACGACCACAGGAAAGCCCCGAGCAACCTGACCTGCAGCCACAGAAGACCCCCCAGCCCCCCAGAGCAGCCAGGAGCCCGCGGAGCAACACCCACACATGGCCCCGAGGAGCATAAACCAGTCCCAGAGAGTGCAAGGATACTCTGCACCCTTGAGGCGTACACATACACCCTGCCCGCACGTGCAGGCGCAAGATGCACCTGTAAGCACAGAAGCCGGGCCGCGGGCCGCAGGCTAGGACCGACGGACTGACACCCCGCCAGAATTGCCCGGGCGTGGGGGCCCCGCCGACCCGACTGCGGGGCCCGCACACCCGCCAACGCCCCTCACAAGGGTGAGACCCGCCATGCCACAACCAGCCCCTCTCAGCCAGAAGCCCAGGGCGCCCACCCACATGGCAGAGTGTGCAGGACACCCCGATGTCAGATCATGGGGAGACTGTGCCAATTGCATCGCCGAAGGACGCGATTGCCCCATTAAACTAAGTAATGAAGTCTCCCAGTGACCGCAAAATATCAGCGCTTTAATTGAATTTAAGTAATAAATGTAAATATAGCTACGGGCAGCAATTCAGGGGGTCCAGCATATTCGTTTTAGGTAATTATTACATTTTTCTTGATCATTTTGTTCAATGCAGCACAATTTTCTGAACGTATAAAAACATCAAACATTGTGGAGTTACGTCGTGTAGTTACATATTTGGAATATTTTATTTGAATTTTAAACTGTCCTTCAGACTGACTTGGACATGTAAACATAATGTAATGTAACATAAGTCTGAAAAGTTTGAGTATCCCATGTGACACTATTCAAGAGTGGACTGATCAACACACAGTGGTTATTGACGGTGGGGGCCCTCGACTCAGCCTTGACCAGGACATCTGCTCAGTCCTCTAGCATCAGCGAGCCTGATCTTGCGTGTGCTATCGCAAGCTGGCGGCGGCAGGTCAGGGGGAGGGTCAGGGGGAGGGTCAGGGGGAGGGTCAGGGAGGGTCTGCGCAGATGTGGGGGGCGCGGCGTAATCACGGTAACCTAGCGAGGCCCCAGCCAACCTTTAGTTTACTAGCGGCACTGAACAGTTTGGTACTAGACTGAGAGTGCCTGTCCAAAGTGCTTGAAGGGGGAAATGGTACAACTCAAGTGTGTGTGTGTGCGTGTGCGTGTGCGCGTGCATGTGCGTGCGTGTATACTAATAATAATTATTATAATAATAATAATAATTATTATTATTATTATTATTATAACATATACTTTGTATAATAATAATAAAAATAACAATAATAATAACATACTTTGTATGATTATAATAATATAATACTAATATTCATTCTACCACTACTACTACTATTACTACAACTACTACTACTACTACTACTACAAATAATAATAATAATAATAATAATAATAATAATAACATATACTTCATGTAATAATAATAATAATAATAATAATAATAATAATAAAATAATAATAACATATACTTCATATAATAATAATAATAATAACATATACTTCATATGGTTACACACATTAGTATTTTTGTATTTTTAGAGCTTATTGTGCGTAACCAGCTCACCAGCTGTCATGACATTTCACTCCATATATGTATGACTGTACGCATATGTATGTGACAAATAATCTCTTGAACTTGAATTTGAACTTGGTAGTAGTAATAATAATAATACAATAATTTACTCCAACCTGACGCTGACATAAGGTCAAAAGGTTAAAGGAGATTCATGTATCCTAGTTATAAATCCATCTATAATTTAATATGTAAAACAATCCAACTCTCGAAGGGTCATGTGAAAGAGGTCAGGTGGAAAATACCGACCGTGCATAATTAAGATCCCCCACCCCAACCAATGGTATTACACAGTGGAATTATAAGAGTCTAGTTCTATATCATTCATACCGATTTCCAACTACCATCCTACGACTTGGCTGTTGATCTCCTTCCTCTGATCTGACTATACTATTATGACTGTTATGAGACAATTTTGATGACTATTAGGTTACGACATTTTCATAATAATGGTATTGCATATTTGCGGATAATGTAAAGCACGGTGACTCCAGACGACTTCACATATTGCAGTAAAGCAGTTCTGCCGCCGATTTGCGACATAGTGATAGAAACGGTATAACAGCCAGAGCGATATCTGTCATTATTTCACTTTTTGACCGCATTGGGATCGGCAGTTATGCAGCCGATGTGTCTCAATTTTAAGTATATTTAACAAAAAAACATTAATTATTTATCCCGTACTTGTCTGTTTTACACTACTATTAAGTTACTCACCAAAATAAGCTCAGAAGTCAGACTATGCATTATAAATCCATCCATGTTTGTTTAAACTCACCTTTACACGGCTCTCCAAGCAGAAAGCCATGCTGCGTTCATGGGAAACTCGGAAAACAAATCTGTTTTGGAAGTTATGATGCGTTCACTGGGACTCTGAATTTTTTTTTTTTATTGAATGTCATCTTTTACATTTTTTTTATTTCTCAAAAAGTTCTTTGTGTGTTTATTTTTTATTTATACATTTATTTAATATTATTATTTCTTTATTTCTTTATTATTATGAGTTCAATGTTCTCATGGAAACTTTAATCAAATTTACGTTTTTTCCAAATTGATCTTATGACTGCTATGAGACAATTTTATGAGACTATTAAGTTATTACATATTTCCTACAATGCTATTACCTATTTATAACAATTCTTCTCATATATCACCTATTTCAAACTACCATCCTATGACTTGGCCTTTGGTGACCTTCCTTTGACCTGACTATACTATCATGACCATTATGTGACAGTTATATCAAACGACCATCCTATGCCTTGGCCATTGATCGCCTTTTTCTGATCTGACTATTGTGAAACTATTTTGAGGCTATTGTGTTACTATTGTGATACTATTGTGAGACTATAATAAGGTATTGTGAGACTATTGTGATACTGTTGTGAGACTCGTATGAGACTATTGTGATACTATCATGAGACTCTTGCGAGACCAATGTGATACCATTGTGATACTGTTGTGACGCTGTCGTGAGACTATTGAGAGACTATTATAGCCGCGTTTCCAGCCAAAGTACCCAGAACTTTTAGTCCCAGGAACTTTTTTCAAGGAACTAAAAGGTTCCTTCAGCCCGTTGTTGTCTGCCTTTACACCGCAGTGTAAAGACCGTGAAGATTATAGAAATTAGTTCACTGACGTATGAAAAAGCGACTTTATTTCACACGTCATTTTTGCGACAACAAGCTGCTCCACTGCAGTCCAGATGGTGGCGGTAACGCAGAAGACTCTACAACATCAACAAGAATAGTACGGATAAGGAAAGACAACCAAAGTGAAAGTGGTATATCGGGTTGTCTTTCTTTATCCATTTTATTCTTCTGTCCTTGTATTTACTGATTCACTCTCACAATGAAGATTTTATTACCAAGTTTGAACCATGTTGAAAAACACAAGTTGACGCACGGGGAATTGAACCTGGGTCTACTGCGTAGGAGGGCAGACTCTTTGACGCTACACTGCACGCATCACACTTCAGTTGATGTGTTCATACATATATGGCGTATATACTCGGTCATCTTTTAGTTTTCTGTTTTTATTATTTAAACAAGAAAAATGAATGTCTTTAGAACAATAAAGAAACTGTACATACAGTCAGTTTGTGGCTGCAGATTAAAAAAAAAAAAAAAAATGTAGTGAATTAAAATGCTGCGAGTACTTGACCATTCAGAAATGTTCAGCACTGCAAGTCCCACCCCTTTTCAAAAGTCCAACGTTCCTGGACTTTTGAAAAGTTCCACCCCGAGCAGGGACTTTTTGGTTCCTGGGACATTGTGCCCGAAGCGTAATTTAAACCCTGGTACCTGCAGTGGAAACGCACTGAGGTCCTCTAAAGGTTCCTAGTTCCTGGGGTGGAAAGGCGGCTCATGATGACTTTTGTGAGACTAATATGATGACTATTGATTATGGACATCCCATATTCATAACAAGTCTTCTCCTCACCTGTCCCTCCAGCCAAGTGTCCCAGAGCAGCTCCCTGGAGGAGGTGCGTCTGGACGGGACGCCCCCTGCCCCTCGGCTGGTGGAGATGCGGCGGGACCCCGTCCTCGGCTTCGGTTTCGTGGCCGGCAGCGAGAAACCAGTGGTGGTCCGCTCCGTCACACCAGGTGGGCACCAAAACGTGTGAACGTGTGACTAACTTGTTATTAACGTGTTATACATGTGTTATGTTTGTGTGTGTGTGTGTGTGTGTGTGTGTGTGTGTATAACCCCCCTTGCAGATTTAAGCACCCGATGCTTTTGTTCCCTTTAACAACCTACTTAAATAACCATTATGCTCCTCTTTTCAGCATTTACAATCTGTTCCTACGACACATCAACTTAAATGATACCACTCGCTTTTAGGGAGGTAATCTGACTCATCCAGAGTCACCTTCCCTATAAAGAGTGAAGAAGTTATTTAAAATTCCTATCACGGACATCTCCTTTTTGTCCCGAGTGATTTTTATCCCGTTTTCTAATCAGCACACACATTTTATGACTCCTGATGAAAGCTCTGATTTTTAATATGGTATGAATTGTTTTGTTAATTTATTTTAAATACATGCCGAGATACCTACCTTGAAATTATCTCCCTGTCAAAGTTAAAACAAAAATAAATAAATAAATAAATAAATTTAAAAAATCACAAAAATATCATAATATCATGAATGTCGAAAATAAATGTCACAAATTGATATCACAAAATATCATGAGATCTTACCGAAATGAATAAACAAAGCCCCGCTCCCTGATTCCCCGGTGGCCACTTCAGCATCAGAGTGATTAAGCATCTCCATAATCAATCAGCGCTGAATTTCTAAGTAGACGGCTGAAAGAAGGAATGTTCTATTTACTGCGGTTTGGCCCCAGGAAGGATGGAGGGAGAGAGATACCCCCGTTCGATTAATGTTCACACACACACACACACACACACGCGCAGACGCACACACATGTGCGAACATGCACACACACACACAACACACACACACAACACACAACACACACACACACACACGTCTGTTAATAAACCCACCACATACAGACTCGTGCATGTGTCCCTTTCACTCAGCTGTGAGTAAAGGGAACACGTAGCACCGTGAGAGGAGTGACCTTATGGGGTGTGTGTGTTGGTGTGTGTGTGTGTGGTACCACATCCCTTATCTGTATGTATGTATATATATATATATATATATATATATATATATATATATTCATATATTGTCCCGACTTTACTTATCTGTGTATATACACAGATAAGTAAAGTTGGGACAAGTTAAGTTAGGATAAATCAAGTTGGCATAAGTTAAATTAAAAGCTGTATAAAAGAATAAGTATATTTACAGATGGATACTGTACTGTACGGGATGAATAAATATGAATACATCAATATGGGTAGTACAGTGTTCTCCACATTTAAGCAGTTAGGATCATGAAATTTCCATAAATTGAACTCTTTTGTGCTTCAGTAAATCAGCCGCTTTGGCTACATCTGCACTAACGTAAGGGACTAGAAACAGGAAGTGGTGCCGCTTCCTACTGGCGACCTGCTGTCAAAAATATTATATTTTAGATAGATGTTAAATAGAATGTGATAAAACAATACACCAAGAAACACATGAATGTATCAAAACGTGAGCTTCCTGAGATTTGACTTTATTTTTTGAGACTTAGACGTATGCCCCATTGCACTCCATTGAATCGCATCAACACTTTATTAACACTTGGGTGTTAATGGGTATTGTCTCTGCGTGTGTGTGCGTGCGTGCGTGCGTGCAGGCGGTCCGTCAGAAGGGAAGCTGATCCCGGGCGACGAGATCATGATGATCAACGACGAAGCCGTCGGCTCAGCTCCCAGGGAGCGCGTCATCGATCTCGTCAGGTACGAAACCAGTTAAAAATGATTCACGTGTCTTTTTCAATACAAAGTGATATCTATATGTGGAATATAGCTGTATAATAACTTCAGAAATTTGATCAATAGATAGAGAGAGATTCACTTTTTGAATTGAACTTGGTGAATTTGAATTGGATAGAACTGGAATTCAACCCGTGTTACATATTTCAGAAATGAGAAGTCAGTATTGATAGCAAATATCATTTATGTTATGTATAATTATTTGACATTTTACACTTGGGTGAAAAAAAACAAAAAAACATCTAGTTATTATTGAATTTTCTCATTATTAATTATTGTTGTATCGATAAGTTTGGCAAAAATGTCCCATTTTTTAAAGAAATAACACAAATATAGGAAAAGGGTAATTTAAAAAAGTAATGTTTCAGTCTGTTTTTCCTCTAATGACAGGGAAAGCAATATGAAAATAATGCCTAAAATTTGTTAAAACATTAAACGGTAATCGCTTACAATGAATACATACTGTTTGAATTTAAATATTAAAGCGTTTCAATGTGAAAAAAAATAATTTTAACGAGCTGAAAGGACGATTTTCTTTTTTCAAACTCAGATGAAATATGTCCTTTTTTTGGGATAATGAAAAATGAACACGTGCTTGCGAATATCCACGTTACAGTGCATGCCCCTGCACACTCACTCAATGGTGCCAACTAGCGGCAGCCTGTGATTGCCCAGGGCATCTCGTTTTCCTCTGATTTTTGTTGTTCCAGCTGTTGTTTTTGTTATTGGTGTGATTGGTGGCCTGATTCTCCCCCCCAGGAGCTGCAAGGAATCCATCTTGCTGACGGTCGTCCAGCCGTACCAAGTGAGTACATCTGCGCTGCCTACCTACTTACCTACTCTCCTGTCTACCTACCTACCTCCTTACTTACCCATCCACTTTCCTACTTATCTCTCTACTTACTTTCATTCCTACATACCTTCCGTCCTATCTACCTACCTACCTACTTCCTTACTTACCTACTTACCTACCGACTTTCCTACTTACACATCTACCTACTTCCCCACTTTCGTACTGACCTACCGACCTGTCTACTTACCTATCTACTTTCCATCTTACCTACTTTAATATTTACCTGCCTACTACCTACCTACCTCCTTACTTACCTATCGACTTCCCTACTTACCTATCTACTTACTTACTTTAACTAGTTCAGAACGCAGCAGCTAAGCTTCTAACCGGTTCCAAAAGACAACGTCACACCACCCCAATCCTGGCTTCTCTCCATTGACTCTCTGTTCGATTCAGAATCGATTTTAAGATTTTTACTGTTAACTTTTGAAGCACGTCTGGGTCTGACTCCAAGCTCCATAACAAATATGTTGACCCCATATGAGCCAGAACGCAGCCTCAGATCCTCAGGTGGGGCCCCCCTGGCTGTTCCAAAGTCTAGACTTAAAACTAAAGGTGACCGTGCCTTTTCTGTCAGGGCCCCTCGACTTTCAAACGATCTGCCTGAGGAGGTACGGCTGGCAGAGTCAGTGACTTCTTTTAAATCACTTCTCAAAACCCATTTTTATAGATCTGCCTCCATGTGATGTCGCCCCCTTTCTTTATTTAATCAAATGTATTTATTTTCTTTTTATTTCTATGTCTTATTATTATCTTCCTGTTTATCCTGTTTATTAATGTTCCTTTGCCTTTTAAATTCATGATCTGAGCACTCTGCTTTTATTTCACCTGTCAAAGCACTTTGGAAACTGTGTTTTTAAAGGTGCTAATGATCTATCTATCTATCTATCTATCTATCTATCTATCTATCTATCTATCTATATATCTATCTATCTATCTATATATCTGTTCTATACTATGTCATCACCATCCTTGTCTCCTCAGTCTCCGAAGTCGGCGTTTATTAGTGCAGCAAAAAAAGCCAAACTCAAGTCCAATCCAGTCAAAGTGCGCTTTGCAGAGGAGGTCATCATCAACGGCCAGGTTCCAGTGAGTTCCATCTCTCTTTCTCTCGTCTCCTTATCTCTCTCTCATCACTTGTCCACGCCGACTGGTATATTTCGACTTTACATTTCATTTACATTTCGTCATTTAGCGGACGCTTTTATCCAAAGCGACTTACAATTATTCAAACACCGACGGACGCAGCCGACTTTCTGTGTCATCTGCCATGTTAAGTAATAACTTGGCATTAACGTGATAATGCATTCATTGATAGTAAATAATGCGATAATCCTGTTAATTAAAACGATTACCGATCCATGTAATAAGAAAAAACTTGACGGCTGCCGTCCTGGTTAACGTGGTAATGGAACGCCCTCTCCTTTCTTCCCCGGCAGAACTCGGTTAAAGACAACTCTCTGCTGTTCATGCCAAATGTCCTGAAGGTCTACCTGGAGAACGGGCAGACCAAGTCCTTCCGCTTCGACTGCAGTACCTCCATCAAGGTTTGTGTGTGAGTGCACCACCGCATGCACCCTCGCGTCAACATTTTAAGCAAAAATTACTTTACCTGAGATCTCCGCCGTTTCTCTAATCAAATCAGGATAAAATCCATGTCGGGAGACAATGAATGCGCTTTGATGGAAAAGACCTTCAGCTCCTGGAACTCACTTTCACTCTTACTTGCACGCTCACGTTCACTATTTCCAGAGTCTTGCCAATTCTTTAACTCTCGTTTGAATCAGGCCAGATGGCGAAGGTTGCATTTGTGTTCGTGGCAGTATTCTGAAAGAATCGGAGCGGAGCGGTGCACGTTTGCACGCCAGGCGCTCACAGTCTTCCTGTGTTATCTGCTCCGCTGAGCTTTTCTGTTTTTTCACTCGCTGCTTCAGTGAGCCGCATCATGTTTACTTCCCTCGTGTGGAGTTTGCTGGATTTCTTTTTTGTGTGTTGTGAGTTGACAAGGCCAACGCTTTTTCTTCTGAAAACCTTCAACTTTGGGAAATGTGCTCACACCCATAGGTGCGTATAGGAATAGGATTGACATCCCTTCAGGATGGCAGGAAACTGCCTTACGCTGCCTTTCCACCAAGATTCAGGAACTATACGAGGAACCAATTTATGACCAGAACTTTCTGAAACGGGAACCTTAGTTCTTGGTTGCTTAACCACTGCAGTGGGGATCCAAGAATCTCCTCCTCCTCCCCTACTAAAATTGTGCTTGAATTTGATTGTCTATCCAACAGTATTGGGGGTATTGTATTTCGGGTTCTGGTTTTCCATTTTCATTACTAAATCAAAAGTAGCAAAGGGGAAGCGACTACTACGAGCAAGCAGAGTCTCAATCAGCTGTTTACCCATCCAATGGTTCTTAAGCTACCACCTTGCTTGCAGGGACTTTGTTGGGACTAAGACCGATCCAAATAGAAACCAATTACGGAACCAAGTTTCACTTCCTGTGGAAAAGTGTAGAAGTTCTAAGGAACTAAGTTCCTGGTTCCTGAAATGGTTCCTATGGTAGAAAAGCCCCCATCGGCCACAGCCCCAAGAACTATGTGTATATGCTTTCTATTTAGGTTTAGTTATCAAAATATGTCTAAAAGTACTGATAACCTTAATCAATTTTACCAACACTGTAACAGATTCAATGAGGCAAAACCAGCTCTCTGACACAATTTCGGTGGATCACTGGTGTCTCTTTTCATCTTTTGCATTATTATAGCACATTGAATGGACACTAAGATTTTTGTTGGGAGTGGCGAGGATGGACTGGATTAGGAAGGAGTATATTAGAGGGGGAGCTCAGGTTAGACGGTTCAGAGACAAAGTGAGAGAAGCAAGGTTGAGATGGTTTGGACATGTACGGAGGGGAGATGCTGAAGGTGGAGCTGCCAGGCAAGAGGAAAAGAGGAAGGCCAAGAGGCGGTGTATGGATGTAGGGAGGGGGGACATGCGACAAGTTGTTTCCCTTTCCTTTTCTGGAAGGCAATGTCATTTCCCTTTCTCTTCGTCTTTTCCCCTTAAAATTCACGGCCTTCATAGCCCCTGAACCTCCCTAGAAGGGTGGAGACCTCAACCACCTGCAATGTTCAACCCAAAGGTACACCCTTGACAAAGCTAATGCCCTTTCCCGTTGAGCCGTTGATTTAGCCCCTGGACCCCCTAGAATAGTGGAGACCACTACCCCCTGCAATGTTCAACCCAAAGTGACGCCTTTGCCAAATCATCTGGATGGCAAAGCTGTTTCCCTTTCCTTTCGTCTTTTCCCCTTAAAATTCAGGAGAAATCATCGTTAACTCCCCGCATCCCACTAGAAGGGTGGAGACCTCAACCCC
Source organism: Zeus faber (assembly GCF_960531495.2). Classification (NCBI taxonomy): domain Eukaryota; kingdom Metazoa; phylum Chordata; class Actinopteri; order Zeiformes; family Zeidae; genus Zeus; species Zeus faber. Next base: position 39,448,814 of record NC_137189.1, read on the forward strand.
ACCAAATGTTCCAGCCAAAGTTTCAGTATTCAACCTTTGCCCGAGTGTCTGGAAGGCCATGCTATTTGGTAGGATCCTACAGTAGTTAAGGGAAGCAGGACCATGACCATGATTTGGCAAATGATCAATTTCCAGCCATTTAAGCCCTTAGCCAGGCATCCAAAGTGCCCTGCTCTACACTACTCTATAGCTTGGGAAACGTTGAATGCCCCCTACTGGGTACTTTATTTTACTTTGTTATTTATCTGTGTGCAGGATGTGATCCTGACCCTCCAGGAGAAGCTCTCCATAAAATGCATCGAGAACTTCTCACTAGTGCTGGAGCAGAGGGCGGAGGGCTCTGCCAGCCGGCTGCTGCTGCTGCACGAGCAGGAAATGCTCACTCAGGTGTGTTTCCTGCTTCCACTTCCTGTTTCCCGCTTCCACTTCCTATATTTTTTGCACTTGCTCCCTCTCTCTCTCTCTCCCTGTTCAATACTTGGATCCTTCTTACACTATCTTGAGCCCCTCCCACGCACACACACACACACACACACACACACACACACACACACACACACACACACACACACACACACACACACACACACACACACACACACACACACACACACACACACACACACTCCTGCTCAGTATTCAAGCAGCATTGGGACCTTGGTGTCATTTATCAGGGCTGGCACAGCGAGGGCGACAGCTCACATTACACACACACACACGCACGCACGCACACACACTGTAGTTATTTCACACATCTCGTCCAGCAGCAGCATATTGCCTTATTATCTAATAATAAGAGGACATAGTTAATATTCAGACACAGCTGGGATCTGGTGTCCAGACTATCGCTGACTGAAGCAGTGTTCTGCGGCTATCTCTATTAATTGCACACGCTCATTATGTAATATGCCATGCCTTCCTTGCATGAATTATGCCCTGTGTCGCGGTTAAACACAATGTTTTTTGATCAATGTTTGATCAAATGTTTTGAAAACACATTTTTTTTTAGATGTTAGCATCGTATGGTGCAGTTAACACTTTGTCCCTTGCTGATGAATACTGCCACTTTTAGCATTTTATTAACATTTGTAAATTTTAATAAATATATATATGCAGTATACAGTAAATAATATCAGATTGTTGAAAACTGATATCATTGCTTTCTGATTTATAAAAATTGACTTTTGGCTTCCTCAGAATGGGGAAAAAAAACAACAAATTGTATTAATTATTAATTTTATATATATTATATAATGTATGTTGATATAATAATAATGCTAATAATAATAACAATAATTATGATGATACTAATGACAATACAAATAAAAATGAATATAACAACAGCAATAATAATAATAATAATAATAATAAATATACAGTAGCTGTAGGCAGCGATACACTGGGTCCAGTTTATTAGTTTTAGGTACATTTTACAGTTTTTTGGTTTCTGTGAAATGCATCATAATTTATTAAACTTACAAACATTGTGGAGTTACATCATGGAGTTACGTCCATAGTACTTAATTTTTTTTAATATTGTGACTGACCTTGAGGACTGGATTTTTGGACAATTGCTTCTTTATTGTCTTTAATTTTTCTGCAATTTTTCGTCATCTGGAACAATAGCAAATACAAACTTTGTCATTTCCTTGCATAACAACAATAATAACACATTTTATTTTATAAATATAATAAATACAAGTTAGTTGTAATTACTACTGTATTGTATTTTTTCTGTTAATAATGAACAATTTGAAATTTCTGTTTAATAGATGACTTGTCTATATTGTAATGCAGACAACATTTATTGAACTTTAACAATAATTTGTCATTAGAATTATTATGGATGAACTTGTAAATACTTAACACGTTGTCTTTTCATTGAAATCTGCTACTTTTAGCTGTATAAAATTGTTTGTACATGGGATACAAAGGATATAATATATATACGAAGGAACATAAACATGGGACCTGGAATGGAGGTTCACGCGTCTTCCAATCCTCCCCCCCCCCCCCCTCCCTTGTTCTCCAGGTGACCCAGAGGTCCGACTCCGACAAGATGAAGTGTTTCTTCCGGATCAGCTTCGTCCCCAGGGACCCCGTGGAGCTGCTCCGCCGGGACGCCGTGGCGTTCGAATACCTCTACGTTCAGGTGAGCGATGAAGGAAAACACACCAAACTAAAGAAAAACGACTTCTTTCGTCAACCCGAAAAGAAACAGGGGTCAGGTCTCAAAGTCAAACTAACCTGGGGGGCCACTGGCCAGGTTGTCTTCTCCGAGGGTGGCCGCCTTGAACATAGTGTAAAGTTGTTTTATATTGTTTATATTATTATTATTATTATTATTATTATTATTATTATTGTTATTGTAATAATAATAATAATAATAATAATAATAATAATAATAATAAATTGCCTAATATTATGTCTGTTAAAAATAGACATTATAATGTCATAATAATAAATCTATTATATTCTACCTAATTCTGTTTTATATTCTGAAAACGTAAATTAAAGTTGTGTGGATTAGTCAAGAATTGTGATTGTATAAGATTAAAAATATATATTTAAAATCAGTTTGGGCGCCAGATTTTTTTAACGATATATTTATGGCTATGCGTCGGACCACGGGGTATTAATTGTGGAATCATTCTTAATTTCTTCTGAATGATTTGGAATTTGGCCTAAAAAGAAAAAATAAATCCTCATTTACGATTCTATTATACCCTGCTTATTAAAACTAATTACGTGAATTAAATTCTCAAGAATATGATTGGCATTGGAGGCGCCCTCTGCAGGCTTCCCGCTTTCACGAGAAAAGCCAGGATCCCAAGCTAGTGCAAGGCTTGAAGAATGGCTCCCACCCCCAGACCCTAGGCCTCGTCTAACCCTCCATCCATCCATTCCTCCATCCATCCATCCATCCCGACATCCCAGAGCTGTAACGACGTGGTGTCGGAGCGCTTCGGCCCAGAGCTCAAGTACGACGCGGCGCTGCGGCTGGCGGCGCTCCAGATGTACATCCTCACCATGACGACCAGACAGAGCCAGAAGGTCTCGCTCAAGTACATCCAGTAAGTGTTGAGGATGTGGCTCGGTCTGGTATACTCTGTTCCTTTCAATATTCTGGACCTATCAATAGTCTGTTCCTATTAATAATCTGTTCCCATCAATAATTCTGGACTTATCAGTCATTCTCTCCCTATCAATAGTCTGTTCCTATCAATATTCTGCACCCAGAGGCAGACTGCCCATCAGGAGCACCGGGACAAATCCCGGTGGGCAGGTCGCTCTGTGGGCCGCCTGAGCAGCCCATTACACAAAAACAAAGAGCGAGAGAGAGATCTGCGTCCCCGGCCCACTTGATTATGCACTAGCCCTCTTAATCAAAGTGGGCTGACGACGGGCATCTCTCTAACCCCCCCCCAAAATCCCAGCAGTCAACGAGAGCGCGAGAGCAGGTGGATTCATGACCAATCGGTTCAAATGTCCATTTGTTTTTCCACGTTGCGAGTGATTTTTATCAAAGGTAGCACCGCTGCATTCAAGGCCTGTCTGAAATGCTACCATGCTGCCTTCAAGCGTCGGAAATATAAAATTTTGAAATTATTTATAGTTTATGGACCATCAATACCCTAGTACTAGTACAAACGGGCTGGTGTTTATTTATTTAAATATCATTTATTGTTTATAGACAGCAATACCCAGTCCAGGAGTAATGGTCTGGGCCATAGCATCAGTTCAAAACATATACAGTACTTAATTTTTGTTCAGTTTTAGATATCATTTAACATGTGTTTATTTAAATCTTATTGATTGTTTAACTGGACTTTGGAAGTACAAATGTATACAGTAAGTACCTGATGTTTGTAATTATTTTTTGTTTATAGACCTGCAGTCCTTCAAGTTTCAAGGTCAAAGTGATCAAATTGACAATGGCATTATCTGACTTTTTTTCTGCGTTGAAATAGATTATACAGCCTGTTCAAATATAGACATTCATGAAACACTGACTGCCTGAATCTATCATGGTATCATCACAGCGGTGGCCTGCTGGCAACAAACCTTTCACTTGCTCTTAAAAGAGATTTGTTTTAGTGTTACAGTAGCCTAGAGTATCCATCCATTATGCTTATAAGTGATATGGTATCAAGGGCCGGTGTGTTTGTAAACCGCGTTCAAAATTATTATGCAAATGATATTTTTCTCTGATTTTCCTAAATAGTGGATGCAAATGACAGTCAGTATAATTTTCAAGTCATCAACCATTAGGGTATAATTTGAATGTTAGTGAAGAAACCTCCCCATGACAACAGTATTTTTTTCAAAAATAAAAAACTCAAAATGCACTGTTCCAAATTATTATGCACAACAGAGTTTCAAAACATGTTATATGTTGTAAAGAACTGAAAATGGTCATTTGTTGAGTTTGCAGCATTGACATAGGACCCTTCTTTGATATCACCTTCACAATTCTTGCATCCATTGCACTTGTGAGTTTTTGGAGAGTTTCTGCTTGAACTTCTTTGCAGGATGTCAGAACAGCCTCCCAGAGCTGCTGTTTTGATGCCAACTGCCTCCCACCCTCATAGATCTTTTGCTTGAGGATGCTCCAAAGGTTCTCAATAGGGTTGAGGTCAGGGGAGGATGGGGGCCACACCATGAGTTTCTCTCCTTTTATGCCCATAGCAGCCAATGACACAGAGGTATTCTTTGCAGCATGAGATGGTGCATTGTCATGCATGAATATGATTTTAATACGGAAGGCACGGTTCTTCTTTTTGTACCATGGAAGATAGTGGTCAGTCAGAAACTCTATATACTTTGCAGAGGTCATTTTCACACCTTCAGGGACCCTAAAGGGGCCCACCAGCTCACCCCCCATGATTCCAGCCCAAAACATGACTCCGCCACCTCCTTGCTGACGTGGCAGCCTTGTTGGGACATGGTGGCCATCCACCAACCATCCACTACTCCATCCATCTGCACCATCCAGGGTTGCACGGCACTCATCAGTAAACAAGAGTTTGAAAATGAGCCTTCATGTATTTCTGGGCCCACTGCAACCGTTTCTGCTTGTGAGCATTGGTTGGGGTGGCCCAATAGTAGGTTTATGAACAACTGCAGCCTCTGGAGGATCCTACACCTTGAGGTTGGTGGGACTCCAGAGGCACCAGCAGCTTCAAATACCTGTTTGCTGCTTTGTAACGGCATTTTAGCAGCTGCTCTCTTAATCCCATGAATTTGTCTGGCAGAAACCTTCCTCATTCTGCCTTTATCTGCACAAACCGTCTGTGCTCTGAATCAGCCACAAACCTCTTCACAGTACAATGATCACACTTAAGTTAAGTTTTCCTGAAATATCTAATGTTTTCATACCTTGTCCGAGGCATTGCACTATTTGAGGCTTTTCGGCAGCAGAGAGATCGTTTTTCTTTCCCATATTGCTTGGAACCTGTGGCCTGCTTCATAATGTGGAGCGTCCTTCTTAAGTAGTTTTCCTTTAATTGGGCTCACCTGGAAAACTAATTATCACAGGTGTCTGAGATTGATTTCAGTGATCCAAAGAGCCCTGAGACACAATACCATCCATGAGTTTAATTGAAAAAACACTTAAAGCCAATTTGCATAATAATTTGGAACGTGGTGCATGTGCATATATGATTGAGTGGGGGTGGGGGGGGGGGGGGTGATGGTGTATCCACGGGCTGGTTGTGGTGGGCAGATCTGGATTAAAATGTCCGGGGCCATTTTTTAATCCCAGTCCGTCCCTGCCTGTATCTGTCAATAACCTGTTCCCATCAATCATTCTGGACTTATCAATCATTCTCTACCTATCAATATTCTGGAACCATCAATATTCTGTACCTGTCAATCATTTTGGACCTATCAATAGTCTGATCAGATCAACGGACAGACAGACCGACCGACAGAAAGGCAGGTAAGCAGGCAGGCAGGCAGATAGGTTTGATAGCTTGATTGATCCAACAAATTCCATAAATCAAAAACTCGGTAAAAAAATTAATAAATAAAATAAATATCATTTTTTTTAAACCTCTATAACAAATTTTAACTGCGTGTCACGCTGACACAGCATTCTGAGGCAGCCAAAATGTGCAAATAACATTTTTTCAATATCAATATTTCACCAGATATTAAATATGCAAAGTTGAATACATAATATTAATATGATGGACACGATGGACGGACTTACTGTAGAAATTTGGTAACTTAGATAACGTCGACGAAGGAACTTAAACATGGGAGCCGGAATGGAAGCTCACTCATCTTCCGTTCTCTCTCTCTCTCTTTGAATCGCGATTGTGGCGCCGCCCCTCTCGGCCGCCTGCGCGAGCCCCTCGTGTCGATTACGCAGATTTTGGTACTTTTTGTATTTTTAGAGATTGTTGTGCGTAATCCCCGGGTGTCATCACATTTCACTGCATATATGTATGACCGTATGTATAGGCATGTGACAAATAACCCCTCTCTCTCTCCCTCCCCCTCTCTCTCTCTCGGCAGGAAGGAGTGGGGCCTGTCGCTGTTCCTGCCGCCCGCCGTGCAGTCCAGCATGAAGGAGAAGAATATCAAGAAGGCTCTGATGCACATCCTCAAAACTAACCAGAACCTTGTTCCGCCGGGGAAAAAAGTACAACACCGTTCTTCTTCCGCCCTTGTTCAGACGGACAAACAACGCACAAAGAAAGACCCACTCTTTTGCTCTCCTCTCTCTCTCTCTCTCTCTGTAATGCAACACCCTAAAAATAGCCGCGCCGCAACGCCTCACCTTGTAAAGTTTTCTAACCCCTTGTCAACCCGGGGCCCTCTGTTCACACCGGACCTTGAATTCTAATGCCGAAGATACCGGCTGGCGGGCATAATAAGCCGTATTTCCATTTAGACACTTGGCGTCGGTCAGGCCCGGCACCGGGACGACGTGAGTGAGGGGGACAGTTCAGAATGGCGAGGGTGGAAACCTTTTTATACGGGAAAACAGTAGGTTATCATCCTGCCACGCCAATTTATGCCGGTTTTGGTTTTTTTCATCCCGCGTGGTGGCAATACAGTGGTGCAGGCACGTGCAGCCGTGTTTTATTATTGTTTTTTTTAAACATGAATGGGTATCGAGATTTTGTTGGAAACAGCTGTATAATACAGTGTATGGTCTATAGGAGGGGTCCCCAACCGGACGGCTTATGAGGGGTAGGGAGGGTTAGACGCACGAAGGCGTCTTGTCTTTTTTTAATCCGAATAGCAATTGTCGAGTTTGTATAGAAATAGAATAATCTAAGCCCAAATAATAGACATATTTAAGCGGGCGTCACTGTGTGGTTTTAGTGGGGATTAAAGACAATAACTCCTTTCCCCACATTATTTTTTATAATCATGGCAGGAGAATAACATGGCAACAATAACGTTCTAATGAGTCGCATATTCCGGAATAAATTACTTTATTGAGCCGGTGGGAAAAGGGAGAAGAGAAAGTCCAGACGTCTAGCAGGGAGCGGATTGATTTTCTTTGCAAATATATGAATATTGATGATGTACGCGTTCTGAAGGCGTCCTCATTGGTCAATCCAGACGAGTCCTTATTAGCGGAATCGGTGTCAGCACAGACAGCTGTTTGTGAGACGGGATCAGATAACAAGCTTCAAATAAGGTGTTTCATTACCAATTAGACCTCTCGTCTTGGGGTGGATCCTGGATCCTTACGCTGCAAACGCTTGTCGAGGTGAATGTACGATAGTCTGCCCTGAAATACGATTACTACCGAGTATTCATCCGATTATTTGGTGTTATTATTATTATATTACTACCGCCACAAACAATTAGCGGGGTGGCTATTAAATGTTAAGTGTGTCAATAGACTGTGAAGGAAGATTTTCACTCTCACCCCTTCCCTTCAAACCTGAGCGGTAGGAGAGGGTCGGCGCAAAAAGCAGCCTTACTTTGATTGATTTGATTAATTTGATTAATTTCATAAATTTGATTAAGTCTGTCGTTCTGTGGAGATGGTTACTGGCTGTTAACACACTATCTGATTATTTAGGGGGTAAATGCAGGCTGCGTTAGGGTTGTGTCCGCAGGTCCTGGAAGAGTCTTAAAATATCTTGAATTCTGTGACTTAAAGGTCATTAGATGATAAATAATTTCAAAAATGTCATCTTTATAATGAAATGTAGTCTTTATAAACAGTCTAAAGATTAAGTATTGTGTTAATAAGTATTACTTTAGCATGAATTGAACTCTCTGATAGCTGCAGACACCCTGGATAGAAATTGTGTCAACGTAAAACAAAAAGGGTCAAAACACAAGTGCATTTGACAATGAATGTCAGAGAACCAGATAACATAGAAAGTAACATGTTATAAATATGAGTTATTAAGTTGTAACATCCATCGAAAGACTGTCTGTCTGTCTGTCTCTGGTGAAGACTGTTTGCTGTCCGTGTGTGTCCCATGTGCAGGTTGTCAATTAGTTCTCTCTCTCTCTCTCTCTCTCTCTCTCTCTCTCTCTGCAGCTGACCATTCTACAGGCCAAGGTGCATTACCTGCGGTACCTCAGCGAACTCAGGCTGTACGGCGGGAGGGAGTTCAGGTCGATACTCTTGGTAAGCACATTGCATGCTGACTGTGTTAGGGCATGGTCCCAGACGGAATCGACTTGCCTAGCTCCACCGGAAGTAGGGAAAATACACCTTGCGGGGTCTCAAAAGCTGGGATCTTCGTTAAAAAAGCTGGAATATCCCATTTTTTGACTGACTCCACAGCAGGGGGAAAAACAGACCGAGGTCCTCCTGCTGGTGGGCCCCCGCTACGGTATCAGCCACGTGATCAACGCCCGCACCAACCTCGTGGCCCTGCTGGCCGACTTCAGCCACGTCAACCGCATTGAGATCCTCACCGAGGACGAGAACAACGTGCGGCTGGAGCTGCACGTGCTCGATGTCCGGGTCAGTCCAGCGTCCAACACTGAAAAACTGTGGACATTTGTATAATATCAGCATCTGTCTTTCTATCTATCTTCCTACTTAGCTATCTATTTTTCTACTGACCTTACCTACCCACCTATCTACCTACCGCCATGGTAAATTTAGTGTAAAGTTTATATTATACACTTCTCTAGTCATACGACTCAAAGTGCTTACCTCACTCACACACACACACACGCACACGCACACACTCACACACACACACACACACACACACACACACACACACACACACACACACACACACACGATCGATGGTGGCGGCAGCCTTGCAAGGTGCACACCAGCTCAACAGAGAGGGGTTAGGGGGTTAAGTGTCTTGTTCAAGGACACTTCAGTACGCTACCAGGAGGAGCCGGGGACCGAACCGGCACTCTTCGGTACAAACTACGATCACTGGATGATCACTCTACCTACTGAGTTACTGCCCCCAAACCTACCAGCTATCTACCTACTTACCGACCTGCATAACTACTTACCTACCTCCCTACCTACCTATATACCTAGCTACCAACCAACTTACCTACCTACCCACATACCCACCCACTTATCTGCCTACTTACCGACCTACCTACCTACCCACCTAGGTAGGTACCTACCTACCTATCCACCTATCTACCTGCCTAGTTAACTACCTACCTATCCACCTATCTACCTGCCTAGTTAACTACCTACCTATCCACCTATCTACCTGCCTAGTTAACTACCTACCTATCCACCTATCTACGTGCCTACCTACTTAACTACCTATCTACCTGCCTCCCTCCCTACATACTTGCCTACCTACCTACCTACCTACCTACCTACCTACCTACCTACTTACTTGTTTACTTTCTAGCCCATCACACTCATCATGGAATCCAGCGATGCCATGAACCTGGCCTGTCTCACCGCGGGCTACTATCGCCTCCTAGTGGACTCGAGGAGATCTATCTTCAGCATGGCCCACTGCAACAGTACTGGAGATGACGGGGGTGAGGAAATATTAACCGTGGAGTGCCGGTGTTTTATATATATATACACACACACACACACACACACATATATATATATATATATTCGCAAAAATATTCTTCATAGATTTAGCTCCTTAAAGGACCATAACAATCTCAAATTTAGTTTTAGTTTTCTAGTCAGCACACACATTTTACATTACCCCTGACCTTTTTTCTGATGATAGCTGACATTTTTAGATGTATAACAATAATTGTATTTTTATTTTGGGGGTCTCCTCGTCCCACTGACCACTACGGTAACACATATCTTTGTCAAAGGTATGTCATTTTGTCCTATGTGTGTTAGTTAATTCCATTTGAAAAGGTGGAAGAGCCATTGCTTTAACATGGAATTAGCAAATACAAAATGTGGCATAATTGCTTACTTTGACAAAAAAGGGTCCATGGTAATGTAATGTGCTTGCTGACTAGTAAATGTGCTAAAACTCAACTTTACACTGTTATGTTCCTTTAAAGCACTGAGCGCTTCAAAACATATTAAGTCACATACGTCCTGTTGCTTCTGCCTTCAGGTCAGGATCGTGTCCTGGAGTGGCCGTACAGTACGTCTGTAGGTAACTGTGAGGAGTCGCCCCGGCAGGGAGAGACCTACAGCAGACACTCAGACTATGGCGACAATGGGCAGAGGGAAAACAGCATCTCCCCGTACCTCCCAAATCCTCAACGGCAGGATGGCAACCTCGGGTTCGGACGAAGCACCTTTCCCCCTCCTCTGCCCCCCTCCACTAGACATAAACCTCAGGATTCTCCCCGGAGTGCCAAGGTCTCGTTCATTTTCGGAGGGGACCCCCCGCTGAATGCCGCGGAAAACCCCAGGAACCCGGGCTACGAAAGACTGTTGGAGAGCCCTGACGTACCTGAGCACCGGCCTCACTACACGCACAACAACGCAGACTTTCGGCCACAGGACGGCGTACCATTCCACTATAGTGGGCGGCCGCACGTGTACAGCAACATTGGCGGCGAGGAATGTGGCGAAGAGCCGCTGCTGAGAGACCTGTGCTATGCCGACACCACGGACGACGCCGAGGACGAGGATGATGCCTCCTGTGAGGAAGACTCCACGGGGGGCACGCCGGTGACTGATGAGAGGGGGGGCAGCGGCGACGGCAACAGAAATGCCACCAACCGTCCTAACCAGTCAGGTGGGCCGCCCACCACGGCTGCCAACACATTCCTGGCACTCTCTGGTTCCACGGACGACATCATCGACCTAACCTCGCTGCCTCCCCCGGAGGGCGACTATGGCGTTGATGAGGATGAGGATGACACACTGTTGGAGACGCTGAACATGGCCATCGCTGCCCCGCCACCAGGCTTCAGGGACAGCTCGGACGAGGAAGTAGCACCAGAGGGGCGCCCGTTGAGCACTCGAGATAACGACGATATCCCAGTGTCGTTAATTGATGCAGTGCCTACGGACGGAGAGGGAGAAGGAAGTGGAGGAGCGGAGAGCCGACTGGAGAACGCTGTGGTCAACACTCTACAGGCGTTAGAGGCTCTCTCCGTCTCTGAACAGAGACGTCCGAGGCTGCAGGGACACAATAACAACCCAGGTAAGTCACACATAAAAACCACGCTCTGTGTATTCCTCACCAGAAACCGATTAACTAACTTATTTCTTGTCTAATGTTCTAGGTGTGTTGATATCCAGAGGGTTGAGTCCCCAGTCCTCCTCAGATTCAGGCAATGAGACCAATTCTTCTGAGATGACTGAGATTTCGGAGCTGGCCGCTGCTCACAAGCTCAACGAGAGCCACATGCGCCTTCTGGTGGCCACAAGGGAAGGGTACCAACCTTTACTAGAGGAGCAAACAGAATTTCCTGTGTCGCCCAGCACAGCAGGAACTTTGCAGAAGAAGCCCCGTATTCCTTCGTGTCACCTCCAGCCTCCAGCTGTGCCCCCGAGACGGAGCCCGCAGTTGGACACGACGCCATCGGGGTCAGACTGCTTGGAGGCAAGGGCCCAGACAAACCTCTCCTCCACTGTTCAACGCCCCAGCTCGGTCACACCAGGAGGCAAGCATCACAAAAAGTCGGCGGACTCCAACGGGAAGTATAACACCTTCAGCACCAGGGAGGGACACCGGGGAGCCATCAGTGGCGGCGGCAGCCATCTTGACATGGAGCAGCGCACGTCATTTGGCGAGCGAGTGGGGAGTCAGAGAGGACCGAACTCACTTATATCAGAGAACTCTGTGGCAGAGGGGCTTGGGGTAAACAGCCTCCCTCGAGGTCATCACGTTGCCCCGCGTCCCACTTCTTCGAACGTCGATCGCTTGTTAGATGTAGGTGAATTTGCCGAGGCTCCTGCGGACAGCAGAGCCTCTGCCGCTGAGCAGGACGAGCACCTGGTGGTGGCGTCATTACTCTCCCCAACCAAAAAACCCCAGTCCAGGGGATCAGACCAAGGGTTAGACATACAAAGTGACCATCAGCCCATATCGAGGCAGCAAAGCGTGGCGCGGCTGTGCGAGTACCACCTTGCAAAGAGGATTTCAAACCTACAAGGCGAGGCCCACAGCTCACTGCAGGGCTCCCTATGCTCGTCGTTGGATGCTGGTGGCAGCACAAACAGCAGCGCATGTGCCACGCCGACAGACTCGCCTCTCGGCCCAACCACCCTTGAGTCTAAACACCACCACCACCTCCAACGGCACCAACTCTCCAGCTCCTCCTCCTCTCTCCTCAGGGTGCTAAACTATGAGGAGAACAAGCCTTCAGTCCCCCACGGACTCCCTGGCCAAAATGCTCAGGGCAAAGAACCCCACCCCCACGCAGACCCCACAATGCTACGGAAAATGCTGCCCAACATTCACCCACCGGCAGCGGGTGTGGAACCTGCCCGCCCCTCCTCAACTACGCCGTCCAAGCATAAAGAAACCTCAGGTACAACATCCAGAAGGTTCCACAATGATCTGCATGCTAAACAGCAGGCCTATATGAGGGGATTAAACCAGAAAGAGGGCAGTGAGGCTTATAGACAGTTGATAAACTACCTGACGGTGAGCCAAATGCATCAGGGAGGGAAGCTGCACAGCGCAGGCATGGGAGGGGCAGTGAAAAAAGACACTAGACGCTACATCACGAGCAACCATCAGCTGGTGGAGATGGTTAAGAATAGGGGCAATACAATTGCCAGGTGCCCCTGTATGCCTTCCTCCATGTCTTCCCCCTTCCTCAGCCCAAATCTGATCAACCCTAACACGCCGACTATGCTCATGGCGAATAAATGCCCCCATTCCTATCACTCAGCAACACTCCCTGCCAAGCTCAAGAGCGTCCCTGATTTGCATGCTGAGAGACCTAGAAACAGTCCGGAGGTCAGGCCGGCTGGTTCAGAAAGGAGGAGCTCCTTTTCTGGACTGGAAAGTGAGCTGGAGCGGGGTGCTATGGATCCAGAGCATTTCCTGTCATTGTGTAACAGAGAGGGCAGTGTCAACCGGGAAGGGGATCTAAGCCACGAGGGGGCAGGCTCTGCAAACCATCCTCCCCCGCCTCGGTCGAGAAGCCAGCCTAGCGGCAGCCCAGAGGACTGTTTGAAGTCTGACATGAGGACAAAGCATGCAGTGCGCCAGTCTCCTCATCCTTTTTCTAACGATCCTCTCTGTTTCGCTGCTGCACCTAGTTTAGCTGGCCAGCGAGCAGAGCTCAACACCATCTTGCTAGGAAGGGGGGACCATCCTTCTGCTTTTACCCGACAGGTGTCCACTGGCTCCAGAGCATGTGTGACCTCTCCTACCCCTCAACAGCCGCTACCTCCTCCTCCACCGCCTCCCCTTCCTCCCGCTTTGTCCCAACCAATGCAAGCCAACAGCAGCTCTAGCAACTCGACCACCCTTCCAAAACAAGATTCCATACTTTCTGTCCAGTACCGGCAGAATCAAAACCACATTCAGCCTGTCACTCCAAACCTGCAACAAATAGATCCCTGCCACAACAGCCTTCAGCGGGGCCGGGAGCTCAGGCGCAGCTCCAGCAATATTACTGCCGGTTCCGGAAGTGTAGAGGTTCTGTTCCAAAAGCCCACCCGAAGCCGAAGCCAGCAACCACTGACTCCGGGAGGGGCCCAACAAGGCGAAAGCAAAGTGCAGCGAAGGCCAACAAGGAAACGTCTCTCCAAAAGCTATTCCCAGGGGTCTGTATCTTCCCAGACCCCCACCTGCTGGCCTACAGGCAGCAGGGGTGGCAGTAGAAGGGCGTCTGTGGCATTTCCTTTGCAGAAGGACACTAAACACATAAAGGGCTCTCAGAAACTGGATACCAGTCCCTGGAGATGCAACGGGCCGTTCAGCTACTGCTTCTTCAAGAGAAAAAATGAGGGAGAGGAGGACGACATCGAATGGGAGAGGCCCAGACGGAGCCGTGACTTTGACATGGAAGGCGGCGCTGGAGCAAACATGTCGCCTTTCGGATCTGCTGTTGATGGCGCTGGCGACCAGCTGTACGGCGAAGTCCTCAACAACATGAGCTTCAGTGACCGTCTGGCCCGCATCAACGCTCTCAAAGACCGCATGTACGTCTTCCCTGCCGGCTTCACAGACGTGCGTCGCGACGCCAGTGAGCTCATCGCCCTGGTGCGCTCCAGTGTTGGACGAGGGGATCGCGGGGCCCAGATGCCTCAGATACCAGATTTATCCCAGTACAAGCAGCTCCTTTCCATTGAGTCAAAGGAGTTGGGCCGGGCATGCCGGAGAATGGCGCAGGCCCACGGCAGCCCTGAGGAGATGCTGCTCGCTGTAACCTGCAGTTTCCAGGTGCTGTGCTGTCTCTGCGAGGCATGCATGTGTCTAGTCAGGGGACTCGGAGCCTCAGCCTCGCACCAACAAAGAGAGGTGGTGGCAAAGGTGGATGAGGTTGTGATGAACTACATCTGTCTGCTCAAAGCGGCCGAGACCGCAACCGTGGGAGCGCCAGGGGAGCACAGCGTTAAAGCCCTGGTGCGCCACTCTAGTACTATGTCGGCCATTGCAAACGCACTAACCCGCTCCCTTAAAACGCTGCTTAGCAAGTAAAGGCTACTTGATATACCTTTAAGCAGGGGTGGGGAATCTCCAGCCCGCGGGCCAATGCGGCCCTCCAGTCGACATCACCCAGTCCGCTGGGTGATTCCAAGATTGCATATAGGCTGTTTATCCATTTTGAAAAAGTAGTTGGCCATAGCTCATTTTACAACAATTTGCAAGGCAAAATTAAGAAAATGATCCTTGGAAAAAAACACATCATTATTAAAAAGTTAATAATTATCGCAATATTTTTGCTTTAATAGTTTCATTTAATACTTCATAGTAGTCTATGGCCCACAATAATATGCGCAAGTATTAATCTGACCCAGCAGGAAAAAGGTTCCCCGCCCCTGCTTTATGGAGTAGCCGATGCAGTCACTAGAGTTGTCATTCAGCATCTTTTTATTTTGCCAGGTGAAGGTCAAATTACTCAGATTTAGGATTTAGAGAGCTTCGATCAAGTACCAAGAGGAGTTGTGGCTGAACTGTAGACTACCGCGGTCCATGTGTTGGGGTTGAGAGTCAAACCTTTCTGACTGCTCTCGCCACTTCTGCTGATAATGTTTCTGCTGAAAGTACATTTGCAAAGCCATACTGTACTCGATCTTTGTAATACAATATGTACCTAATAGATTCCTTTTAACTGTTCATAGTATAGCAGATTTAAATATGTATAAAATGTATATAGATACAGTATGAACATATTATTTGCCGTAGAGGGTCGAAGAAGCCATGGAGTATCCTGCTTTATTTACTCATGCCATTTGTATGTCATTAGACAGGGCTGGATTGAATTTACTTTCACTTCAATCAATTCATAAAGTGCAATTTCAGTATAATTTGACCAAAAACAAATGGTTATCAATGGTATTTGTACCGTTTTCGGTCCAGTGAAAGAAACCAGTTGCTATTTTCAACAACGCACCAAATCCTGTCCCGTTCGCATTTTGAATTATTGCATATAAAGTGAACTGATTTGAACCCTGTTTTATTACAATGCAGTCTATGGGTAGATAGATAGTATTTATTTAGAATTTATAATTAAAGGGAAACGTTACTGCTGTCAGTACAACTTACCATTGAAACATCAAGGTTATTTTGAAGTACTTTTTAACAGATAGAAGAGAGCAACGTAGCAATATATACGGTTTATCAAGAGATATATAACATATTTAAAAAGGTTGAGCACTGTGTTATTGGGGCAATTTTTTTTTTTAAATGTGTGCATTTATTTTCATCTGTTTTGGGAGATGTTATGTGCTTAAAATTATTTATTATTTCACACTGTGTATCAAGACACAGGTACGTCTCTTACGAATGAAATCAAACCCCTCACCCCACTTTTTGTTTTTTTTTCAACAGTCCACTAACCTATTAAAATGTTTTACATATGTCAGGGTCTCTTTTGTCTCTTTTAAGGGTCTCCTTGCTCGACTCAGCGTGTGTCGGTGCCAAAGGTAATTCAATCACAAATGAAATTAAACGTAAAAAATAAATATAACTGGGGGAAAAAAGTCGACACTAATCTCCAGAGGTTTTGTTTAGCATAAAAAAAAAAAACCCCAACACATCGTTTTTCTTATTATTTATTAGACTGAGAGATTTGAGGAGTAAATACATGCTGCGTTCCCTTGACCTCCCAACTCGGAAGAAAATCTGAACTCCGGTTTAGAAACGGACGGGTTCGCAAAGGTGCGGCCATACACGTCAAAGTTGCAAGTCGGGCTTTGCGGATATACCCTGACGTCACAGCAGCGCGGCGGCGCGCAGAGTTCACGGCGCACAGAGTTACCTTCGCGCGGCTTTTCCATTGGGAAACACGTCCACTGTTCATCATTATCACTACGCGGTGTCCGTGCTGTGTGTCCCCCCGCTTGTAGGATCCACCTGCTCGACAAACGAAACCCCTAGTCGACCGCCGTGGCCTCCATGGCTTCCATACCGTGTCGCACACAGAGCCAATCGGACACATTTGGGGATTTGGCGACTGGGAATGACCGATTTCCGAACGTCACCGGAATGCGGCGTCGGTTCAAGTCGAGAGCGGAGCGGTGACGTCGGAGTGGCCCACGATTAACATATCGGGCGCGTGTACGACGCCGGCCAATCACAGCGCCGGATCCGCCAAACCGCGCCCCCCGCAGCGCCTCCCGCGACGCGCTCCGCCCCGCGGCCCCGTCGACGCGGGAAAAGGGAAAGACGCGCCCGCGCCGCGTCTCCCTCCACCGCGTGTGGCGGCGTTTTCCAGCTCGTTCGCCGCCGCCTCCGCTGGAGAAAGTTCTCCCTTCGCGCCGTGGAAGTTATTGGAGAGTGGGCGGACGGCGGAGGAACCACTTGTTACCGCGTTAAAGTCCCCGTCCCCGTCCCCGTCCCCCCCACCACCCCCCCCAAAAAAAGCTGCACTCTGGAGCCAGGCGCTAAGGGGACAA
>NC_137189.1:39468756-39603756 GCF_960531495.2 Zeus faber
TATTTTTTTATTGGCTTATTTTCTTGGCGACCAGAGCCAGGAGGCCAGCGTCCCAACGTCGTCTAACATGAAGTACCTCCAGGAGGACCTGCAGCTGAAGAAGGCCAACGTGTACAGGTCCATACCGTACTCGCGCTTCGACTCCAACAGGGACGCACACTGCTACAGGAAGGCCTATCCGCACCTCGTCGCCTTTAAAGTGAGTGTCAGGTGTTTTTTACTTTTTCTTTTACTCATTCTCTAGTTTGATGGGGCTCCTATATGATCCAAATTGTATTTTACTTGTATTTGGAAATGCTGTTGTAACTTTTCTAAATCGCAATCTGGTTTTTTTTCGGCCAAGTACATTCTTTGTATGCAAGGAATCGTGTTGTGGTAAAGATTGCTGCATTGCCGTGCAGATAATTAGCATAAAAATAATAGCTTGTCGGAAAAACAGCAAGGGGCAAAAAACAGGTGTGGGTGCCCGGCATTTCACTGGCCTGTTCTCGCCCGTGCCGTTACGGCGGTGGAGGGGCTACGTTTTGTATGAGTGTTATAACCGGACATTTTGACCGTTAAGTTTACCCTTTTTGTTTTATTTTTTTTCATATCAATTTTACCAGGCAGAAAACGGTAATTACCGGAGCCAAACATCAAAGAAGTGACGTAAAGCCTAACGCACTTTTCTTTCAATTTCAAAGCCGAAAATAGAAGTTAGGGCTGCACAATTAATCAGTCGGGGACCATTTATTTTTCGATTGTGCCCGCTATCCGTGCCAGCTCGGCGTCCAATTCACAAAAGATATTGTGCTCATGATATGCCAAGTGCAAACATGCCCATAAAGTTTTACAGCTGAATGCAAGTCGCCCTTGTTTTGCATCTGATCCAAATTATCCATGTGGCAAAGTAAATAGTGTGTGTGTATATATAATTTGATATTGGGATATTCTGTAAAGCATGCATAAATATGCATACACTAATACATGCATGGAAAAACAAAGGGATTAGTAGGTATAAGTTATTACAGCACTGTGTTTTACCGCATTAACTAGGGCTGTCAATCTAATTGATTAAAATTGTTATTGAGTTAATTACATGATCTGTAATAAATTCATCAAATGAATCACAAATAATTGCATATAAATATTTGCTGGCAAAAGCCCTCAAATGAAGATATTTAAATTAAAAGACATTACATTATTTTGGCAGAAGAGTAAAGCATTGAATAGACATTACGGGAAATGGCTTCAGAAGTCAATATATTGTTTTTTTCAATATCAAGTTCATTTAAATTTTTATTGTTACACTTTACAATATTGTCTCAATAGTAACGTTTGTAAAATTAGACTATTACGTGAATTGCTTTCAATATATAACTGGTCATATTTTAATGTGATGGAGAGTAAAATGAAGTAAGTTATTAAGTAAGAAGCCGTGTAATATGCATGATGTGTAGCCAGACGGTCATTATTATGAAATCACCCTGCCAGAGGTGTTTTGCGATAATGACTGTCTGGCTGCGCATCATCCCTTTAGTCATAAAATGATTCAAATTCGGAAGCCATTTTGTCAGTCTTGATGCAGCTGAAGTGCCAAGCTCATCATCTGCTCTCCACCAAACTTTAAAATACCAATAGGTTTTTATTATTGTTTTTTTTTTTTTTTTTCTTTTTAGGTTTCCTGCCAGGAGTGGGGCCAGGTGCTACTGCGGCACGGCGAGTGGGACTCTGCGGTAGAGTACGCGCTGGTTGCATGGCGCTACACCGGCGAGCTGCCGCAGTGGGACACGCACGGGCACAACGCCCTGAAGGAGCAGTGCTTCGCCACGCTGGCCGCCCTCTGCCACGCCGCCCTGCAGAACTACCGGCCGGAGCCCACCAGGGGCCGCCGGCTGCTACGGAGGTGAGCGTCTTTTGGCCGTTCAGAAAGACCCGTGCAGCTTATTTACCGTTTACCTTACGCATGACTGACTAGAGTAGATGTCACCGATGACAGACAGCCTGCCGGTTGTTATCGCAAAATAACCCCTGGTGGGCTGATCAGGGGTTATTTTGCGATAATGACCCGCTGGCTGTACGTTATCCTGCTACAGAATACAATGAGGCGCAATATTGATTTGAAACAAATTTGTTGAAGGGCACCTATAATGGAAAACTCCCTTTTTTCAGTGCTTGTGCACGTACATGTAGGTCTCTGGTGGACCCACTGACACACAAACCCTGAAATAGGACATCTGTTTTTTGTGGGCAGCTTTTGTCAGAAAACATGTCCTGAAACACCCCGTTCAGATTTTTGATCCCTTCGTATGTCACAGGACCCGCCCGTCTGAGTAACTCAACAAACAAATCTTTTAAATGATAGAGGAATTAATACCTACTGCCCGTGAAAAAATAAAAAAACTTCCGCTGTGTTGCTTTCTTTCTCAACAAAAAAAAATAAAAAGCTATGCGTTCGGTTGACGGTAGGCTGTGGCACGCGAATCACTCTTTCTCCGAACGAAACCAATTAAAATAGTGTGTAGATCCTAGATTTATATTTTACTTTTTTTCCAAACCTTTACATGAAACTAAATCCCTGTGTGTGGCGGTGCGTCGCGGCGCAGTGTCCGTGTCTCCCGCGACCTCTGAGGACGCCAACGGAAGTTGGAACAAACTTTAAAATGAGGCCTCGTTGATCTGATATGAGTGAAGGTTCAGCAACTGGATTGCTTATTTGCTCAGATTTGTTCAGTAACAGATTTTGGTGGACTGACGAGGCGGAAATCGCTGAAAGTTACGGAGTGGATACAACGGAACCCGGAAGCTTTCGCTCAAACGTCGTTGGCTCACAGAACTCGGGGGCCCGGGAGAGGGTGGCCATGCCCACAAAACCAGACAGCTTTGGCACAGGACGGTATAGAGCCATGTTAGAACGCATCATCTGAGTGGTATTTTCATTCAAAAAAAAACTTCAAAAACACATCCGCATCCTCCTTTTTCAATTGTTGTTTCTATGTGGTGTCAGAAGATGGCGCCATTAGCTACTTTCCCACAGAGCCATGTAAAAAATAATATTTTTGATCATGTGTATTGCGGAAAGGCCCTTCTCTGAAACATGCAGTGACGTGGGCCATTTGGTCAACCTTAAATAAGGCCTTCAATCAAAACGGCTTTTCTTAAAACCCTGCAAGTTCGACCGTGCTGCCGAATGTGATCAAAACATGGCTGAGTTGTCCTAAAATATCATGATTATTCTGGGTTAAAGGGGTGCGATTGTTGAGATTTTGGCCATTTCCGAGGCTTTTTTGGTGTCAGTGCGTCCACAGCGCAAATAATTGTTTTCATGTATTTTAAAAATCGGGGCCGTGAATTACTCAAATGTTGTATAAAAGGGGATCTGCACCCATCAACAAGTTAAGTTGACTCATTTAACTTGTTGATGGGTGCGGATCCCCTTGGTCATGAAATGTTTGTGTATTTATTAACAGCCATTTAACAATGTATTCCGAATCGAATATTGTAACATAAAAATGGGGGCAGTTAATTTCCCACTTCCGTTCAAATTCCCCTTTAAAATGTTGATGGAAACACCATCGCGGCACGTCGCAAAAAGATCTTGACCATCCCAAATATATGTGAAAATATGTCGTACCCGTAACGGCCCTCCGCTTGTGGTTTACCAGCATCTCAAATTCGGACTCTCGTTTCAACGAGACCTCTGCATTTTCAGGATACGGGAGGTTGTACTGATGACGTTTTTGGATTGTCTTCCAGGCTGAAGATGGCCCAGATGCACAGCCGGGCCATGGCGCCCTGCGTGGAGGAGCTGGAGAGGATTCTGGGAAATCCCTCCTGTGACTCCCCCATGGACACGTAATGAAATGTTGTTTGTTTGGAGAGTAAACGCTACAGTGTTCCAAAGTGCTTGAAGGGGGAAGTGTGTGTGTGTGTGTGTGTGTGTGTGTGTGTGTGTGTGTGTGTGTGTGTGTGTGTGTGTGTGTGTGTGTGTGTGTGTGTGTGTGTGTGTGTGTGTGTGTGTGTGTGTGTGTGTGTGTCACATTGTACAGAGCCTTTTGCACCGACCATGGAAATGTTTGCATTACAAAACGAACTGACCTTGTCGGTTTATATTTATGCGTCGTGTCTGACCTTACTTGAAGCTCGCCACATTGTGTGCTCCCTGTTTTGTACGCGTTTCTGTTTTGCCGTTTGTATCGTCCGTGTCCATCCTGTTTGCACTGCTGGTGTTTTTGTCCTGAAAACTTGAAAGGAAGAATCTAACTAATTTAAAATAAAATATGTTTTCTACTGCGGAATCACGCTCTGTCAACTTGTATTTAAAAAAAAATATTTTTTGTACAAAAGGCTACACAAGGTATCGACTTTTTAATCAGCCTTCATGTTGTTGATGGGACAATTTGAGCCATGTCAATTCTGAAATGTGATCCACTGCGATGAACGCTATAACCAGAAAAACAATTGTTGTGACCTTTTTGTTTGAAACATTTCCTGCTACCGGTGCATGCCAACAGGTGGCGCTAGAGCTGCACGACTCGACCTGCATCCGCTGATTTGGCGGCGTCGGTACTAGCGCGGGCAGCTGTTTCCATGGTGCCGGGTGTGATATTTTTGCAGGGGGGGGGGGGGGGGGAAGTTCTCCAAACAGCTCTCAGGTTGAACAAAGACGACTTATAAGAGAGAGTGTCTGTCGATAAGTGGGTCTTCTACATCAGCGCTTCTCAACGTCCGCTCTGCCCCCCCCACCCCCAGCAAAATGATTTACTCGTTAAACTTTGCTGTTGTTTACTTGGCACGTTGGCGAATGTGCAATGACTGTTTTGATGCTGGCTCCACTTATCTCCCTAACTACGACGTAGACGTGTACGAAGGGCGTTGAGATTGAACATCTAACAATCTGATCAAATAAGGGTCTGTGGCCTGATGCGTATATGAAGGCCCTTGATATGGGGGGGAAAAAAATGATCGAGACCGAGAGATGCAAATCTATAATATAATCAAGATATTTAATTGCGGCGGAACATGGGCTCAAATTGGCTTTAGGTACCAAACGTCCACCACGGCGCAGCCCTCATTCTGGGATCCGATCCAGCGCCTTTCCCTCTGCACACTCTACCTTTTTGTTCTGCCTTTGATTAGAGTCAAAATAATTTTGACGGCGTCACGGAATGTTGGCGCAACTTGTGTTTTTAGAGCGCACAAGCTGGCTTTTGCGGACCGGCCCAGAGCAAAGCGCCGGTGAATACATTAAAACACAACAAAGACATTTATTTTTTATTTTTCCGCTATTAATTCCAGAAATGCTTCTGCTAAATGCCTCATATCAATGTTATTCCACGGCCGCCACCACCAGAAGCAGGCTCTTCTGCAAATAAATGCGTGGGTGGGTCTTTCTGCTCAGTTAGTTAAGTAGACCCATATTTCGATTTTTTTTTTCGTTCTATGTCAAATGTTTAGTCCTCGTCATAGTCAGAGCCTGCTTATCCTTTAGTGCGGTTACAAGAAGAAAAGGCAATTTGGGGTCAGGAAAAATGGAAGCTCGAAATACACTCGGCTCTTTATTGTTATTTTTTTTTTCGTACGCATTTATTATTCGTATCGTATTTACGTGTGCCTCAGTTATGTTTTTTTTTTTTTTTTTTTTGGTTTAACCCAGAATGTTTTCCTCCGTTTCTGCTCTGTTGGAACCATGGCACGCCGCAATGAGCCGGCACAGACCAACCTGCGATGGGAAAAGAGAATAACGTGGAACAGAAGGTTGCTGCTGTTTTGGACTCGTAACTCCAATCTCCCTTAGCTTCAAGTAGTTCTCGTTTTATCTTTATTCACTTGAAAGGCTCCTTTTTCCACATACGGCTTTCCAACTCAAACCCAGGGTCTTTCCTCGACCAGATGTGATGGATCTAGAGTTATAAATAATAAATGGAGACGCGCACTCCGGTCTTACAGCCAACTCTGTGACAACGCGGGGTGACAGTCGCCACCGTGTTTCAGGACGCCCTGGGACCGGTTGAGGCGCAGGGCTGTTGACAGGATGGAACCGATGGAAGTGAGCCCCCCCCCCCCCCCCCGCAAGGCCACCTTGGGACACGCGAGGAGAAAGACCGAGAGAACACAGTGGAAGACAGAGAGCGAGAGGGAGAGAGAGAGTTGCAACGGGAAGAATTGTGATGACAGCCGTGCCCAATTGGCAAAGCCAAAATACACAATCACCTTGTAAGATCTGAAGACTTGTAATTAATAACTTCATGCATATTAGGCATCCTGCTTATTCATGAGCACCTGTTTCCCCGTGACCTAGCGAGCAAGCGGCGTCAAGCTGCATTTTTTAAAAATTTTACAACCGGGAACCACGTTTCGACGCGGGAGCCGGCGATTTGTTCGTCAGCTGCAAAACACGGCGACGCTGCAACTGGAGGCTTGCCAGTTTGTGCCTTCCTGCCTCAACGAGTCAACAACTGAAATGATATTTGTGCCAATATCACGAGAGAAACCACGGTAATTAAATAAGATCATAGTGCATGAAACAGAGAAATCCAAGGTGTTAATCTTGATCGCTGTATTTAATGAGCTTGTTGTTGTCACAGCAGTAAAATCAAAGACTCCATTGGAATAAGAAAAGAATTCGCAGAGGAACTTATCGTGATCCTTCATGGTCTCAGCTGATGACGCCAAATCTAAAAATGGGTATGATGTTTTTCTTTTTTGTTAAATGCAATTTGCTTGTTTGATTTTTTTCTTTAATGCAATTTTGGTTATTAAGTTTTATAAGCTTATTCTTACCTTGTGATCAATTTATTTCATTTTTTCCATTATTCTACTTAAATGCTGCTGAAAACTGTAAATGCATTTTGCCTGTTTTCTCTGCTGTTATTGTTACTATTTGATGGCCTTCTGTTAATGTAAAGCACTTTGAGTTACATGTCGTGTATGAAAGCTGCTATATAAGTAAAGTTTGTTATTATTATTATTAGTATTATTAGTATTAGTATGGTGAGTTATTAGATGGTTGAGGTCTCGTTGGAACCAGGACGTTTCAGAAATCTTGTGGTTCAAGTTTGATCAGTACTGACGTACATTTGGAGCAGAAATGAGTGAAAAACTGTTGCTATTTTACCGGAAGTAGAAGAACGTTGACGTAGCTAGATTTTTTTGAGGAGCGGGGAGATCTGTGACATCATCATCCAAAGTTATATATGTCCAAGCTTAGCCTCTCGGAAGTCATTCGCATCCAGCGACTTGTGCCCTGTGAGGTGCATAGCGGTTGCTACGCGTCGACAGACAATGCGAGCCGATGGTGCGTTTAATGGAATCTCTGAAAAACTGTAACTTGTACTGAATTTCACAAAACCCCCGAAAGCTACTGTATAATCGGTCACAGAAGACATTTTCGCACTGTAGGAAATTCTATGAACCTTTGAAGGAGACGTCACTTTCTTTTGTGTCCGCACTCCATGGTCGAGGAACGATCGAAATGGTTAAATCACTGTTCTTGAGGGACATTTTTTGCTCTTACCCGAGGCCTGAAACTGAATGACACAAGCGGAAAATTCAGTGATGTAAGTGCACAGTGATTGGTTGCACATGAGCCAATCAACACTGGTCACCGTCATACTTTGTTTTGTTTAAGGTGAGTCCTCGATCACCGATTACCAATGTTTCGATCCATATTTTGTCAAGGTGGAACATTTTTTAATCAATTTGAAAATCTTGATTATATTATAGTTTCTGTATTTGAGAACATTTAATTTACAACCAAACAAAAAATGTAAAATAAACACACTTTTTTCAACTTTTTGATTGATTAAAAAAATTTAAAAGATTATAATTTTTATTTTATTTTTTTTCCAAGCATCATCACTTCTGAAGTACATATTTGTTTTCAGATTTTCAATTAACGCAGCATGGCTTACTACTTGGAAAGCTGTGTCCATGTCTAAATACAAGTATAAACATATGGATTAATAATACTGAGTCGGACTTGGTACAAAACAGACAAGTACAGAATAAATAATCAATGTTTTTTTTGTTTATTATACTTTAAAATTGGGACACATCAGCTACATAACTGCCGATCCCGATGTGGTCAAAAAGTCAAATAATGACAGATATCGGTCTGGCTTTTATACCGTTTCTATCACTATGTCGCAAATCAGCGGCAGAACTGCTTTATGGCAATATGTGACATAATTTAGAGTCACCGTGCTTTACGTTATCTGCACGTGGGAGTGAATGTAAACAAACATGGTGGAGCATGGCTTTACCTAGTACCTTTTTGTTGGCCGATCGTGTTTTTAGTTCAAGGTTTCAGTGAATGAAAGTGAACACAAACAAGTCATATGAGTCATCATGTCTCAAGTCACGAGTGTTTAATCTCAAAGTCCAAGTCCAGTCTAATGTCATTTATTTTCCGTCAAGTCAAGTGGCAAGTCATCAAAACAATGACTCGAGTCGAAGTCACAATGATTCCAGTCCACATCTCTGCATTTATTTCCAAAACATTAACTATACAGTAGGTAAAAAAATAAAAACCAGCGTCCCTCCGCCACCACCTCGCAGTGGACACTGCGCACTGGAAGCGACCCATGATCGCGACAGGTTTTCCCCACTGCGACCCGACCAAGTCGCATCACCCTGAGCGGCGAACGACCCGGAGCGAGAGGAGAACACAGTGGATCACCGTTACAGTACCATACAGACCCCGTATCACAGTCTAGATCACTGACGCTGAGATGTCATATATCAGCCTCTGAGAATAGAGTTGTATTACCACAAGCATCACAGTGAGTTATCGCAATAACAAACCCTGGTTTACAGCCACACGGAGACGGCTCTGTTTGAAAGGGGAGGCATTTAAGTGGGTCGGGGGACTGGGAAGAGGATAACATGAAAAAACACACTTTTGTGTACATTTATAATAGTACTTCGATGTTAAGTCAACTTCCAAAGTAATGGTAGTTTACAATAAACATTATATTTCATAGTCAAAGACATATTTCTTGCCATAAGAACAAGATTGTAATTCATTTGGTTATATATCAGGTTGAATTGTATATTTATACACATTTTGTGACAGTACACGGGGTAAAGAGGTCGTCGTTCCCGATGTTCATATTCTTGCCCGACGCTGGAAATTTGTCGGCCACGACACGGTCACAATCAGGCAGAATTTGTGTAGTCTGATCCCGGCTTTACGGAAAATCGGAAAACTACAATACATACCTAACACGACTAAATTGGACCCAGAATATTGCTGCCTACAGCTATATTGCATCTATATTTAGCAATTATTATTATTCTCCTTGCCATTTTTCTGGCTAAAAGTGTCTGGCCCACGACAACTGCTGGACCCACGGACACGGTTGAGGTCTGACAACCGGAATGTCACAGATGTCTCGTGGTTCAAGTGTCATCTGAATCGATCCACATACACAGCAGGAATTAGTGAAAAACCAACAAAATCTGCCCAGAAGTAGCCGAACATTCATGCAACACCGACATGCCAACGTTTGAAACCCGGTCGGGTGTTGGAGAGGGATGAGTTTGTGGAGTAAGACGCTTTGTGAAATCATTCAATTGCTATAACTATGCAGGTAGTGGCTACGAACGTCCATTCACATCAAACGTCCATTTGCATCATGCGAGCCCAGTAGTGTAGACTCTGTGATGGTTGCAGACTGAGCACACGCCCAGTGTGTGTTTGTGTGTGTGTGAGCAGCGTGTCTGTATCGCCTTACCTGCTTGACGTCGGTGGGGTGTTTTGTTCGATATTTTATCTCTTGCAGCACACCTTAAACCACCAGGCGCAAGCTGCCAGGACTCCTTCCAGCCGGCGGGGGGCCCACCCAGTCACGGCCCCACACTGACCCACCAGTGACCCACCACCCCGGAAAACACCAGTGCTCAATGTGTGCTGTTGGCAATTGCAGTTACAATTTTGGGGTGTAGTAATTAAATCGGCAACGTTTTCCACTTCCTCCTGGGGGACCCCGAGCGTGTTCTGGGTCTACCCCGTGGTCTCCTACCAGTTGGACATGCCCGGAAAACCTCCAAAGGAAGGCGCCCGGGAGGCATCCTGATCAGATGCCCGAACCACCTCTACTGGCTCCTTTCGACGCGAAGGAGCAGCGGCTCTACTCTGAGCTCCCTCCGGATGTCCGAACTCCTCACCCTATCTCTAAGGCTGAGCCCAGCCACCCTACGGAGGAAACTAATTTTGGCCGCTTATATTCAAATCTCGTTCTTTCGGTCACTACCCAAAGCTCATGACCATAGGTGAGGGTTGGGACGTAGATAGACAGGTAAATTGAGAGAGAGGTAAAGATAAATTGTCATCTGTTTTCAATAAAAGTTTGTATATTCTGGAAAAGGGATATTTAAAATGACTGATATGAGTAATATGTTCAATCATCGGAGGTGGTTGTAGGATGTTCGTCAATTTGATTTTAACTTTTAGAGACTGCTGTAGTTGAAGGAATTGAAGGAGGCTGTGGCCACCGATATTATATATATTATATTTGGGTTATGGTTGGGAAAGATATAAGCAAATTGTTTTAAAAAATGTGTTCCAAATGAGTAATTCCTTGTCTTTTCCAAGACCTGACGATTATTGAGCAATGGAGTAAAGTTAAGGGTAAACAAATCTGACAGATTAGTGAGATATCAGTTCCAATGTATCTAATGTTTCCCGTTGTGATGGTTAAGGGAAGTTCCTTGGTTACAGCATTGCAGTCCCCCCCACTGAGTGGTAAGACTGTGGTTTTAGTCCAATTTATTGAATAGTCTGAGAGAGCTGAGAATTTAGATATTAGATTGAACACTTCCGGTAGGAATGATATTGGGCTCCATAAGCACAACAAGATATCGTCCGTATACAAACTGATTTTCTGATGAGTTTCCTGTTTGTATGCCAACAATATTACTGTTTTGATGGGTAGCCGCTGAGAGGGGTTCAATAAAGATGGCGAATTGTAAAGGGGAGAACGGACGTCCTTGTCTTGTGCCGCGTTGCAGATTGAAGCGCTGTGATGTGTAACCATTGGTGATGACAGAAGCAGATGGGGAGTAGTACAGGATTCTAGAAGAAATTAAATGGTTATATTCTTGATATGTCAAACGTGACGCCATAAGCCGCCACCTGCCGGGAGCTTTCCGGTTGGAATCATTTACTGTATGAGGTTGAAACTTATCGGCCCCTGATCGGAGATTACAATAGGGTAGATTCCAGGATTAGTGCAAAAGATCCAAGTCAGTGTAAGCGGCACGTACTGGACTTCATTTTCCATGATGAGTCAGTTCTAGTCAGTTCTCCGACAGCGATGCCAAGAACGCCAGCGATGTTGATTCTGATATCGGCATTATCCCGGACATTTCAAACAGCAGATTTCAAACTGAATGTGACGATAAAGTGGAATATTTTCAAGAACCACTGAAGGAGACCGACCATACGCCCGTTGTGGTTACAACTGAAGAAGTTGATGATGTGATGAAGTCTGTTGATGTTGGTGATGCAGATTAATTACAAGAAGTAATGCACAAGATTCTCAAGCTTACCTGCAAATGCAGCCAGGGGCGAAAAGAAAATGAAAAGAGGCACCAAACAGGCTCTCGGAGTGTAGCTGAGGTAGGGTTGGGGTTAGCCCACATTATAACTCCAAGAACTTTGAAGATATTTGACATACGCACATTTATATATTAAATGACACACCGAGGCTGATATACAGAGATTCATATTATTGATAGACTCTACATTTTGTTGTATTGTCCACACTTTTAAACTCCTAAATAATTCCACTTTTATAAAACATGTATATTCTTAATGTAAAATAAAAGCTTTTTTAAAAACAAAAGATGTTGTGTGTCGATGATGCTGTTCAACATTCCCTCAAAACACAAGAACAATGCAGAGATTGCCCCATTCAGCAGGGTGTCAAGACCCCATTCAGCAGGCTGTCAAGTAACCATGTGACAACTAGCTAGGCTCTGTTGGTCCTCTAACCATTTGCATTTTAGCAGCTGGTTAAATGAACCAAGTGTGGGGGAAAACTTTGAAGGTGATCTCAGAAACACGGTTTGCCACACCCTTGTCATTAACAAGTCATAGCTTTAAAAATATTTGCTTGATTTGCACAAGTGACAACTTGTTTGGAAGCTCTGATTCTCCACTTTCAAATGATACAAAAAAAGTCGAAAGCCACCAAATGAACCTAAAGTATGCGGTGGGTCACAAATAACAAATAGACAAAGATAAACATCGAACATTGCAGAGTTAGACACATATTGAGAGACTGACTAGAGTGAGAGTGATTGGAGATGCAGGGAGGGAAGGATTAGGGAGGTTAGATGATGAGAGAAGTAGGGAGGGGGGATTATGAAGGTGAGAAGATGAGAGTGAGCAATATTTTAAATCCTGACATAGATAGCATGCTAATTTCTACATCTTGCAGTATATAATTACCAGAATTACCAAAATACATACATATTAATCAGAATATCCAGGGTGTGGTGGAGGAGTCTCGGAATAACAGACCGTCTATATATAGTAGATGAACAACCAGCGATACAGGTTTACCCTTCTGCCGGTTCTCCTTCAGGATGGGGTACAGCACCTTCCGTCAGTCATTGATATCCTGGGGGAATTGATCGTTCATACCCAGCATGGTTCCTTTCAGCTCCCATCCTTTGCTTTTAACCAGCTCCTTGTGCTTGAAGTGTTCAAACTTCGCAATGATGGAGCCGGGACGGTTCCCCACGTGGTGTCCCTGTCGGTGAACCCGATGGAAGGTGATCTGCTTCACGGTGTCCGTGGGGAGTTTCAGGGTGGTGTGGAGGAAGTCTTTCACCATGTTTTCTGGGGATTCGGTATTGTTCTCTGGGATCCCAGAAATTATGAGGTTGTCCCACACACTTCTGGATTTTATATCCAGGATAGTCCCTTACATTATTTTATTTTTTTAGAACCTCCACCTCCGTTATGAGACAATTTGCGGAGGTTTTTAGATCCGCGTTTTCTTTTTGCATCTCGCCGACCAGGCGGTGCAGGAAATCAAGGCTGTCTTTGATCTCGGAAATGTCTTGGACAAGCGGACCATCATGTCCACCTTCTTGTTAATCTCATCCAAGATACTAACCTCTATTGCACTCAGGATTAGATCGTCTGTGTCTGTTTCTGAATCTGCCTTTGTTCTTTTAGCCAGATTGTTCCGGTCCTGATCCTCTTCCATGACGTACATAAGAAAAATCAATATAATCGTCGAGGTACTCCACTTTGGTTTTGTGCAGTGTTCTTTAAAAAGAAAATATATATATATATACTGGATATATGTAAATATATATATATTTCGCAATTTGCTTTATTTTTCTAAGTTGGAGCAGATTGGTGGTGTTTTAGTCCGTGCAGCAGGGCGCCGCCGTGTTCGATCTGTACTCACTTCTGTCTTCTCGCGAGATCACAGCATGTTCCCCTCCTCTCAAAGCCTGCTCCCCTCCTCTCACAGCATGCTCCTGTTTAATCTGTTTGAATGAAACCATGTTGTTGGGAACTTCCACACAGAGTGACAGACGAGGGAGTGATCGGGGTGCATTTTACGCACCTGTCCCCCTTTCCAACGTTACCAACGATGCCAGCGATGGGGTGCCCGTGATTGGCGTGCCAAAACAATGTGTTTCTATTTTAGATGTAGGTTATTTTATTTTACATCTGCTTATGGAACGAAACCGTTCTTAATAGGGACACTTTCTCCTTGACTCTCTCCACTCATCACCCCTCTTCTGTGGTATGGGCAGTAAATAATCTTTGAGTCTACGAGTCGTAGACTTTCTCTGGCCCCGTCCCCGCGCTGGTTTTAGTTGTTTTATTTGGAGGAACAGGGAACGGTGATCGGGGAGCACAGAGAGCCGTGTTATTTATCCTTGACATGTTGTCTAGTGGAAAATTCTATTTTTGCATAAATCCAACCATCACCTGGACCGAAGGAGATCTCAAGTTCCAACATAAACACTTTGGGTCCAAATCGCTTAAAGCACTTAAGCTCCTTTTCCGCTGCTTGGTACCAGCTCGACTTAATTCTACTTGCGGGTTTTGGGTTTCCATCGTCAAAAGTGATGGAAAGTACCACTATCCAGTAATAATTGCAGACTTCTGACTGGTCAGAGAGAATCACCACGAGAATCCTCAGTGAGTCATTGCTTCACGGCGTCATCATTGCGTAATGTATTCGCGATGGATTTCCCAAAATTTCCCAATCTTCCCAACTTTTCTTTTTTTCTTGCTCTTTTTTCTTGCTGCCATCCGCCTCTTCTGAGACAAAATTTGTCTCCTTGCTGTCACAAGCAGTCACACAACGAGAATAGAGAACACCATCCCTACGATATCCTCCATTGTTCCTTCCTGTGTGTGGAGGGGGTACTATCTGCAGTGGAAAACAAAGTACCAAAGTACCTGGTACCAAAATCCAAAATCTGATGTTGTTATAATAGTTGCCTGGGAGACACTCAAGGCAATCTCATGTCCTCATGGTATAGTGGTGTTGCTAGGGAATGGGCCACAGGGGTACTGGCCCCTGCTGAAATCAAATTAGCCCCTTTTGTGCCCCCCCCTCCCAAGTGTGAGCTAGTTTGCCTGTGTCATTATTATTTTTTTTTCAAAGTTAAAATCAAAGAAAAACTG
This sequence comes from Zeus faber, assembly GCF_960531495.2. Taxonomy (NCBI): domain Eukaryota; kingdom Metazoa; phylum Chordata; class Actinopteri; order Zeiformes; family Zeidae; genus Zeus; species Zeus faber. The sequence goes on from NC_137189.1 coordinate 39,483,404, forward strand.
TTTTTTTCTCACCAACCGCCATAACTGCTGCAGGAGAGCACCGCGTTCTGTCGCATTTAATCTCGCCCAGACACACTGCAGACTGCGTGGCCATCGACAGCGCTTTCCTGTTTGACAATTGGCCCGATACAACACAAAATATTGTGGCGTTTGGCAGTTATAAGCCTCATCCACATGACGGGACTTTTTTTGAATCGTGAACTGTCGCTCAAAAAAGATTGAGCAGCACACATTTAACAACTGAAATTTTGAGATTTTCTGTCTGTTCCGCGCACACATAATGTGGGAGTCTCTACCCACCGGTAGGGGTTTAGGGAGGGAGACACAGTCTTTCTGGCACTGGGGCGCCGATATGGCATGAGATTTTATTAAGGAGATAGAACTACTGTGGTTGTTTGTCCAGCAAACTTACAGCGTTGACATTGTACACTAATCAGACACTCAAGAGTCCACACTTAGACACTTCCCACTTTCTTTGGCTACGCCATCGTGCAGGCACATCTTGCTGTTTTTTCACAATACAACCAGCAATAAGTGTCCGGTGTCCTGCATCCCTCACTCTTTTCCCTCTGCATCCTAAACAATCCCTGCACAGAACAATCCAGATCCCCTCTCCACACCTTGGCTAATCACCCTCTTTTCTGGACCCCCCCCCCCCCCAAACAAGAACTGACGCAAATAACACATTACAACCCACCAACCCACAAACACAACACAACCCACCCATCAACTGGAACCTCGTAAAAAATCACACATTGCCTTGATGTGGAAGAACACCACACAATCGTGTCCACGACACGATTGTGTTGATCATCTGGCCTATGCAGACGCTCAGTCAATTTCTATGCTGGTAAGGTCAATTTCTTCACAACAATTCAAAATGTAAACAGAAACTAACATGGAAAATGGGACAGTATGAGTCATGTGTGGCAATTTTTTTTATTTATCAACGAATCAAAGCTCACAGAGAGCAGAGAAACATCCTCTGCTACTGAACCACGTCTGAAGCAGGAATTACTAGGCACAGCGGCATGTATGGCCCGACAGGGCCAAGTCCAGGGCGATGGAGAGGGACAGATCAACTTCGAGCATGTAAGCAGGAGAGACAGAAAGGGAGAAAAATCATAATCACTGTAACAATAATGCACAGTGACTGGGATGCCGAGCGCTAGAGAAGCCACTAAAAACAACTTTAAAGTTAATGCCCACGACTGTCACCGCTTGTTATGGTCAACATGTCTGTGCAGGCCTACAACACATCAGCGTAAATGTCTGTGTTTTAAAATATTTAAAGTGTCTCAAATCATATAGAAGTACACAAGGAAACATTATGCATTTCTCAAAAATGATGCACATGCACAAAAATACACTATATACGAAATTCCGGAAGAGAAGTTTTGGTTGCACCTGTTCTTGCAAAGCACCCACTTGCAGCTGGCCTATTGCATAGCTTATATGAAATTCAATTACATCAAAATGGTAATCCGTAAGATAATTTTGTTGAAAAATTCCAAATGTTATACTTTTTTTTAAACAGCCTTTTCAAGGAACTATCTGTGCATTTGCCTTATGCATGCACTCCTCTAGATGCTTCATACATTGTTGGTGGCCTTTCGCAGCAAGAATGCAAATATGGGCCAGCAAAAGTAGCGAAAGCCAGCACTAACACAGAGTAGATAGTTGTTGTCAGTAAACAGTTGATATAGATGAACATTTACAACAAGAACATTTCCCTCGGATGAAATGTAATCTATATCACCTCAAGTGATATATCAAAAAATCCTGTCTTAGACCAATATCTAGGGTAAACACAGATGTTGGGGAAAAAACGGTATCGAATGGAATTCTGGGAATTGTGTAATCCACCCAACACAGATGATCTGAATGAATGTCGCTTTAATAATGTCAAATAGTGCAGCATATAATGCATTGTCAACACGACACTGCATTCCACATGTGGAAGACAGCAGTGGTCCCTGACTAGGATGTGCTTTTATGTCGGTACCTCATCATTTACACTTTTTACATTTCACTCCCTCACCTTTGTGTTTTCATGTCATTTTATTTGCCATTATGTAACAAATTTCCCCTTGGGAAACAGTGGAGCTGTTGAGTGGCATCGCATCACAAAAAAACACATTTTACATTCAAATTAATGTCAGTGAGAGGAAAAAGTCAGCTTTGTTACGAAATAAAACAAAGATTTTAGATTCAAGATTTAAGAGGTTTATTTATCACATACATATACATACTTTCATACATATATGCAGTGAAATGTCTTTGCAACGCACCCAGAAATTATGCACAATAGTTACTAAACCGAGCATAATAGCTAACCTAATTCCTGCCTAGCAACTAACTGAAACTAACTGATTCCTAAAACGTAATGCAGTTAGTGAATAGAATAATATAAATAAAATAAAAATAAAATTAGACTCAAAAAGATAATACAGAGTGGGGATACAAAATAGAAGTGAAGGGAATAGAGTTATGTATATGGGATAGGCTTTGTATTTACAGATATGTGCAGCAAAGTGCATGTGAATATAGTGTGTATGGAGATATACAGTACAGTATACAACAAATATATATCACCAATTGCAGGTGAATGAAGCTGATCACCCCATCAATAGAAGAATCGCTGAGCCTTGTACTTGGTGAAACAAGCAACGCAGTATCATATAGTATATCATATATATAACAAGGGCTTAAATTACATGTTCTCATTGAGATGAATCAAACGAGCTAGAGCTCAAACATCTCCAACTAACGGTTCAGGGTAGAGGTGACTAAACGTGACTTCATCAAGGCACTGAGGCCTTGAGGCTGTGTGGTCTATGGGGTGGAGGTAGGGGGCAGATCAGACATGAAATTACATCTACTCGTTAAGATGAATCCAACGATGCCAGACAGTTCCCTCTCCAACAAAGGGGCTGGGCTTACCTCTGATCTAACCCTAACCCTAAGCCACACCTCCCCACACCTCCTCCTCTTCTCTCCTTTCTTCTCATCTCCACTCCTCTCCTCTCTCCTCCACACATTCTCTCCTTATTGTCTCCTCACATTTCCTGGTGTACTTTCGCCTTGAGGGACGTGGTTAGCTTTAGTTTTTGAGGAAGTTTGGGGCAAAACTCAGAAAGATCTGAGTATCCATAATACACCACATTTACCCTTTGTTGTATTTGTTTGTGGTGTGGGGATGGTCTGGTTGAGCAGCCACACCTAACCTGGATCTAGGTGATTGGGTCAGAGTGGCTGCATACCTGTTGCCCGTTGCTTGGTCTAATAAGCAGCAGGTAAAACTGCCAGCCCACACTCACTCAGAGATAGGAGCCCTGTTATAACATGTTCCACCTAGCCTCCTCTCTACAATGAACTGGTGTCTAAAACCAACCCATCTCACTCGTCAACAAAGCCCCAAAGAAGTCCTGAGTGTTTACTGGCGGACGATCAGGCATAATATGTCATTATTCATGCAGCCTGGAAAATCTACTGTTCTGAATTTCACTTTGCAACAGAAACCATGTGGCAGCTAAAAACAATTTTTTTTTTAGTTGTTTACACTTTTTAGTTGTTTTATTTGGTTCCTCCATGTGCCATGTGCATCCCCCTTCTTGCATAGAACAGTCAAATCCAGTTGGACGTAAAAAATTCTGTGTAGGGTACAGTTCTAGATATAATTAATAATTGGACACACACAAAATAAAAAAAACATATTTTTAATGGGCTGTCCCTCCCCTTTGTTATTTTACCATGCAACAAACTTTTTTTTAAATTGCTTTAAAAAATATATTTTTTAACTGTTTAACTGATAGTATTAATCTGTCAAAATTATTATTGTTGGTGCACAGTAAACAGTGCACTTACAATCAAAAAGGAACACAGCCCACCCATCCGCCTCCTCTAGAAGGCTGGCTACAGCCCTGTCCATCATGGCTGTGACCGTGATTTAAATACATCATTGCGTCACACTGATAAATGGGAGTGAAAGCTGATTAACGGCAGCCAGAACCAGAAGGCAGAGAATTGCTGATGGTGCTTAAAGTAGAACATGGAAATATGGAGCTGTCAAGCGGCGCCTACTATAGAAGTGCACAGAGCAACCGGTGAAAAGATGATTACAGGCAATTATACGGAGGCAAATGATCTCCAAAGATAAACATTGAGCTTTTCTGATGTTAGCAGGAATGAACTTAAATATAGATGCAGCTAAGCATCATTTAGCCTTTGAACACGGCAACTATGACCTTTGATTACAATTTAGAAGCCACAATTACCTATTTTACAAGCCGTTAACCTTTAAGACATTCCATACAAAGAGATCTAGAGTATAGGATACTACTGGGAACAATCAAAGGCACTTTTTGATAGACAGAGTCATTATATACTTGTTTTACGCATTATTGATAGAAGCGACACTCTTGGAGGTTGCTATTCATACCTTTTAAACTTTGTTTGCTTTGCTGTACGCTAATACTGTGCTCTTTGTTTCCAAAAGGCCAGGTCAAAGACGCATTTGTTCTCTCCGTCTCAGAACGGGGACGACGCGTTTAAACATAGCTGCTGGAGGAACCTGTGATGCACACACACATAAGGTGAGGGCAAGCAAAGCCAGAAGAAAGAAAGAAACAGTCTTTAATCGTCACACCACAACACATGCTTGCACACACACATGCTTGATGGTGGCCGGTGAAATGGCTCCTCTGCTTTTGACCCATCCTGGCTTGTCCTTCCTCCGGGGGCACAGCCAGGAGCAGTGGGCAGCATATGTGGACGCGCCAGGGGACCAGGTGATAAGTGTCCATCGCTGGTCAGATGATGATGGGTGCATGTTTTTGGTGGGGGTCCTTACTGACGTGAGGTGGAGGAAACCCCATGTGAACACGGGGAGAACATGCAAACTCCACACAGAAAGGCTCCTGTTTTTGGAAGATAACCCGCCGGAGCACGGTGCCAACAGCGCCCCAGGCGGGAATCGAACCCAGGACCTTCTTGCTGTGAGGCAGCAGTGCAATGCACTGCGCCACCGTGCCACCGTGCCAGGTGAACTTCTTTAGGTCTCAGCCATCGTGTACTGCGTTCAAATCTTCAATTACAGTAAAAAATCATTGCATCTTGGCCACATATTCAGTATAGCGATCACGATGGCTCAGGTACCATTATGATGCAAAAAGCCTGGGGCTGAGCTGGCTGCTATGTCGCAAATAGCCACAAATAGCACTCATATGTGGCTCGGCCATATGACCCTTGGCTCAAAGCTGTCCCACAGGCGTACTAAGCAGTGGAAGTGGTTTGTGATGGTTTCAGATTAAATGGCTGGTCCACCTGGTCTAGTCTGGTGTGTTCCTGGCCCGATTTGGTGGCTTAGAGCCCTATAACCACTGGTGCCTCACAATGAGATGTTTCTGGGTTCGAAGAGTGCGCGTTTTTGCCAGGTCTATGTGGAGTTTCCTCCAGGTGCTCCGGGTTCCTTCTACTCAAAGACACACATGTCAGTGTTGGACACTCCTGTTGACACACTGTGGTTGGCCGTTAGTGCTGTGGCGTCACTGAAAGAAGGTTCCGGGTTCGAACTTAACTGGGGTGTTTCTGTGTGTTCTTGCTGGTTCCTGCCCACTCTGAAAGTCCAACAGTTGAGCAAGGCATCGGCTCCATCATACTTGAGTTGGCACCCGGGTTGCGGGCCGAGAGCCTGGTAGTTAAAATTGGTACCAGTGGATTCCCTTGAGCAAGGCAGAGGAGTTGAGCCCTGTGGGGTTGATATGATGACCTGAGGTGTCTGACCAATGTTATACAATATGTGTAGAATGAGAACATCAAGGAGGTTAGAGGTCTGACCCCAATTGTGCATATATGGGGAAATCCGTCCTCAGCATTGATCCTATTTATTGCATCCAGTCCCCAACTTGACTTCAAGTGTGTATGCCTTGCTCAAGAGCATTCATTTCCTTTATGGTGGGAGGAATCCAATGTCACACAACCCATCCACCCCCACATTCGGCTCTTACAAACTGGACAAATCCTACATCAACCTGTTCATCATCATCTTCTCCTCCCACTGTTAATGTTAGTTTTGCTCAATTGTTTCTATAAGTTTTTTGAAAACATACCTCATTTTCTCAAAACTCTACACACAAATCCAAAAACACACACACAATAAACAAAACTCCACAAATATCCTGCAAAATGTAGCTCTGCATTCATTACAATGTTATGAATGCACTGTTATCTCTCAAAATGGTATTTTGTGTTGGAATTACATTATATGTATAGAAATTTCTAAGAACAAATTGAACACCAATGTGCTCAATATAAAACACTCGTATGAATGCCTTATCAGGAGACTTATGCCTTTTGCATGTTCAGTGTAGACTGCCCCCTGAAAGTCGAATCATCAGTCAGAAACCCATCAGTCGACTGAGATTCGAGAAGTCCGATTATTTTTTGTCAGTCAGTGTGCATGACAATAACAGGATAAAACAGATAGGAGCTTAAAAATGCACAGGGATAACATTTCAATGAGGAATTAAAAATAAGGGGATTCATAAATATATATGTATATATATATGTTTGAATCAAACATGAGTCTCCGAGCATGAATCTCTGTGCGCCCAATCGCCATTCCCCTAAATAAAACAACTAAAACCATTGTGGGGGTGGGGCACAGTGGAACAGGGTATGGCTTGTAGACTCACTAATATTATTTTCTGCACATAACGCATGGAAAAGGGGGTGATCGGGGAGAGAGTCACGAACAAAGTGTTCCCATTACGCATGGTTTAGTTCCATAAGGAGATGTAAAAATAAAAACACACTGTTCTGGCGTGTCGATCTCAGGCACTGTCGTGACCAAGAAGTTCCAGACCTGGGCCAGTGAAAAGTCTGGATCTCTGGACAGCGTTTCTATCTGTTTGGACTTAAAAAACTGGAAAAACACTTTAAAAACACTGGAACCGAACTGAGTCTGATGCGAAAAAGTTAATTGTGTATCTGAGTGACAAGTACAGCAATAAACTTTGAGTGGCTCCGGAAAACCGACTAACTTCCTTATATACCTGAGATATACTCTTTTCCAATCACATGTTCTGCCCCTTTCAGCGCCGGGAACCAGTCACAGCACTCTTACCATAGATGTTCCCTTTTTTTGGGGTAGTTTCCAAATAACCAATCACATGCTTTGTGGGGTGTGAACTAGTCACAGCTCTGTTGCCATGCATCCTCTCGTTTCCTGGAAGAGGGTTTATTTTATGGTTCCTAGAACTCCTGAGCCATATATGGGCATATGACTTTCTTTGTAGAAGACTTAAGTTATTTCTGTTATTTCATTACTTCCCTTTTTTGGGTTTTATAGCATACAATTTAAATGTTTTTTTTTAATACATATAGCTTGAATATTTGTGGTTTAGTATAACATGTAATCAGTTTCTTTTCATGTGGGGGTTAATAATTAATCACAACAGCACCCCATCACTGAAATCGTAGGTACCGTGGGATAGGGAGATAGTGCCGCAAAATGCGCCCCAATCGCTCCCTCACCCCCTCTGGATGGCACCCTGGGCTGCCGCCTCTCTTGCCTATAGACTTGAAGGGCTCGACCCGGCCCGTCAAGCTTGGTTGTTCTCTCTGGCCAGCCTCCCTCGTTGTTAGACCATGGTTGACCACATGATCAGCTAAAATGGCCTAGATTTCATCATTTTCACACCACATAATTTTCTTGGTCTTTCTCTTCCTCTTCCCCGTCCTCCTCCTCCACACAATCCCCCTCCTCTTACTCTCATTCCACTTGCTATGCCCCTCTCTCCTATGTTGGCATCCATTGCTCCAACAGAGAAGAGCTAGCCTGTTGCCCTTTTGTTACAATAAAGCTCTGATTGCTACGTTTGTGCAGTATGGATAGTAACACATTTAAGTTCACCTTTTTGAAGTGGCAATGTGGCAGTGTGTTCCATGAGAACACAAGAGATTTTATTCATGAAGATTGCGGCAAATGTACACAATTGTGTGTAGTGTTTTGAAAAACGTGTGGTTTAGAACTGCAATCTGGGTGTAAAGCAGGAAATGAGCTTGCATTTCAGCAGAATGAGTTCAGGGGATGGTACATGAGTTACACAATGTGGTCATTGTCTCTCAAGTACCAGTGTTAGGATGTAAACAATTGAGAGAAACTGTAATATCTAAGAGGTGCCATTTATTATTTTGGACCAATCCATCACTGTTGACTTGCACCTTAATGTTAACTGCCGTCATGGTGGCTCTCACGGGTGTTGCTGCTGATGTGACGGTTTCTATTTTCAGAAACACATAGGGGGGAGGGGCTCAGAAAGACATGTCTCTGTATATTCATCATCGAATATAATAATATTATAAACATTATAAGACATAAAATAACATTACCTGCTAATAATTTCAATCTGATAGACATATAACATGTTATTATAAATAAATAATAAAAATAGGGTAAGAATAAAATACTATATACATGTAGAAATATGATATAAACCAAATAAAATCTGATAGTAATCTTCTGTTAAAAATAAATAAATAACAAACAAACAGACAAATGAATAAATACTAGTTAGATGAAGATCGATAATAATACACAGTCATGGCCACAAGGGTTTGCTAATTTTTCACAATTTCTCCAGCATTGTCTCATTCTTGTTCTTATTCTCCATTGTCAATTCCATACACTTTACTATGGAGTAAATTGTGAATGTGTTGAATCCCATTTCCGCCAGGGAAAAATATAGAAAACTTAAAAAAAACAAGTCTAACGAGCATCTCATAATTTTTACTTAAGTATCTCATCATTTTGACTTACTAAGTCAATATTTTTACTTAGTATCTTATAACTATGACTTAGTAAGTTATAAAGTAACATTTGACCTAGTATCTCATAATTTTGACTAAGAAAGTTATAAAGTAATATTTGACCTAGTATCTCATAATTATGAGTCATAATTAGATACTAAGTATCTCATATTAGGCTTCAGGATGATGGGCAGCATTTGGCAATCCTTGACATTACAGAGTACTCTTCTGATTCAGTTTCATCAGCTGAAATATCTCTTAATTGAGCTTTAAATTGTAAAACTAAAGGTTTTACTGATGGTTGCAGGCTCTTTAATGCTCTTTAACGCACCGCATCTTGTGTCATTTTGCTTAAATTGATTAAAAACTCAAACAAATCAATACAAATGCAGCATTATCTCACTTGATTGTATATATTTTGGCAGCCGGTTGCCAGTCAGGAAGTCAGGAAGACAGGAAGTGGTTTCAGCTGCAGATGGCCATTTAACACATCGCTGCCAACTGCAAATGAAACCCTAAACCCGAGCAGCAGCCGCTCCACTCGACCCCGACGACAAATGTTTATCTCCCAGTCACCTGCTGTCGCCGCAGAGACGGGAGGAGGAAGTCAACCTGTGTCTGTTCCGTTTCCAAGTTTTTTACCTTACCACTTTGCTATTGATGTCTTTTTGCATTTGCTTTTCCACTGCACATTTGAATTGTCCATTTATTGTATGTTGTCAAATTTTGTAATAGTGTTTTTGCATGACTTTTTTAAAAATTATTATGGCCTATTTGTCCTGATTTTTGTTCCTATAAGACTCTTTAACTTTATTTGCAAATTATTTCCAATTCAATGTTTCGACTTAAATATCGTAATTATTCTTTAAATACAAAAATAAACATATTTTTGTGATGCCCCTTATACTCTTCGGTACATCCTGAATTGGTAAGTCCATCTATCTATCTATCTATCTATCTATCTATCTATCTATCTATCTATCTATCTATCTATCTATCTATCTATCTATCTATCTATCTCCACAGTACAAGCTCTGGAGCATGGCTTCGATTGGAACCCTGTTTTATAGATGTTAGTTATGTTCCAAGTTTCTCTTCTCATTTTTTCCCTAGATAGGCAAAAAGGGGTCGATATGTGTCAAACTCTTCACTCAAATCGCCTCGCCTCGCCTCGCCTCGCCTCGCGTCAAAATTTGTAATCGCCCGTGTTTGCTCTGTCAAGCCACCGCTGCGCAAATGGGTGTTTCAGCGGTAATAAAAAACGTTGAAGCCGACTTGACAAGTTAAAAATGAGTAAGCCACTGTGGCTGACACCCTGGAGATGCTCTCTCTCTCTCTCTCTCTCTCTCTCTCTCTCTCTCTCTCTCTCTCTCTCTCTCTCTCTCTGGGAATGTGCAGGCTTGTTATTTACTGTCTCTGCTGAGTAAAATATTAATGACTGATAACTTTCTGGAGGACGTTTCGGCGGCGGGGCTGAGCTGAGGGACGTAAACACATAGGTGGTTTATTAGAGCCCTCCCCTCCCTCCCTTTTAACATTCTACTCCATCTTCATCCTCCCTCTCTGCTCTGGGGTGCTACGCTACAGCTTTACACACGTATATACATATACAGCATGTGCATACATATATAGCTAAGTGCCTGAAGGGAAATGGCAGTTTTAGAGCTCACAAACTTATTTTGGGGATTATTTTCACGACCAGCAATTCAAGAGGAATAATGATTGAAAATCACTCGCTGAGGAATGATCATGATCCTTCAATGTCTCGATATTGATGACCCAAAACTCGGTGGTAAATCATACTCACTGTGTAAATATTACAGAGTGAGAGTGTAATAGTTACTTTTTTCTTAATTAAATGCATCTTACCTGGTTGTTTCTTCCTTATTATGATCCTTCTATCCTCAAGCACTTTCAGTTGACTATTATACTTCAATGATTATTTATTATATATAAGAAAAAGACACCTAAATACTGTATGTACAGCGTATACATATGTACATATATATACAGTATATATATTCACACAAACTGTAAGCGGTTATACTGTACGCAGAAGAGTGGATAGGAACCCTATAACTATATCTATACTGTGTGTGTGTGTGTGTGTGCGTGTGTGTGTGTGTGTGTGTGTGTGTGGTGTGCGACCCATCTTGTGTGTGCAAGTGTGTGTGTGTGTGTGTGTGTGTGTGTGTGAATAAAATTCACACGGAGGGGGGAGGTGGGGGTGAGGCGGGGAGGCCAGGTTTCTAAATCACGCCGTGGAGCGGGGCGCTCGCCACATCGCCGCGCTGTCACGGCCACAGATGGAGGAGGGCGCCCACAGGAAAAGGATAAACTGTCTGAGAAGAGAACACAGCAAGGGAGGGGGACCTCCACTGGCAGCAGCCCTCTCTCTCAGCAGCCCTCTGAGAGAGAGGGCTGCTGAGAGAGGATGGGGGGAGGACAGAGAGAGAGAGGGGGGGGGAGGGAGGGAGATGCAGGGAGAGAATGAGGGAGACAGAGAGAGAGAGAGAGTGAGGGAGAGAAAGTGAGAGAGGAGTAGAGATGGGAGTGGAGGGAGCGAGATGGAGGGAGATACGAAAAGAGAGAGACATCGAGAGACAGAGAGAGGGAGAGAGCGAGAGAGAGAGAGAGAGAGAGGGTAGGGAGATGCAGGGAGAGAATGAGGGAGAGAAAGCGAGAGAGGAGTGGAGAGGGAAGGGGAGGGGGGAAGTTGGAGAGAGAGGGGGGCGAGACGGAGGGAGATGAGAAAAGAAGGAGAAAGTGAGAGACCGAGAGAGAGAGAGAGAGAGAGAGAGGAAAACAAGTCAAGAGGGATCAGGCAACAGATGAACCTCCATCTGTGTGGAGAGCGTGTGGAGGATGGCAGTAAAAGAAAAAAAGAAAAAAGGGAAAGGAAAAGGGAAAAAATAAAACAAGACGCATCAGATGCCAAAGTGAGCCGCGCCCCTCCGTCCCCCGTGTGCCCAGCGTCTCCGGAGGGACGTTCCAATCGTTTTTTCGCTGCTTCCCGAGCCCCACAGAGTCACTCCAGTGATGATGAGCTGCCATGTGGAGCGGCTAGCGTTAAACGTTTAGTGCTTGGGTGGTTCCACGATTAGGGTGCCATTTAGTCCCCGTAACTCTGAAAAACGTTACTTCACTTTAAAACATTTTTCAACATTGAATCTAAGAAAACATGACTTTAACCATTTAAAAACCATGGTTTGAGTAACAGGGTTGATCTAACGGGGTTGAGTTTTTAGCCTAGAATTAGCAAATCTGCAAAATGTGGCTAACTAACATCCATTCAAAGGGCAATCTAACTATTTACCTAAAATGAATTTGAACAAAATTAATAAATGACTTTAAAGCTAAAATGTTGGTAACAGGGTTGTACTTTCAGAGTGACCTCAGGGTCTGCAGGGCAGGAGGGCTGCTAGTGATTTGGGTTTGACTTGCCTGAAGGACTCGTACCCCCAACCCCACAATTTTAACTGTGATTACCAACAGCACACATTGAGCACTGGGGTTTTTTTTTCCGGGGTGGCCGGTCGCTGGAGGGTCGGTGTGGGGGCGTGGTTAGCCAGGGGCTGGTCGGGTGGGCCCCCCCTCCCGGCCTGGCTGGAGTCCTGACGGCTTGTGCCTGGTGGCTTGGGATGTGAGTTCCGGGGCCTCTGGGGGGACTGCTTGCCGTTGTGGGGGTGGGTTGGGGTGTGGGGGGTGGCTGTTGGCCTTTTGCTGTGTATGGGCACTTGGCACTCACGCTGGGCAGGGTGTCTGGTCGGCTGCGGTGGGGCGGGGCGTGGGGGTCCTGCCAGCTCAGGCGGGGTGTCGGTCTGTCGCCGTTGGTTGTATGTGTGCACCCCTGGGGTGTGGGGTCAAACGTGCTCCCTGGGACTGGGTCATGCTCCTCGGGGCTGGGTGTGGGGGTTGCTCCACAGCCCTCTGGCTTCTCTGGGGGCCCGGGGCTCTTCTGTGGCCACAAGGCAGGGTACCTGAGGATTTCCTGCACCGAGGGGTGTCCATGGGGCTGTCGAGTTCCGGGGGGCTTCGGGGCCCCTTCCGCTGCTTGTAATGATTATATTTTGAGGTAAAGTTTAGTTATGGTAGATTGGGGCGGGTGAAAATACTATTTTTCAAGTGTTTATCTGAAACGTATATGAAAGTTGTTGTATAGGACACTTTACTTAATTGTATAAATAATTTCACCTTTATGTTTATATGCATATTTGCTAATTTGATGTCGGTGGGACACAAATCAGTGGAATCACCCATTTAACTGCCACTAAAATGAAGGAAAAATGGACATGATGCATCTTCCAAAGTGTCGGTTGTGGCCTGTGAGAGACCGAGCTTTCAGTCGCAGGTAGATTGAGATTGTGGTTTATTTACAAAGAATATAAACAACTTCAGATGGGTTGCAAAAAAAAGGTGCAAAGCGGAAACACAAAATAAGACTAAGAATGAGGTCAAAAGAACTTAAACAGGTGTCGACTTACCAAATACACCAAATAGACCTACCCAAATGTAACCAGAGGGAAGTTATTACATTTAGGGACATGGCCAAACCAAAATAGACACAAGAGGGGTGAAAGAAATATCAGAAACAACAATGATTTAACTCTAAATACTATTAAACAAGGGACTAAATAACATAAATTGAACATGTGTAAATGAGTGAAAAATAAATTCAAAAGTCATGAATCTATAAAATGGATTATAGTTAAAGTAAATGAACACCACTTGTTGTTCCAGCACATACCACAGGTGCTCAATCAGATCGGACCCTAACACTGGCCATCCACATGCTGTAGAAGATGTAGTATCATGATCCATGGTCCAGTTCTGACGCTCACATGCCCATTGTAGGCACTTTCAGTAGTGGACAGGGGTCAGCATGGGCACTCTGACCGGTCTCCTGACTATGCAGCCCCATACGCAGCAAGCTGTGATGCGTTCTGTGTTCTGACACCTTTCTATCATAGCCAGCATCAACTTTTTCAGCAATTTGTGCTACAGTAGCTCTTCTATACCAGGAACACCCCACAGGACCTGCCATTTTGGAGATGCTCTGACCCAGTCCTCTAGCCGTCACAATTTGGTCCTTGTCAAAGTCGCTCAGATCCTGACAATTGCCCAGTTTTCCTGCTTCCAACACATCAACTTCAAGAACTGACTGTTCACTTGCTGCCGAATATATCCCACCACTTGACAGGTGCCATTAAAGGGAGATAAGCAATGTTATTCACTTCACCTTTCATTGGTTTTAATGTTGCGGCAGATCTGTGTATTTTTGTGTAGTTATTGTGTCATTTTTTGTTTGTCCTGTTGATGTGTCCCTTGTTTTCCTGAGTCTTCTCGTTTTCCTCTTCTTGTTTCACCTGTGTCTTTGGGCATTTAAGTCTGCAGTTTGGCTTCCCTTGTGTCAGTTTGTCTCATCACCGTGCCAGTGTCTGTTTGTTAGGCAAGTTTAGATTTCCTTTTAAGTTTGATCCCATTCAAGGCCTGCCTGTTTTGTTCTGATCCCCCTTTTGAAATAAACTGCCATTTTCTTTTTAAATCCTGCATCCGCCTCAGTGTCTGCAACTGGGCCCAAGTTCTGAACTCTTACACGTAGTTAAGAGATAAGTACACTTAAAAAAGTTGGCTGTAAATAATTCGTGTTGGTCACTGACTAAAGTATTCTATGTAATGTAGGGAAAGTTGTAGAAAGTGTTTCCTAGGTCCTTGAAAAAAAATGATACGATTGCAAATAATTTTTCAGTTTAATTTAAACAAATGAGTCTTAGCGACCACCTTTTCAGGCTTGCCAGAATCCTCACTGTTGGGGACACCTGTGGTCTATTAATGTCAGGACCTAATGAGTAAGGGGTCACTCTTTGCCTTCAGAAAAAGCGTCAGTCTTTCTGGGAATTTTGTCATCAAAGTCCTCAACTGCGTCTAATGAGACACTGCACCAGTCACCAAGAAGAAAAGTAATCTGGTTCTTTGAGGGATGAAGGAAATCTGCTGTGCACTCATTCGCTTCCAAACTTCCATCCATTGGGGGTCACTGGGGAGGCCATGGTAGTCTGATGCAGGGTTGACTGCATCTTCATGTTCATGAACCCACTCTTAAATTTGTTTTATGGATAGGAGTTTGTGGATAGGAGTGTTGGGGAGCATAATAAGGGAACAGTGTTTGCACCAAAGGAAGCACATGGTCTCGTCACATGGTCTCGAAGCTATGCAGTTTGTCCATGTTTGGCATATGCTGCTGTGATTTTTGGGACTGTTCCCCTTGGCACACAACAACTATTTGGCCGCTGATTAGCTGGCTGGTTGTTACTTCAAAGTTCAACTCCTTTTCCATAAGACAAGAGGGAAATTCTGTTGCTGCAGCAGCAAAAAAACAGTGCAGTCGAGAAAGACATACAATTTCAAAAGAGATAAGAAATAAGACATAATAGGTCTTATTTCTTATCTATTTTGAAATCTCTTTTAAATATTATGTTCACTACCTGTCGATGTACACAGTTAACTAGTGAGCCCAATATGGGCAAATAGCAGTTAGCCTAGGATGAGTAAAGTTACAGTATTGCAGCATTGCTAATACAAGAGGCATACAATCGTGACAGCAGTAAAGTGTCATACAGTAATATCAGTAGTAGCAGTAAAGTGACATTACAAGTGTCATACAGGCATGAAAATGTTAGGGTTAGTATCAGAATATTAAGAAGATATTTAATGTACAAATTGATAAACTTGTTTTGTTGCAAATATTCACTCATTTAGAATTTGATGCCTGCAACACGTTCCAAAGAAGCTGGGACAGGGGCAACAAAAGACTGGGAAAGTTGAGGAATGCTCAAAAAAACACCTGTTTGGAACATTCCACAGGTGAACAGGTTAAATGGAAACAGGTGAGTGTCATGATTGGGTATAAAAGGAGCTTCCCCGAAAGGCTCAGTCGTTCACAAATAAGGATGGGGTGAGGTTCACCACTTTGTTAACAACTGCATGAGCAAATAGCCCAACAGTTTAAGAACAACGTTTCTCAACGTACAATTGCAAGGAATTCAGGGATTTCATCATCTACAGTCCATAATATCATCAAAAGATTCAGAGAATCTGGAAAAACCAGTGCGTTGCTACATCTACAAGTGCAAGTAAAAACAACACCTAGAAACGCCGCCGGCTTCTCTGGGCCCGAGCTCATCTGAGATGGACTGACGCAAAGTGGAAAAGTGTGCTGCTGTCTGTGTGAGTCCACATTTCAAACTGTTTTTGGAAATCATGGACGTGGTGTCCTCCGGGCCAAAGAGGAAAAGGACCATCCAGATTGTTATCAGCGCAAAGTTGAAAAGCCAGCATCTGTGATGGTATGGGGGTGTGTTAGTGCCCATGGCATGGGAAACTTACACATCAGTGAAGGCACCATTCATGCTGAAAGGTACATACAGGTTTTGGAGCAACATATGTTGCCATCCAAGCAACGTGTTTTTCAGGGACGTCCCTGCTTATTTCAGCAAGACAATGCCAAGTCACATTCTGCATGTGTTACTACAGCGTGGCCTCGTAGTAAGAGTGCGGGTACTAGACTTGCCTGCCTGCAGTCCAGACCTGTCTCCCATTGAAAATGTGTAGCGCATTATGAAGCGCAAAATACGACAACGGAGACCCCAGACTGTTGAGCAACTAAGGTCGTACATTAAGCAAGAATGGGAAAGAATTCCACCTACAAAGCTTCAACAATTAGTGTCCTCAGGTCCCAAATGCTTATTGAGTGTTGTTAACAGGAAAAGTTATATGCATGGGTGCCAGGTCCACACTTTATAAGTTCCTATTGAGGTGAGTGTACAGAATGTTTTCTGTCCAGTTCTCTAAGCCTTTTTAAAGCCTGATAATAGTAAAAACGTGCCTTGAAGATGTCTCGAAGAATGTGTCTTGAAGATGTGAGTTGAGCTCAGCCCTAACATGTTAGCCTCTTAGGCTTAACGGGTGTTGTTGAAGTTACTAAGATAACTTAGGCTGTTGAAGATTGTCAGGTGGTTAGAGGCTGTTTGGTCTATTCTCCACCTAGCTACATCATGGTTCCTTTCTGGCTGACGCCCTAACTGAACTGATACAAT
This sequence comes from Zeus faber, assembly GCF_960531495.2. Lineage (NCBI taxonomy): Eukaryota > Metazoa > Chordata > Actinopteri > Zeiformes > Zeidae > Zeus > Zeus faber. The sequence goes on from NC_137189.1 coordinate 39,500,311, forward strand.
TTAGGGCCACGCCAGTTAACATCTAATGTTGATAATATCTTCTTTCTATTGCAAGTGATTCATGGAACGAACCAAAATCAAATACATAAAAGAGTGAGAGTCTGCGTTTAGCCGGTTGCAGCTTTGTCTAATAAGACGTAAGCTGTGAGCTGATAAATGTTGTAAATCTTTGTGTTTTTAGAATGGGAATGCCATTAGACTCAATTCTATTTAACACTGACAAGACAGGCTTCCCGTTGGATGGCGTGATCATAATATTTGAGCATTGTCGAAATAGAATGGGCTTGCGTTGTGTCCAGTGTGCTCATATCCCAAATTCCACCAGATGCTCTCCAGTTAGTCGTCTTGGTGCTTTTCACGTACTATTTGAAGCATGCGATGGTTTTGGACTAAAAAAGGCTCACGTGCTAACCTGATGTAAAAAATGCGATTTCGGCCACAGCATTGGACTTCATAATGGTCCAATCGCAGATTTACCCTGATGGTAGTCTCGTCTACAACAGTACATGGTCGGGCCAATTACTTCAATAAACAAACACTTTCACCATGGTTACATATCTGTCCTTCAAAGGGCGTGCGCCTGGACCCATTGCCATTTCACTTTGAATTCTTTTGAACTCCGGCAGAGCACATCATTCATGCAATTCAAGGTTCACACTGATGATTATCCAGGGCTTTGATGTTGGAGAACAAGGGAATGAAGATTGCGCAGGAATTCGCCAGTAGTTATTTGGGAGCTCTGCATCCATACGTGATTGTATGGCTCTGAATGGAAAGAAGAGAAGAAGAAGAATCATTCTCCAATTTCCTGGAGTTGCGTTCTTTTATTTCCATTAAAAGGCAGTGGACCCATTCCAACATGTCCTTAACTCCGGCTGCACGTATCCATAGCAGACAGGTACACTCCGCTCCCTCCATAGGGTTTATTTATTTGTGTTTTTTACCCTTGGAATCCTTTGGTAAAATGGCATGTGTTAGAAGATAGGGCGTCCTATACGCTCAGAGCGAGAAATGAATCCGCGGAGATTTCTTTGTGGCTTGTCCTGATAAAACCTTGCGGTCGGAATGAGGAGGGAAGGCGTCGCCGGAGTTTGTTCAGGTTTCTCTCCGAGGGTGCAAGGTTTTCCTTTCAATCACGTTGCTCGCGCTCGCGCCCACCGCAGCCAGATCCCTGCGCTCGATACCGGACCAAGTGGAAGAGGGGGGCGCTGGGGATTTTTTGGGATTAATTTAATTGATAGTGAGCAAGGTTAAGGGAGTAGAAGAGGAGCGAGGAGGAGGAAGAGGAAGGGGACAAGAGAGAGATTTCAAAGGAATCAAAAAAGCGATAATTACTGTGGAAAAACTCTCGAGTGATGACGATCCGCGTGCGTCAGGAAAATGTTAATGTCTTAAAATACGTTTATTATTATTATTTTTTTGGTATGAGCACATTTACATATATGAGGAATTTCTCGAGCCAAATATGCAGAGATAGCCAAAATTATAACATTTAACGAACGTACAATTGTGATTCTATGTACAAGATAATTTATAGGTATATATGTACAAATTAGTAACTTATTAGAGTGTCTACGATGTCATTACGTGATTACATGTCAATGTATTATATCTCACCTCACCGGAATTTCAGCAAAAATATGATAATGCCTATTTTTGTTACTTGTACGGCACTATCACGGTATAAGACCGTGATACATGACATCATACATGTCTGTCTATTGCATACGGTTAGGTTTATCTATTGACGTTGAACATTGGAACGTAAAAGTCAGAGTGAGACAGCCTCAACGCAACTCATTTTCCATTTCAGCCACCTAAAATTCCCCTTAAATTTGGATGGAAACGTATGATTGAGGAATCGAACAATTTTTCATTCCGCTGATTTTTCACCGCAAGTAGTTGCGATCGGGCGATAATGTAATAATTGTGATGGCTACTTATATGGAATGAATGACGACTTGAACTTAAATAGGGATTGTGTGTGTGTGTGTGTGTGTGTGTGTGTGTGTGTGTGTGTGTGTGTGTGTGTGTGTGTGTGTGTGTGCGTGCGTGAAGCCCTCCGGGCACTGGGGAGCATCTGCAGTCCTCTCTTTTCCATATGCCCAGCGCCTCTCAGTCTCACTCAATCATTCATTCAGCGTGATTATAATTTAAAGACTAAGAGCTCTTTTTCTTCCCATGTTTTTAACCTGATTTTTTTCCCCCCCTCATATTGGAAATTCTGTATATATGCTAGATGCTAATGTTAAATATATGCTGAACATATTCTATATGCTAATTCTAAATATATGCTGAATATATGCTGTACGCAATGATGCAATGATAAATGCATGATATATGCTCATGCTAAATATATGCTATGAAATTATGATATAGTGCTGCTGTTTTTCAAACCCCAAACACTTCAAACCGTCATGGAACACATATACAGTGTATATGTGTGTGTGTATATATATATATATATATATATATATGTGTGTGTGTGTGTGTGTGTGTGTGTATATATATATATATATATATATATATATATATATATATATATATATGTATGTATGTATGTATGTATGTATGTATGTATGTATGTATGTATGTATGTATGTATGTATGTATGTATGTATGTATGTATGTATGTATGTATGTATATATATATGTGTGTGTGTATGTATATGTATATATATATGTGTGTGTGTGTGTGTGTGTGTTTGTGTGTGTGTGTGTATATATATACTGTACACACACATACAGTATATGTAGATAAAAAGTTATATAAGTTGTGGTGATGTTCTGGAAATGTGGCTCTGAATGATTTTTTCACCCACATGCCGTTCTTGAGGTGTGTGTGTGTGTGTGTGTGTGTGTGTGTGTGTGTGTGTGTGTGTGTGTGTGTGTGTGTGTGTGTGTGTGTGTGTGTGTGTGTGTGTGTGTGTGTGCGTGCGCGTGCCGTGCTGAGTGGGTGCCGCACACTCACCTTGGAAGTGATGGAGTGCCTTTCATTCCAAAGAGCTTATGGTAATGGACGCTCTGTGAACGGGGTCAAGTATCTGCTCTGTCTTTAGTCGAGCCCCCTCCTCCTCCTCCCTCCTCCCCCCTCCTCCCTCCTCCTCCCTCCTCCAATCCTCCACTCCCCCCCCCCGTCTTCCCCTCCTACTTGCCCCCCCCCAACCTCCTCCGTTCCCACTTCCCTTCCATACCTCCTCCTCCAATTCTGCCCTTAATTCCCCTCCCTGAGGTTTTAATTCACTTTTTTTTCTTTTGCCGGGGAGCGGATCTGCCATTCGGGACGGAATCGGACGTGGGGGAAGCCATTAGGAGCCGCTGTAATGGAGTTCTTGGCAGCAAGGGGCCCCGGCCATTCATTAAAGGCTGCTCCTTCTTTTATTTAGGGCCAACTTCATCAGCAAGGCCCTTGTCATTTAAGGACGGGGGTGGGGTGACTCGGTAAAAAGATTCATTCCGTTTTCCGACTCTTCATTGGATTCAGTCGGCGTAACGAATCAGAAGAGGCGGTACCGTTCGAACCATTTCATTCTGTCAGTTATTTATTCATGGGGAGAGCAAAGAGTGAAGGGGTCACGTTCACTACTAGATATGGCAAATCTTCACTTTTGTTTAATCCTCAGTCCTAATTTTCTGTTTGTGAGAAGAAAGTTCACTCACCTGCTCGCTTCTTTATTGCGGACTTGTGACTCGTGACTCGGGGCCCTCGGCTCTTTCCGCTGGAGAGCCGAGTCTCGCTTCAGCCCGCGTGACGGGCCTCTCTGCACCCGAGTCGCGAAGAGCTCTTCTTCGGCGTGGCGGCCAAGTAATGTGCGGCCACAATTTCAACATCACACACTCAACCTGCATTTCCATTCTTCGTATCGGCGCATTGTCTTTTGATTTTGTGCGTTCGGCTGGTCCCTGGGGCTCTGAGGTCCTGGTGACATCATTCCAACAGGCTGTCGGTGGCGCGCAAAGTCATTGCAGTGGTTGGGAGCTAATGGGCCAGATGCAGAGGCCACCTGGCCGGCACGGGGGCCCCCTTATGCTGCCGGTAACGGGGCCCGCCATGCGGAACTGAGCCGCTCCGCCTCCACAAGAACTGTTCTTGTATGTTTTTTTTCATGGCCTTGTTCATACTTAATTTTTTTTTAAATAGCGACATTTACGAGTTTAGACGACTAGTGATGCTAGTCTTGCAGCCACCTCGAGCCCCACGCTGCACAAGTGAGTAAATCTTCTAATCACAAACAGAAAATTATAACTGAGGATTCAACTGATATGGAAAAAAAAGAATGTGACTGATTTACACTTTGCATTCTAACTAAATTAATAGTTTTGACAGAATTTAATTATTCTTGTGAGAATTCCATTAACGAGTCTGAGTCGGAAAAATGTAACGAACGAGTCCTTCATAAAGAGCCGACTCTCCCAAAAGAGTCCAACTTTTCATCGCTATAGGCTACATGGTTTGAATTATGGGTCTGACACCCCTAAAGCCCTGTGCGTAACGGGAACACTTTCTCAGTCACTGTCTTCCCAGTGGAGAAAAAAGTTGATCCCCGTTGAAAATGAAACATGACATAATATCAACCCAGTGCCCCGTCCTTCCCACTAGTCCCAAATAATAATAATAATAATAATAATAATAATAATCATAATTAAAATAATAATAATAATCATAATTATAATAATACTGGCGACCTGTCCAGGGTGTACCCCGTCTCTTGCCCAATGACAGCTGGGATTGACTCCAGCCCCCCCCGCGACCCCACGAGGATAAGCGGTATAGATAATAGATGGATAATAATAATAATAATAATAATAATAAATATAGCTGCAGGCAGCAATACACGGGGTCCAGTTTATTTGTTTTAGGCACGTGTTACATTTTTTTGTATTTGTGTAATGCAGAGAAATATACTGAACTTATAAACATAATGTATTTACGTCCATGTAATTTCATGATTCCAACTTTCATGGCATTGTGTATGAAGCATTTCAATTTCAACCAGATGTGGATGGAAAAACGACATTGAAAGTTTTTCCATTCGTTCCAGGAGGGAGAGAGATTCCATTTTAATATTGTGTCTGACCTTGATGACTGGATTTTTGGACAATGGCTTCGTTATTGTCTAGGATTTTTGGCTATTCTTCGGCATATGAAACAATAACAAAAATAACTTTTGTTATTACTTTTCATAACAATAAATACATTTCATTTTAGAAAATATAAATACATGTTAGCTGTTATTATTACTTTATTGTATTTTTTCTGTTAATGTACAATTGGAAAATTCAGTTTAATAGATTACTTATCTATATTGTAATGCACACAACATTTATGTAATTTTAACATTCATTTGGCTTTAGAATTATTATGGGAGAATTTGTTAATACTACAAACACTTTCTGCCTTTTCATTTAAGTTTGTTAAGTTTAGGTGTAGGAAAATGTTTATAAATGACGTTTATCGAAAAAATAACAACTACTGAATATTTTGTCGTTGTTATGACTTACCTTGTTGCACTGAAGTACATCTAGAGTATCAGTGAGGGTAGGTGATGTTGTGTCTGGTATATGTTCATCATGACGTAGTCATGTCGATTTACGATGGCAGTCAAATTTTCTTAATTTATTTGTTGACTTTTTTCTTTGGCTTACATTTTCAGTAAGTTACGTTTCCATGAAATAAGAAAAACGTTGTGGTATTTCTGTGAGTAATTACCATTGTACAGCTTCTATTTTTCCGGTCCAGTCCCACATTGCAGTGGTTTCGTCTGGACCCAGTGACGATTGTTTGTGGACTACTTTTTATTGTATTTTTCTTTAATCCCAGAAAGTAATGGGGGCTACAGATTCAAAATATCAATTGAACAGATCTACTGGCATCTACCAGTTAAGAAGCTACATAAATATACATGTAAATCCATAGTCAAACCATTACAGAGTGGTCGTTCATTTTGTTTACGAATAGTGGCATGTCAGTTAACCAAAAACAGCTAAATACAGTATTTCAGGTCAAAGGTGTTCGGTTTTTCACTAATATCTGCTCCGTATGTGGATCGATTTTGGATGAAACTTAAACCACAAGATGCTTGTGACATACCGGTTGAAACGACCCCTTAACCTTCTTAGCTAATGTCATTGTTGTGTACCAGACAGTTTTAGCCGGGTGGGACATATTTTGGCTTGAAAAGCATTAGAACGCATCTGCAACATTGATCAAAAAATTTCGCTTATATCTGCTCGATTTGGATGAAACTTCAACCACGAGGTGTTTGTGACAACATGGTTCAAACAAGATGTAAACCGTGTTTGGTGTTCTGCCGAGGTTTGTGCTGGATTGGTCAGGAGTGGTCAAGAGTCAAGAGTCAACCAAGGAAAATCAAAAAGCTGGTCTCCGATTAAGTAGAAGCCGATGGAACACAGGTGTCAGTGTTCACAGTCAAGCGCGTTTAACATCGCCATGGGCTGAGAGGCTGCCGTGCAAGATGGAGGCCCTTGCTCCAGAAGGGGCACCTTACTGCTCGACTGAAGTTTGCTGCTGATCACATGGACATAGAAAAGGCCTTCTGGAGGAAAGCTCTATGGTCAGATGAAACAAAAATTGAGCTATTTGGCCACAATGACCAGAAATATGTTTGGAGGGGACAAGGTCAGGCCTTTAACTTAATTATGCTCTGGGCCTGTCTTGCTGCCGGTGGAACTGGTGCTTTACAAAAAGTAAATGGAATAATAAAGAAGGAGGATTACCTCCAAATTTTCAGTAAAACCTAAAATATTCAGCCAGAAATTTGGGTCTCGGATGCAGTTGGGGGTTCCAACAGGACAATGACATCAAAAGAGAAAAAGGAATGGCTAAATCAGGCTAGAATAAAGGTTTAGAATGGCCTTCCCAAAGTCCTGACTTAAGCCCCATCGAGAACATATGGACTCTGCTGAAGAAACAAGTCTATGTCAGAAAGCTAACGAGTTTTGTTGAACTGCACCAATTCTGACAAGAGGAGTGGTCAAAGATTCAACCAAAAGCTTGATAGAAGGGTGTGGATGGCTACCAACAGCGCCTAATTGAGGTTAAAATGACCAAGGGACATGTAACCAAATATTAGCATTGCTGTATGTATATTTTTGACCCAGCAGATTTGGTCACATTTTCATAAGACCCATAATAAATTCATAAAATAACCAAAATTCATGAATGCTTTTGTGACAAAGAAGTATGTATTCAGATCATTCCACCACAGAAAAATAAGAGTCTTGAAATTATTGGAAACTCGAGACCGCCATGACATACATGTTCTTTGGTGTGTAAGTGTATGCAAACTTTTAACCACAGCTGTAGCGACTTATTCAGATAATCACGGAAAAGGTGAGAAATATATTCAAATATATAATATTGTAATTCATTCCCATGCATCATGCTGCTCAGAGTGGTCCCAGTCCACGTCTCTTCTGCCAACAGCGCCGGGCGGGGTCTCTCTTCTGGGAAGTCAGTGGGTGATGGCTGAGCTGTGCCTGCTTGCCAGACACTGTTCTCAACCACCAATCACTGATCGCCATTTCCTTAGATAATTCTAAATAGATCTGCATAAATAGACAGAGAGTTTAAGGTGATGAATAGTTGACTCTCTATAATACATACACAGTGTAGAATAATATTTTCTCTGATTCTTCTCTATGAATATTTGGTCGAAGCTTCTTTCTTACTCTGGGTTAGGGTGTTCCTACAGCTTGGAAATATGTAAATAGTTAATTTGATCTCTTTCCTCCCTCTATAGACTTTTTTTTTTTTTACTTTTGTTGTCCATTATTTGGCTAAAGATGTCTCTATGTACCTTTTACACAGTTTAAGGTGATCTTTCTTGACACAGCCACTCAGCTTTATGCAAATGAATGCTCGATGGTGTCATCAATGTGCAAAAAGCATGTGACGTGACCTTCGGTATCTTTAACAGAAGCGGTGTGAAACTGTGGAACAGTACAGAAGTATGCAGATTAAGAATCGGTCTCTATGGAGATGTAAATAACCTGTTAATACGTTGTCATAACTCCTACCCTGTATGCATACACGAATAGCGTGAATCAATTCAGAGATTGTGCTTTCCCAAGGGAGATTACGAGGTGAATGGAAGGAGACGTTAGTCCGAGTCTGAGGCGTGATCAAATTGTCTGCGTGTGATTCTGTCGGGCTATCTAATATGCCTGTGTTCCGATGTCACACCATCATCACAATGCTACTTCACGGTACAGACTGGGGGGGGGGGGGCGGGACACTCGCCACCTGGGGGCGAACCAGTGTGTATAAATGCTGTATAAAGTGTCAGTATTATAACAAGGACATTCATTTTTACATTCTTCGGTCGTACTTAATTTATGAAAAAGTAGTGAGTATTTAATGTTTAAACTGTGAATGGTTTTCTTCATCACCTGCAGCTCAAATGGTTCTATAATTATAGTGAAGTTGACATTTCATATGTCAACATTGCAATGCAACATTTATCCCACTGTGCATTCATGGGTTGAGCAGTGGAAGGCTGTGTTGTACGTTTATATTGGCTAAATTAAACTATACAATTACAAGAGTTTGGATCGATTTACATCTGCTATATAAGCCGTATTATGTTGGGCTGTTTTTTATTGATACCCTTGGATCCTGGATTGGATTCTCTCCCTGATGAGGGGGATGGCGAGCTGGCCATATTGAGCACCTGGATTGAGGAATATATATTTTATGGGGACAATAGTTTTATTTTTTTGGTTGTACAACACAATAAAGTGTGCAAAAAGTGTAACCCGTTCAAAAGCCACGTGGCCCGTTCGGGCCCAAACTAAATTCAAAATTTGACCCCCCCCTATCCAATTTGATTTGATTATTTCCCCTCACGGCAGACTTCTTTTTTACCTGTGGAGTAGGCTGTGCTGCCGGCTGCCCTTTTAATCCATTTAACACCGAGCGGTGCGGCCCCACTGCCGAAAACAGGTGCACTGGGAAAATAGAGCGGTGAATCTAAATTCTGGAAGCGAGGGAAAGAGCGAACGAGTGGGCAGGGATTCTTGGTGCGCTTCGTGTGTCGCCTGTCGGGTGCATCAGTGGTGTCTTGGTAGGTGGGTAAATCTTGGCTTCCATCCAGTGCATTTCAAATCATTTTCAAGTACCTTTTTTTTTTTTTATTCCATTTACAGAGCATTTTTTGCAACATTTCCTCATTCATAGTTAGTTTTAATTGTTTAAAGGTGTATGGTGCGCAAATTCTGAAACACTCTCAGCTCTAAACGCGTTAAATGGCAAAAACAATATTATGAATTCCACAAAACTCCAGATAAACTGCCAGGTTTGAGTGATGAAAACAGTACTGGCCTGAACATGCAACATTCACAAATAGAATAAAGTTTTCTCAAATCTTAAATGTGTTTGAAATGGTGTTTAGGCTTCTTATTATGATCTCGTCCAGGTTTGACGACTATAAGTACAGTGTTTCATTTACATTGACCTGGTCTTAGGTCCGGTCTCTGTGGATAAACAACTGTGAAATCCACCTTTTCCCTCTTTTCACAATTTGGAATAATGTTTTCACAAATGTGAGAGCGGGTTTTAGATGCTGTTTAATATCAATAAAGTAACACAAACCATTTAACATGTGTTTTTATTCAAATTCAGCCATGCACCATTGACAGTATGTCTGTCAGGGAAACAGCACATTGTGGAAAAATCTGAGGATTTTGAATACACTATGAAGTCAGGCTGCCCTGTTTTTGTGTTATGCAATGTGTGTGCGCAGTGTTATCACAAATTCATACTTTTAATATGACTCACATTCTCCACTGTTCAACATAGGAGGGGTACCATGTTAAAGCTCGGTGTCTGAACTGCTGTTGGTGCCGTTTTATGGACACGGTTACCTATCTCTGCCTATTTTTAGGTAGGTACAGTATACGCCGTATATGCACCACAATTGCCGGATTTGTTCGACCTGCACCGGTTTTTCCTTTTTTCTGTGGTACCCCCTGCTGACAAAGTCATAATTCACATGCAACTTGGGGCCAAACAGTTGGCCGCACTTTTATTTTATGTTGCAGAATAATTACAGAGTACTTATTCGTTAATTAAGAGGGAAAATTTCTGGTGCTAAATGTAAACCTAAAATGCGGGACAGCACGCCGTTAATGCATACTCTTAAATATTCATGAGAGAGTGCAATTTAATTTTAGGTTATCTTACTCATCTATATAAGTGGCTTCAGAATGTATTCAGAGCCCTTCACTTTTTGAACACTTTATTGTGGTTGTATATGTAATTTTAAATAGATAAAATTGCCATTATTTTACACTCAATAACCCATAATGACAAAGTTAAAACATGTTTTTAGAAACTGTTACAATATATTACAAATCTAGAACTGATATCTATCATTTATATTATTATAAGTATTCAGTATTCAGTCAGACCCTTAATTCAGTACTTTGTAGAAGACCCTTCTGCAGCAAATACAGCTTTTTGAGTCTTCTTGGGTCTTGATAAGCTTTGCACACCTGGATTTGGGAAGTTTATCCTCTTCTTCCTGGCAGATCCTCTCAAGCTCTTGCCTTCAACAACCACAAAATATTGCGTCTATCTTCAACTTTGCTTGGTTTTTGTCCTGGCGTGCAGTATAAATTGTGCAACGATATATACACAGGTGCGTATGCTTTTAAAAACTCCAATCAATTCAATAGACACATCTCTAGGATAGACAAACAGTATGAACCCGAACACAATCCGGGGTGCCACAACAAAGGGTCTGAATACTTATATAAATGAGAGATTTCAGTTTTAGATTTTGAATAAATTTGCCATTTGCAATTTCTACAAACAAGTTTTCACTTTGTCATTATGGGTTACTGAGTGTAAAATGATGGGTTAAAATGAACATTTTTTCGATTTTAAAATTACATCTACAGCACAATCAAGTGAAGGAGTCTGAATACTTTCCAAAGCCACAGTATAGATGAGTCCTCAGCTTATCTCTTTGATCCAGTGATCCTTACTGAGCCTGGTCATCTCCTCCAATCATTTGATTACGACTTCAACCTGTGATGGCAGCACTGAAAGGCAGTGTGTGAACCACGATGCCACCAGGTCACCAGGTCACCGTCACCCACGTGGTCTCCGGGTGCTTTGTTGCCGCCTTTCGAAAGCGCACTAGGCATTGAACCCTCAGGTACTCAAACCCTGAAGTACTCCTACAGCGTCTTATCTCTATGAGCCATGGGTGTGTGAGAGAGTCACTTATTGATTGCCCACGGAGTGCACCACCCCCCAAACCGTTTTTGTCCAATTCACTAAGAGCAGGTGGGATAACTGCAACGTTTGGGAAAGGTTTTTTCTTCACAGATTTCACAGTTGGTGGTGGACAAAGCAGGTGGTCAGAAATGTCAGTTTTTGGATATGTTAATAGCTGAATGAAGTTTTAAAACCGCTGACTTTAACAGCGCAGAGGAAATATGAGGACCTACTCCAAATGTCCAAAAAGTGACAACCAGGGTCAGGAAAGAAGACGGAAGAATAGAGCACCTCCTGCAATAAATTCCCAATTGCCCTTTCAAATGTTTAATAAAAATGTTTGAGGAATAATAAAATGTCCATGGCGGACAATGGGAATGAGGGAGAGAGAGAACAAAGCTACATTTAACGGGATAGTGGGGACAGCAGTGGCAGTGTGGAAGTAAGACATATTTGGAAATCTTACAAGAAAGCGAGAGAGCACAAGACTGAAATTTGATGTAAATGTTGCCGTATTTTCGTTCTGTATTTTTATATTCCATCTGAAAGGGTGTGGAAGTTCCTTTGCTTAAACACAGAATTAACAAATACAAGATGGAAATAAGAAATACAAAACGTGGCAAAATTATGTAACTTTAACAAAAATATGTATTACTGCAGATGGAAAATTACAAATTCCGACAATATGGTGAGAAACCATGGTTTAACGTGTTACCATAGTTTTCAGTTTGGGATAATTTTAAAGAAGTTTCCATATTGTTCAACATTGTTCCAATTTTCCAAAACCCCAAAATTGATAAATGCCATCTGGTAATGCAGAATCTGTGCGCTGCCTAGTAAATGGATAAAAAAATAAATTTGACAGGGTAGAGTATTCTAAGATTCTTTATCCTAATAAATATTTACATTTGTTAAAGAAAAAGAACGTCGAGAGGGGGAAGAGGCGTCCAGACTTACTAAATAGAAGTATAAAATATTAAAAGAAAATGTGCTTCTAACCCGAAAATGTCCTGAGCCAAAATCCTAAGACATCCAAACCAGTCCCCGATCTCAAAGTGTGTCTCAACCTTCTACCATGGCAGAACACTTGAAATAATCCCTTGGCACTCCACTTTCCAAGAAGAAGAAGAAAAAGAAGAAGAAGAAGAAGAAGAAGAAGAAAACAATTTTTTTTAACCATTGCATTTTGCAATGCAGGACTTGCTAATGATTCATTCATAGCGAACAAATCTTTGAAATGACTCGCTAAAAAAAAAAACAGTGGGCGAGCAAGGGAATTCAACTTAGGAACTGAAAATAATCACAGAGGAGTAACTAAAAGTCAAAGGCAAATATAGCCAAAGCATTTGTCATTATTCAGATTGTGTGACAAATCCTTTTACTGAGGGACTTGTCAAGGGCCGAATCTCAACAGAGGCCATCCTTTCATCACCACTAATAGTTCTCACTTTCAAGATTCAAGATTCAAGAGGTTTATTCGTCACATACATATACATACATTTCACTGCATATAGTGTATGTATGAAAGTAAGTGTCAAACCTGTTGGTATTCTTTTTGGAACTGGTTAATTTGATGAATTAATAAGGCCTTGCAATATTGATCTTGTAACACAAGAGTTAATTTTCATGATAAAATTTACATTAACATTTCCCTATTGTCCCGTCATGCTCCGTCAGCCGTCATTTTTCCATCCGGGCCTCGTCGCCTGATGATGGCTCCTTGTTCCGTTCTTCTATCGGAGCCATCACGAGGTGAGGGCAATGAGTTATCGCGCCCCTCAGTTTTAGGAGTCCCCCGTCTGCCCGTGCAGTGGCAATAAAGTCGCCGGCAGCAAAGAGATGGGGAAATCCGAGGCTTCTTTAGATGCATTGTTGGTTTTGATTAATAATGCGGGGGGAAACTGCCCGGTACTTCCAAGAGAGTTTTCCACCTGGGAACCCAGCCGTTGCAGTCCCAAAATAGCCCCCAAATCAGCTGCCCCCCACCCCGCCCTGTCACACACAGGTGCACACAGACATGCACACGCAATGCACTGATGTTCCTACACCCCCAACAACTCTTACCTCCCGTGTTAAAGCCTTAGCCTTTCACAGCCTATATAATTTACAGTTATATATAACTTAGTGTGTTAATATTTATTAATTAATATTTTGATTAATTCTTTGTTCGATATTTAGTTCATTCCTTGCTCATATTGTCTTGCATTTTGTCTTTTATGCACCAACCTCAACAAGTCACTTTCCTTGTAAGTTCAAATACACTTGTCAAAATAAAATAATTCTGATTCCGATTCTGAAATCCCCCAGAAATCCCCGCATGTAGGGGGAATTTACATGTATTCCCCTGAAACTGGTCCATAATGAGGTTATTTTAATAAAGCCCAGTAGTTTGTAAGATTTGCTTTCGGTAAGTTCTTGTAGGTTATACAGATTCAGTTTAACCATAAATTGCTTTTCAGGGAAATCTTATCAAATTTGGTTTCTGAAAGTTTCAAATTACCATTCATCAAAAGAAAAATCATTATCGGTGTAAGTTTGTAAATCTTATATGAATAAGGGACAGAAATGCTATTCGCAAAGTTGGATTCGAAGAAGTGATATGAAAAAGGATATGTTTATTTTGATGGAAATCCCCGTTATCTATGAAATTCTATTTTGGATCCCCCTATGGTAAAACTGGATCGTCAGTTTAATTTCGCTCGTGAATATATCTTTTTTCATGTTTTGCCCAAAGGGGCTGTTTTTGTCATGTTAAACTTCATACTGCATTACTTCAATCAGCGCTGACACCAACAACAAGTAATAATCTCTCATTCCGGTTAGCCATCCAAGAAATGATGCCTCCCATTTTATCACATTAACTGGCAGCGGCTAAAAGGAAATATTCATCAAGAGATACAAGCCATACCATGTTTACAGATGGGACAATTTTAAGTAACAAGACCATTTAGGTTTTTTTTCTCAGGGAATCAGATCGCGCACGACTATTTTTGAAGTCACTGGGTCACTCTCACTCACACACCTGAATTGCCATTTTGTGCTTGCTGAACCTTTGCCAGAAGTTCTTGCGGCGGTAGTTTATCAAAACCGGGGTATTAATTGCTAAACTTGCAGGGGGTGTTGTACACCTGGAAATTAGGCCATTTGTTATTTCCGTCATGTTACTTATGTGAAAGAAACAAGAACTGGACTGCTGTAAAGTTAGTAAGTTAAATTTTATGTTAAGGTAGAATGTCAAGGTGATTAATGTTTGATGATTAAATTTGATTATGATTAAATGATTACATTGAGAAGTTTTTGAATGTTTAACATGTGCACGCTGTCACAGGGAAACAAGTCATCATATATGTAAATAAAGGTATGTATATTATCTTTAATATCTAGAGAGAGAGAGAGAATTCACCATTTGCAAAAGAGCGATAGACGTAGCGATCCATCGTTTTGTGTTCAGCAAACTGTCGCAATGCACAATTTCCTCCGACGCCAAGCTGAAAAGACTAGTACCTAGGGGTACTGGGGGTTCAAGGGGGATTCAAAGGGGACTGGGGGTTCAGGGGGGACTGGATGTTCAAGGGGGACTGTTGGTTCAGTGGGGACTGGGGGTTCAGTGGGGACTGGGAGTTCAGTGGGGACTCTGGGTTCAGGGGGAACTGGGGGTTCAGTGGGGACTGGGGGTTCAGTGGGGAATGGGAGTTCAGTGGGGTCTGGGGGTTCAAGGGGGACTGGGAGTTCAATGGGGACTGGGGATTCAGGGGGGACTGGGAGTTCAGTGGGAGTTGAGGAGGTGGGGGCTCAGGGGGGTCTGTCCTGCTGAAATTCTCCTCTGCGCAGGTTCTGATCAAATGACCCTCTGATCAAATGACTCCCAAAGCATTTCATCCTGTCAGATGTGGCACAAACAGTGCAATCCAGCGCCCTGATTTTGTATTTCAATGTCATTTTCAGTTCTGTTGCATTGTTTCAGGAGCTTTGCAACTTAAGGAAATCAATTTGATGGGGGAAACAATCTGGCCAGACTGTGGCCAGCTCCTTTCCTAAGATTTCCTGAATGATGAATGGGGGCACATTGGAAAGGGTCATCCTTTTGGCGGGGTTTATCAGATGGAGAAAGGGGACAAAGGTATCACGGATGACGACTCCACTTCCCACCAAACTGTTCACTTTATACAAACTGTCCAGAAAAATCACCACCGCACGGCTCATTCTGAAAGCGAATCTCACAGAGGAGTAGCCTTCTTCCCTGCTGCCAAACCCCACTCCACCAAGGAGCAGCTGATCGCCTGGACGAGTTTCACTGCATGCCGGCGAGGGAGCTCCGTCCCCCTGCACTAGCTGCTGGCATCTGCCCCACACCAACCACAAGAAACAAACCAAACTAGAACGATCACAAACAACATAAAAACACAAATATAAAGTACGCATTCATAAGGAACTTAACAAAACAAAATAAAAATAAAAATATGAGAATGTTTGAATTAACTTAACCAGCCCATGCTGGTAGCAGACCCCAACCAGCATATTTTTGAGTTTTGCATCCTTTTCAGACTATACATTTCTGACTTGACTGAGACTCCATAGGCACCGGATGCAAACTCGATACGTTTCAGACTTGTCTTGCACTCGTTTGCACACATCCTCTTATGCAATGTGATGTCACAAGAGCCCAGCAGGAGGGAACGTAGCGCCCGTCTACAACCTACCCTCTAGTGACATCACAGCAGGCATGTCCAAAGTCTGCCTGCCAGGTCAATTTATTTTATTTGGCCTGTGTCTTGTCTCTTAGAATATGATGTGGCAATTCAAGTAGTGAGGATTGGCTCTTTTTTGAGAGGGTTCTTGACAAGTGACTCAGTTCATTGGGTCACGAATAATTAATTCAATCACCTGTGATTATTTTTGGTTTGTGAGATGAAGATTGGACTTTTGCTCTTTCTCTCTCTTTTGCTTGCTGGCTTGCTTGCCCATTCATGGAATGGAAACTTAAGGAGCTTGATAAGCCTGTAGTTGCTTGAGGTGCATGCCTGACTCACAACTCGTCATTTAGTTGTCATATTAGTTTTAGTGAGCTGCACGTCTATTCTGGAGAGTTGGTGAGTAGACAGCTTACTGTTTACACTTTGACACAGTCAGTTTGATTTCAATTTGATATTTGCAAATTTGAAATGTCCAATGCTTTCTTTGTTGTTGAAGAGCAGAAGTTTACAAGTTACTGCACAGCAAATGAATGAGACAAATGATGCATATACCGGTACTTGTAAATTCTAACTAGTCTATTGTTCTACATGTTTTAAAGATGCAGTATTATTTTGCTCATAATGGTTATTTTTCCCTATAATTACAACATTATTATTGAATACATTGGCAAGAAGCAACCGAGGCCCTCAGATATTTTAATATGAGCCAAGTCTAGATCCT
Source organism: Zeus faber (assembly GCF_960531495.2). Classification (NCBI taxonomy): domain Eukaryota; kingdom Metazoa; phylum Chordata; class Actinopteri; order Zeiformes; family Zeidae; genus Zeus; species Zeus faber. The sequence continues at coordinate 39,516,971 of NC_137189.1, forward strand.
ACTCTGATGAGAACTAATTCTAATGTAACCTGAACCTTAATAAACAAGGCTTTGTATATTATTCAACCATAGCGTTATTATATCTTCATTTTCTTTTGCTGCTGATGGCTGATGGTTGAACACCATCAACAACAATATTCTGAAAACTTGGTTGGGCAAGGGAGCTTAAACACAAGACGATCACTGGTGTCATTTGAGTGGAGGGAACACCTAAGAGCATGGAGGGAGCTCCAAAAGTAATTTACTTACTTACTAACTGCCCATTATGCCTCCTGACAGGAGGCAGCAACAAAGGTTATCCACACCTGTCTGTTTTGGCTGTTTTCTGGACACTTCCCGAGGTCAATTTCATAGCTGTCATTTCGTCCTTGACTGTCCGACACCAGGTAGTTTTGGGTCGTGTAGTGGTTTAGTATAACATGTAATCAGTTTCGTTTCATGTGGGGGTTAATAATTAACCACAACATTCCCCCCTTTGTGACTTCTAAAGTCACCTTCTAACAGAATAACAAGGATCAACGAATAACTTTAAGTGGTAACACTGGTTATGCTGGATAACATGACTTTAAATGATAACAATGAGTATGCTGGATAACATAGGCTTTTAAATAGTAACAATAAGTACACTGGATATGTTGTACGCAAACAAGCAGAAAACATAGATGTACCTGTGAGCAAGTGTATAATAAAACAACTGTAGTGAGTGCACGAATACTACAAGATACATGTGGTCCAATAAAATGTAGTGAATTATGTGAGAATGGAGTTGTCTGGCATGGCTGTGTTCGACGAGGAGCTGGATGACTTGTCCAAGGAGGCTGTTGTAGTGGGACTGAGACTGAGGGGTCTGGAACAGTCCCAGGATCTGGGACGATCCCATGAATCTGGCTGAGTTCCAGCTTTTCCTCCGGAAATTGTGGACCACCACCCAGTCACCTGGTCGTATAGTGGTCCTTCAAGTGGGACGGGTAGGGTTGGTTTGACCTGGGCACTTTGACTTAAGCTCTTGGGTGACAGACACACATTATGACAACATTGTTTAGTTTAGATCCACAATTGTAAAAGTGGGGTACCTGGAATAATTCTGTGATTTCCAAACAGTTATGTTGAATAGCAGACTAGTGTCAGTACCAAAATAATTTCATGCACCCTAGTGTAACAACATAATTGTATTATCACAATGTCTAATATGTAGGGGATAATGTCCACAGAATAACGATTATGCTACAAAATAACCGACAGTGAGTAAATCATGCAGTTTTCGAATTTTCCTCGAATGCATTTCTCAAATGTTGCCTGGACATAATCCCATGTACACAATCCATTAATTAAGTAAAATCTCAAACTAATAAATAATAACTGGACAATCACTACTGGTTTACGTGATGTAATTCATATGTGGCTTTTGTTGACAGAAGACAGACCTAACTGCATTGGTTTCCCGGTCAGCACTTCATGGGAAAATGAGCCGATTTGCTCGGTAGCAAGATAAAGACTACAGCATGTAATCAACCCAATAACCCCGGCACCAAGTTTCTGAGCATAGTATGGGACAAGACATAGTTCATCTTTCCCTCATCCACAGTTAAAGTAATCTAGCAAACCCAACATGGAGCAGGTGCGAAAGCTTGTTTGAAAATCAACAAAAACGTTCTCCCGTCTAATGGGTGGGTAAACATTGCCTCATTCCACAATCCAAAAACAGTAATAACCACAACAGCCCAGAAAGGTCATGCAAGGGTACGACCCTGAGGAGAAAATAAATAATAAAATAAATGTCATTACTCAAATAGAGAACGTTCTTTTGTGCCGGCTAGAGTTATAAGGAAAAAAGAAACTCGGTGACAATCTTGTTCTAAGAATTTTAGGAAGTCCTGTGTATCCATAACACAAGCAGATCTCCTCTGTGCTCTGTGAATATTTTCGTGATGTGACAGAAAAAAAAATACCGGAGGCTCCACATAACTTTGACAATAAGTTAAGCTGAAAATGGTCAGGAAAAAATAATGTGATTCACATACTAAAACATTTTAAAATGTAGCGTTCAATACTATATCCTTAATTTATTTATATAAATTTTAACTGCAAACAATAAGCCTGAGATCTCAGCAGTCATCAAGCTGGACTGGTGTTGATCAATAAAATTTAATCAACTATCCATTATCTCATGGTCAATTTTTGTCACCGAACTTAAAACAAATCCCGTGAATTCTGGCCCACTGTGTACTTTAGGGTCATTTCGAGGCATTTTACTTTTTCTTAACACATCACTTAAAGGTGAAGAATCAGAGCTTCAAAACAAGATGTCACTTGTGCAAATCAAGCAAATATTTTTAAAGCTATGACTTGTTTATGACAAGGGTGTGGCAAACTGTTAATCTGAGATAATCACCTTCAAAGTTTTCCCCACACTTGGCTTCATTCAGCCAGCTCCCAGAATGCAAATGGTTGGAGGAACAACAGAGCCTAGCTAGTTGTCACATGGCTACTTAACACCTTGCTGAATAGGGTCAGCAAGGCAAAAATTTTAAATAATGCTGTTCGATTATACTTAAACAATTGCCATCCTTCCCGAAAAAAGTAACCGGTAAGGATTTGAACATACAAACACTACTTTATATCACACCAAAACTGACAATTCACTTATGCAATATTACTTTTTAATGTATCGTGTCTAATCTATACTGTTTACTTATCTATCAAATCCTTTCATTCAGAATTACCAATTTACTAATGCTTCATGCCATTGTGCCAGTCCGTTACAGCTGTAACACTGCAGACTACTCATGTATGCAGACCTTTTATTGATACTTTTATCAACTATCCCCTCAGTAACAGGTGCATTGCTGCGGTCCACAGTGTGAACAATGAACTAATTAACCAATAACACCAGGAATCCCTTCACTCCAGCATTGGTTGTTCTAATTATCTCTGCATGTTCTTCCCAACCCGTCACCCTTCTCCAGGTGGTTCATGTTAATCATGTAAATATTGTAGCTAAGTATTAGACACACAACTTATTTTACAATTATAATAGCAATATTTACAAGCACTTATATACACATTTTTGGCCAAGTGTCACCGCTCTTAAGGCTTTCTAGCGATGTGTGTGATTGCCTATCCTTTAGGCAATTTTAAACTCCCTGCCTGTACAGTCCTCTCCTTTACAGGACAGAGAGCCTTATCCACAATAGTTGTGTCGACTTAAGTTCCTCTTGAACTTCATAAACTCAATCGACTCCCTGCCCGTTCAGTCCTCTCCTTTACTTGGGTCATCGCAGCAAATGGCTGCAATGACACAGGATGGAAAGCGGTATCCACAGTAATTACAGTATGTCAACTTCAAGTCATGTCAAGTTCTTCTTGAACTTAATATCTTCTACCTATCTGGCGTTCTTCCTACATACACTTCCTCAACACACGAAAGATGTATATAATTACTTTGTGACAACCCCCGGATGAGCTGTATGTTTACCCACATCCGGGCTCCGCTCAGTCTCAGAGTAATTACAATATACACAGAGCTGTCTCTTACCAGACCTGGGCATTTTATACTTGATAACAAATCTCTGTATACTCTGTAGTGTCTTTGAGGTATAGGTTGGTCCTTCCTACGTCTTGGGAAGTTGCTCTCTCCTAGCTCGGCTGGCCAAATTGTCGTGAACAAAGAGGTCCAGGCCTGGAAGTAAAAAGTCTGGATCTCTGGATGACATTTCTATCTGTTCTCGTCTCAAAAATCTGGAAGAATGAACACTGGAACCGAGCAGAGTCTGATGCAAATAAGTTTATTGTGTATCTGAGCATCAAGTACAGCAACAAACAGTGAGTGTGCTCTGAGCCCGACTAACTTTGTCAAGAAGACAGAACACCTCAATACCCTGTAACACCTGAAGACGACACTGAACAAAAAAGATACTTCAGGTGGTGGTCAAAACTCAACATATCACAGGTGTCCAACTCACATCCACTGGGGGCCATTACCCCAATTGACTCACAAAGAGGGCCTGCAACATCATCAACATACAGCTCTCGCCCATATCACAATCTATTTACTCTTCCATCAGGAAGACACAAGTTCTTCAAGGCCAAAAACAATGGTTTCATGCCATTATCCATTAAAACCTACCTAAAACACCACCCAATACCTTGCATATTATGACCCCTATGTAACAATGTAAATACGGCACATCCACCGTAACATCCAAAGAAATACTACTGATGCCTTTCCAGCCTATGTCACTCTTCTTCCTCCTAACCTGTTAAAAAAAGAGTATTCCTGGTCAACTCACCATGATAAATACAAATATAAAAAGCGTGTAGTAGACCCACCCCTCAATCAATTTGCTGCACAATCTCAGCCCATTTTTCTCCAATTTCTCTGCACTTCCTTTCTTGGACTTGTGACAAAGCGTGGTGTGGAGCGGTCCACAGCATCAAAAAAGTAATCCTCCAGGTTTGTGGTGGCCATCCTGTTCAACTCAGCAAACACCTAAAACACACAGCAAAAAGCATACAGTGACTAGTAAATAAGCTTGAGCCAGTGTGAAAATTTGGGGAAAAAAGCCTAAAACTAAATACGCAGTTTATCATAGGGGAAAACAAAAAAGTATATAAATATCAGTAGTTGCTAGTCTCTCCTCCACTATCTCCCATTTCTACAGTGGTAAAGTCTGGTCCATCTTTGCTGCAATGACAGTTCCACTGGCGTTCCTTTTTCGTAATTTCTTCCACCAGGAACTTTCTCTCAGCTTAGAGCCAATCTTCATTCTGCCTCTCAGGGAGGTCCAGTAAGTAATTTACTTCATACAGTTGTAGCATTTCTGGGGAAACCCCCCATCTATAGCAACCTCTAAACATCCTTATTAAAGATTCAATATTCAAGAGGTTTATTCGTCACATACGTATACATACTTTCATACATATATGCAGTGAAATGTAATGCAACGCACCTGGTGATAACACACAATATGTCCTAGGAAAATTTCTTTCTACTAGACCAACTAACTGATTCCTAAAATGTAATACAGTAAGTTGAATACTTATAGAATAAAATAAAAATATATAGAATAAAATAAAATAAAATAAAATGGAATAGATAAAGGGAATAGGCTTACGTACATGGGGTAGACTTATGTATATCGATAGGCAATTATGTATATACAGATACTGTATGTGCATTAAAGTGGTATGTGAATAAAGTGAGGTAGTGTTTGTGGGATAATACAGCACAGTATACAACAGTACGGTGCAGCAATACGGTCACCGAACAACCCAGAACAGTGACACAGTATGCAGTACAGTATGCTACATACAGTACAGAAGGTAGTGGAGCCTATGTGTGTGGCTCAGTGAGGACCCCTGGTGAGGTCAGCATTGACAGTTCTAATGGCGTGCAGGAAAAAACTCTGTCTCAGTCTCTCTGTTCTCGCTGCGTGACTGCGGAGGCGCTTGCCTGACCATAGCAGCTGGAACAGTCTGTTGTTGGGGTGATGAGGATCCGTCATGATCCTGCGGGCTCTGCTACTACACCTCCTGGTGTATAACTCCTGCAGGGAGGGGAGGGTAGTTCCAGTGGTGCGTTCAGCTGAATGCACCACCCTCGGCAGGGCCCGCCTGTCCTGGGCAGTACAGTTCCCAAACCAGGCAGTGATGTTGCCTGTCAGGATGCTCTCCACCGCTCCAGAGTAGAAGGACTTGAGGATCCTCACCGAGACCCGGAATTTCCTCAGCTACCTGAGGTGGTAAAGACACTGCCTCGCCTTTCTCACCACAGTGTCTGTTTGTAAAGTCCATGTTAAATCCTCTGTGATGTGGACTCCCAGGTACTTGAAGCTGCTCACCCTGTCAACAGAAGTCCCATTAATCACCAAGGGCGTGTGCGTCCTTGATTGTAATCCTCGCCTAAAGTCCACAATCAGCTCCTTAGTTTTGCTGACGTTCAGGTGTAGGCTGTTGTCCTGGCACCAGAGTGACAGGTCAGCCACCTCCTTGCGGTAGGCCTTCTCATCGCAGTCGGTGATCAGGCCCACGACAATGGTGTCTTCAGCAAACTTGATGATGGTGTTGGAGCTGGACCTGGCCACACAGTCATGTGTGTACAGGGAGTACAGTAAGGGGCCGAGGACGCAACCCTGGGGGCATCCTGTATTCAGGGTGAGGTAGCTGGACATGTGCTTCCCCACCCTAACCACCCGGGGCCGGGCTGTGAGGAAGTCCAGGATCCAGGCACACAGCCGCTATTCAGTCCGAGCTCCTTCAGCTTGACATCCAGTCTGGTGGGGACTATGGTGTTGAAAGCTGAACTGTAATCGATGAACAGCATTCTCACATAGGCCCCCTTCCGGCCATCCAGGTGCGTGAGCATGGTGTGCAGTACCTGGGAGAGTGCGTCATCCGTGGATCTGTTCTGCCGGTATGCGAACTGCAACGGGTCCAAGGTGCAGGGGAGGGAGGCGCAGATATAATCCTTAATCAGCCTCTCGAAACACTTCATGACCACCGAGGTGAGGGCCACTGGACGGTAGCCATTCAGGCAGGCAGGAGAGGCATTTTTGGCGACAGGAACGACGGTGGACTTCTTGAAGCAGGACGGGACCACTGATTCAGCCAGGGAGATGTTGAATATTGTAGTGAACAAGGGAGCTAGCTGGTTAGCACAGGTTTTCAGTACTCGCCCAGATATGCCATCTGGGCCTGCAGCTTTCCTGGTGTTCACCCGCATCAGAGCGTTCCTGATCTCGTGCATGGACACTAAGAGTGCGCGCTCATTCCCAGCGGTTTAACTCCAATTAGCCGGCGAGCTAGCGGTGCTGTTGCCAGACTCAAACCGCACATAAAAGGAGTTCAGTTCGTTGGCTAGGGAGACGTCCACACTCGTGGCTGGGGAGGAGCTGCTCTTGTAGTTTGTTATCGTCCGCAGCCCCTCCAACAAGCGTGTCCCCCCACCCTATCTGTAGCTCCACAGTTTCCCTGTACATCTGTTTAGCGTCCTTCACCGCCCTCCACAGATTGTACGACGCCGCTTTGTAATTGTCCATATTTCCGGATACAAGACTGTCATTGTAAGCGGCCGTGCGAGCATTCAGAGCGCAGCGGATGGATTTATCAACCCACGGTTTCTGGTTTGGAAATATCCGAACTTTCACCGTGGGAACGATGCTGTCTGCTACCCTAGCTACATAACTCACCGCTACGTCCGTAAACTCGCTGACGTCACTTGAACTTGATTGGAACATGTCCCAGTCTACGTCAGCGAGTGCGTCCTGAAGCACAGCCTCTGATTGGTCCGTCCACCGCTTCACTTCCCTCGTCACCACCACCTGCTCTTCTCACTTTAGTGAGATAGTTCCCCAATTTGGATGTGAAGCTATTCTTCCAGCCAGAACACCCATCTGGTGAGCCTGGTTCCCTTAGGCAGGGATGTTTGCTTATGAACGCAAATGCCACAGAATGGCATTTTTCAAAATTTGGATTGGCGCAGTGCATTGCACTGCTGCCTCACAGCAAGAAGGTCCTGGGTTCGATTCCCGCCTGGGGCGCTGTTGGCACCGTGCTCCGGCGGGTTATCATCCCAAATAGGAGCCTTTCTGTGTGGAGTTTGCATGTTCTCCCCGTGCTCACATGGGGTTTCCTCCACCTCACGTCAGTAAGGACCCCCACCAAAAACATGCACCCATCATTGTCTGACCAGCAATGGACATTTATCACCTGGTCCCCGGGCGCGTCCACGTATGCTGCCCACTGCTCCTGGCTGTGCCCCCGGAGGAAGGACAAGCCAGGATGGGTCAAAAGCAGAGAATCCATTTCACCGGCCACCATCAAAAGCATGTGCACGTGTGTGTGTGTGTGTGCAAGCATGTGCATGTGTTGTAGTGTGGTGTGTTGCGTGATGAATAAAGTCTGTGTCTTTCATGTCTTTTGGTACATCCAGGTATGTTTTGTCTTGTAGAAATGTAAGTTTAGCCTCTCTCAGTCTGATGTTTCACACCAACTGATCAACTTGGAATGTATGTGACACCATGAACGCAGGTAGAAGATAGAACAAGCACTGTACTTTTCTTGGCATTTCAATGATGTAGCGAACTCTCAACATTTTTAGGGAAAGATAACTGACCATAACTGACCTCACTTAATCAATTTCAAAGGAAGGCTTGTAGAATGTTGAGTAAGTGAGTTGGTAATCAAATCCTGAAGACATAGTGAGAGTTCTGATGGTACTATACCCTCCAAAAGTCATGCAGAATGTCAGGTGGAAAACCATCCACCACATGAAAATGTGTCAAGTTTTTATTCACTGAACACCCCCTTTAACGCCATGATGTCTGGCCATAGTATGGTCATGTATAACCTCTTGTGCATGTCTGTCATGGATCTCACTTGTCCTTGGCTAGTGTAGACCTGATTGGACCTCCTAATCCTGTATGTCATCTGGCTTACACATACAAAACCGACAAAATCGATCTGCTGCAAAATTCTCCTGGAATCCTGCCAAAGAGTGAGCCCCCAGGTTGTCTGTAACATACAATGCTGTGCCTTTAACTTTCTGCTAGTTGTTCAACATACACGTCACCTTCCTCAAGAGTTGCAAGATCCTGAATGAGAGGACAAAGAACTTCTGCATAGCCATGTGCTTTCACAGTCTTAACCTTACACAAAAGTTAAAGTTGAATAGAATGACAAACTGACAGATATTTTGAGTCAAGTACCCAATATACTGCACATAGATTTTCTTAGTGCATTAGCCACTTCAAAATCATCTACATATAGCCCAAGAGCACCTCTAAATTCTTCCACATTCAAAATAACATTTTCCTTCAAATAAGAGCTGTTGAGTGGTATCCTTCTGATGAAAGCCTGCAATATTTTCAGTGTGGGGACATACAGTATATTACAGAACTATCTCTGTCAAGATGAAACTCACCTGGCAACAACTGGAAATTCTCGCTTTATATAGGATGCTCTCCAGCTGTTGATAGGTATCCTCCTGTATTGATGAATTTCAGCAGGACATTACTTTGTGAAACTACACTTACAATGTGACTCACTGTGGAATTATCCTCATCACAACAATGCTGAGTAATAATCATCTGGACTGCACTTTGTAGTAATGGCTGTAAAAAGCAAGTGGATCTGGTGAATCTGCTGAATTATTTCTTGTGCAGCACTTTCGGATATGTGCAGGATTGTTTGCATTTTCAAAAATAGTGCAGCCAGTTTAGGTTCCACCTGTCATGTATGTCATTGACAGACTCCTCAAACTCACACTCAATGTCATCCTGTAAAGAAACCTCTTCCTCCATTTCAGTCAGCTGATCTGGACGTTCCGTGTTTGGTATTATTCCACTTTTAAATTGTGTTGTAGCATTCCCACTGTCTACACTACTTTTGTGTGCATTAAACATTGAATATACATTGCTCTGAAAATGACAGCCTTCGTATGGACATTGGATTCTTTGCTTTAGTTTTAAACGGCTGTGTAAGTGTGTGAAAAACTTAACGCAACTGTGGGTTGATCCGCTTGCCCAATGTCTGATTGAGAGTTCCAGACAGATCAATGCACTTTGAGGGCATTTAAAGATTTTAAAGTGCACGCAGTTCATGCTTATGAAGACATGGTATTGGCTGCTGCCGAGTGAAGCCTCCATATTTAAGGCGATAGTGTTTTGACAACTGTCCTCTTTTGTCTGCAGAAAAATACACTGCTTACAGGTCCATCGCATCTCCAATCAATTTTTTTAAGTGGGGATTGTCTCTGAAATTAATTTAAGTTAAAAGGTAGCATTGTGAACACCTTGTTAAAAACTGCTCTACTGCTGGTTTTAACTCCTTAGGCTGAAATATCCTCCAAAATATAGGCTACTGGCATCCCAACAACAATATACTGAGGCCCATGTTGAAGAAGCAGCTGTAGAAGCAGCTGTGAAGAGCCCTCAAGGCAGTGAGCTCTTCTTCTGAAAAGGACAAAGAATTTCTTAGGTAATAGGAAGTTCCACTAACAGTACTGTGGTTTGTAGATTAGAGACACATTCCGTTATACGTGCATGTTTTTACAGGCATTACAGGAAAATACTTGTTTTTGTTATGAATGTGAATTCATTTATATAATGTATCTATAAATGTATTTAAGGCTTCAGTCATAAAAACAATTTCCTCTATACAACAAAAGCAACATTTTCTCTGTATTAATTCAGCATTGTTCATTCATAGTGTGCCAAAACAGCGATGAAATAAAAATTACTGTAAGAGAAAATGTATTAATTAGAAATTTAACATTTAAATTTAGTTTATGTTGAAGACTCATGATATGAAGCTGCATATATAACGACAATCTTTAATAACCACACTAGTTAATAAGCTGAAACATCAAACCTTGTTTGGTGACTGACTGTTGGAGCCATTGCTGGCCTTTTTGGCTGGTGGTGGGGACCCAGTGGCAGAGCGAGATGTTTAGGGGGAGGCAGATGCAGGAGCTAAATGTTTCTGAGCTGCTGGTCCACGGGAAACAGATCTGCATCTGGAGGACACTCTCCTCATTGGCTGGGGGCTCCGAGAGGGTCTGTGGAAAAAGCAAAAGCGCAGGAGGACATAAAAAATTGTAATGACACATATGCAAAACAGGTTCTGGTGTACAAACAGGGGGATGCATGCTCACTGCCACGTTTACTACACCTAGCGGCCTTTCCCACAGGACTTTAAAACTGTGGTGGGTGGACCTCGGAACCTATTTGTACATTTTAGAGTTAATGAGAGTTATTTTGAGTTGCATCATTCAGGTGCATTTTGAGAGCAAAGGAAGAGATAAATCCTTTAAGTAAGTAAAAGTACAGAAGTATTAGCCCCTAAATGTACTTAAACAATTATAGGTACTTGTTTGGGAGAAAATCTTTGATGGGACAAACTTTATATTAAACATGTTTAACCGTCAAGACGGTGAGACAGACCGTTTGGGTTTTTATAATGCAAATAATTGTGTTTAAATAAAAACGACAAGCCTTTCAGCCCCAGACTTTTCCATAATGGATGTTTTTTATTATTATTATAAATAATAATAATAACAATAATAACAATAATAATAATAATAATAATAATAATACATTTATGTATTATTTGATGTCTCAAGGGGCACGCATGGGGGGGTTCTCCATTGGAGAGCCACTATGCATTAATGCCACTGCTCGACACTTGTTTAATGAATTATCAGTCTTAAATAAATATAAAACTTAAAATAATTGTCAGACAGTAGTTGTTTTGATTTTAAGTGTTAAATGAAAATGTAAAATTGTAAGGAAATCCTTGGAGGGGCAGGCTATGATAATCCTGAAGTGAGCAATGAAATTGTATGCCACAGAACCACAGATGGAATTGAACTTAACAGGACCAAGGACAGCTCCGGGGTGCCTGCATGGTCAGGTACCTGTCATTGGGACTGAAAATAATGGAAATTGTCTCAACCATAATGAAAATTTATGTGCTACACATAATAGGGTTGGAATTTGTTATAGTTGCCTTCAGTTTGCAAATGGTATCTTTATCCAACTAAATCCCCAGCTCACTGGCTTATCCTTCACGAACGACTGTTCTCAATTCACTAGTTTGCGAGCTGAACTGAATGTTCGGCCGTGTTTCAGTTCAGTGAGTGGGACAACGCAGTCCGGTCAAGCGCTGAACGATTCGGTGACCAAATCTTTTGAACAAACCTTTTTGATCAACTGATGCAAATGATTCAATACACTGTAAAGAACTGCTTTGCCCATCACTACTTCCTCGGCGGCGCACACACTCGTTCTGTTGCGAATATTATGAGACACAGAAAAGCGTGGCAGCTCATCTGTCGTACCATCAAAACCGGACGCCCGAGGCTGCTCGGGTGTCAGGCATTCACAGAAATGGCGCTGTGACTCATCGAACATTTCATCACTTTTCATCCAAATTTGTTTCATTTGTATGAGGTGCTTCTGCTTAGATACCGAGAGCGTCTCCTCAGAAAAAAGAAAAAGAGGACGCCGTTGTAGTTAATGCCTCTGAATTGATGTCTTTGTTTATCTTCTTGGACGTATTTCTACCTGCCCACAAATTCTGTGTTTTATAATCACCATGTATACATTTTTCCTTGTGCGATGGATGACAACTTTAATTCATTGATGAACAATATGTCATACCGCATTGGTGTCTTAATCATTATTACTGTTATTAAATATTGTTCCTGCTGTTTCAGGTGTTTCTGAATGGTAAATGTTGGTTGTAGCCAGAGGCGGTACAAGCTCCAGCAGGAGGAAATAGATTAGAAACAAGTCATGCAGCCAAGGGACCGGGTCTGTTTGTTTCATATCCGACACTGTAGTGACCGTTGAGCCTCGTTTATTTGTTACGTTGTCTGGTGTTGTGAACGGTTTGAATGTTGTGGCATTTCTTTTTCAAACCGTCGGGTGTCGCATTTCAAAGCGGATGCATCAAAATCCTTTCCTTTTTCCCCCTTTCTGTGCCTTGCAAAGACATTTTTCAAAAAGCAGGAGAGGGGAAACAAGGAGCTTTAGTTTTAAACTCATGGGGATTCGGTTTAGTGATGGAAAGGATTCCGACTCGGTGCTTTTCGTTCAATTTTCCGACTCTTCGTTTGTTGGATTCGATCGGTGTAATGAGTCAGAAAAGTCGGTTCAGCGCTGAGTTGTGAATGAAATTGTCACAATCATTAAATGTTGTCAAATGATCTGTTTTGGTGGAATGCAAAGTGTAAATCAGTCACATTCAATATGAATTATGCCAAATGCCATCACCTTTTATTTTCCACATGAATCCTCAGTAATTATCTTCGGCTCCCGAGTGGTCAGTTCGCTCTCTCTCTCAGCCCTCCCACTGAGCTTGTTGGGCTGCAGGGCGTGAGGCACATGCAGGGCCTGCGACTCAAAACTATTTTTGTTTTCAAACCGAGAGTTGAGTTGTGAAAGGAACCACTCTTTTGCCGTAGTGACTCCCGACTCCTGAGTTTAAAAGATTTAGTCGCTACGGCCGAATCATTTGGGATTCGTGCAAAACCAATATGGAATTAATCAGAGTTGGGGTACAGTACTTAGATAGTGCACTCAGAGTAAAAATATATAGATTTAAACTGTCAAGTACTATGTGTCATTGAGTAAATAGTTGAGTAAAAAGTACTTCACTTTAAGTAGCCATAGAATATTGCAGTGTTTAAATCATAATATTATATGCACTTTGTTACCTTTCACCGATTTTCTTGCCTCAACAAAATCATAAAAAAACAACATTTAACTGAAAGCGAATTCGCGTTCCTTCCCCTTCCCTGTGTTTTCCTCTGCCATTTTCTCCAACCCGCCTGGGATAATGTTCTAGAGAGCTGAGAGATGTTGGCTGCGCTCCCTGTCCAAGCGACAAATGGAGGTGTCTAGGTCAATAGCAACCAAACCGTACGCATTTAGATTGTGATGGTCCGTAAGAGCTTTCCCTGACATTCTTTTTTTTGGATCTTGCCAATAAATGCTCTTGTTTGATATAATTCCCAAAAGAATAAACACGATATCCACTTTGGACCGTAATAGGATAGGTTAGCTGTTCAACTCTTTTCAATGCAGTTCAATGGGGCAAATGTTCAAGCCTTACAAAATCATTAAATCTCCTTTACCAAACAGGAAACTTGCATTATAGGCGTTATTATAGACATTATATGTCTTAATATATTCTATTTAAACATGTTTTTAACAGTAATATCACATTTTATTTAAAAGGACTATTTGTATTTGCTGTAATGCATCCAGAGCGTAACATTGGCTACAGCAGGTTGCCAGTGGGAAACGTAGCCACTTCCTGTTTCTCGTCTCCGACAAGTCAATAAAGAACTGAAGAAATGGCCATTTGTTTTGGTATAACATGTAAAGACTTTATTGTGAGTTTGTTGGAGATGTTTATTTAAGGCTCAAACATTTGCCCCATCGCACTGCACTGGGGCACGGTGAGAAGCTGCAGCCGCGTGCTCCGTTCCTCAACGAGGTTGTGCTGTGGACCAACACTCCAACGAGGTCGGCGTTTTCAAAACAGCGAACCCGTCCTTTAACACGTCAAACAGAGTACAGAATACCTCGATACATCTAATATTGATATCAAGTTCAATTTCTTCTCCCTGGTCTTTTATGTGACGCTTTACTTCTTTTCCACGGGCCTAAATTGGTTAGAGAACTTTATGAACACAAATGGAACGCACAAGAATCAATCTCCATTAATGAGTTTTTTCAGTGTAGCGTGGGAAAGCAGGCTTATGTGAGTGGGCTTTTCTCCATGGCCTTTTCCTGCACTCGTTCAAGGGAGGGAGGCAAAGCACATATGGCCCCCCGAGCAGTATGGAAGGTTCTCCGTGGTACGAGTGGGCGGAGAGGAGTATGAGAAGTTCCCCATCTGTGATGGTGTCCTCCGTCTCTCTCTCTCTCTCTCTCTCTCTCTCTCTCTTTCCAAAGTAGATTAATATGGGTTGGCAAAGAGCGGCGAGTAGAAAAAGAGCCTCACAATCATCTGTGAAATTGGCAAGGTTTGGCGCTGGCAATCCAAAATATGTATTTTGAAAAGAACCAAAATTAAAATCGTTTTTTTGGTGTCAATATGTGGATTTGGGGGATTTCAAACCTCCCCTGTCCCATTTAATTGGAGTTGTCTGACTGATGCTTTTTATATATATATATATATTTATATATTTGTGTGTGTGTGTGTATATATATAAAAGAAAACACTGTTGCTGTTCCGTTTGATGAAGCAGGAGAAAAGCAGAAATGGGGCCAAAGCAGCACTTGGCTCCATGCCCGATTGCCTTCTGAGTACGATTAACTTTTAGCATTATTCCAGTCTTTATTTTCACACACACACACACACACACACACACACACACACACCTCGAGGTGAATGTCTCTCGTGCTGCTCTCTGACCTCTTTCAGACCTACTATTAAAATGTGTCTCAAGGTTAGAAAGGACACTGAAAAAAAACTGTGCCAATGGGACATGCAGCAATTTAGCAAGATAAACCCGACAGAAGATGGGGGGAAATGTGTAGGGTTGTCAAGTTGCTTTTGATAACTGATAAAGCCTCAAAACAGAAAAACATCGTGTTGCAGGAAATGCAAAAATTAACTGTATATCAGATCTAACTGATACCGACACTCCTGCAGCCATGTCAGTATCGGAATAATACATTTGTCAAACTTACTGTAGATTGGAGCCAGAGGGACGTTAATGCTAATCCGCTTATATAAATGTGTCCAAGAAATGTGCTGTTTGGATCCAAGGTTATACGTAATGAGATGGTAACGTATGGATATACTTAATATTCATACGTATACGTCCAAAATGGTTGGACTTAGACTTACAGTAGGACCAATATGTCAAAGTCAAACATTTGTGATCAAATTTAAAAACGTACATATAGATACATATTACACATGCGTGTAATGCATTCACGTGTGATGCAGTCACACGCACACTATATATTGAAATTATACTGTGAAAAGACTAGACATTGTAGAATTGAGTAATTACAAAGTTATTTATACCATATATACCTATACCTAGGATTTATCCTGTGCATATAATCATGCTTTGTATATTCTGTATATTTTTCATATACAGTATTACAGCTATTTCTGTTTATTTTTGTTTATTTCATTTATTTTTATAATTATTTATTTTGAGCTATTTCTGTATATTTGGCTTCCTCCTTTCAGAATGTTAAATTCCTCATAAATGAAAATGTACTTAGCTGAAGAAACGCGTTCTGGTTTTGATTATCTATACAAATACTGTATCGTGCCGAATTACGTACACACTACGTCAATCCATGTCCTAGCTCCACAATAGCTATCTCGTTCATGGCCACATACGCTTCAAACTAGGGTAAGGTAAGATAACACTTTATTAATCCAGGTTTTACAGTAGCAAAAAAAACTCAACAAAGTGCAACTCAACAAAGAGATACAGAGTAAGATAAAATAAAATGAATGAATAAAAAAACATATACACATCTATCAACATACCGTATCAAATCACCAAAAGTCATCCCCAACACACAGTATATTATTTAAATTGACGTATTTCTTTACTTTTATCTGACATCCTCCTTCTCACCTTTGGCATGTGTACATTTTTGTGTATTTTCACTATGTGTATGTATGTTTTCTTTTTAAGTTCACATGAATTCACATATGCTTTATTCCATGTGATAGTCGAGGCTGGCTGCCTGTTTCAGCAGCTCTGACTTTTTAAGTTATTAATAGAAGTTTATAGTATTTTTTCAATACTGTTTGTGAAGCCGACATCTAAATTTTAACCAAAGTATTTGTGGACACTTAACTTTTTATCTACTTTTTACACCGTTTTACTACTCATGAGGACTGTTTATATTCCTGGTGGATTTGCTTTCTGCGAGACCACTATTGTTTACTCCCGAGAACAGCTGATCACGTTGGCTCAGCTGGCAATGGTTGTCGGTGAGCAGCCCACTGTACCGGAGGAAATAAGGAGTCGGCATCGGGGAAACAGAGCGGGAGTGAAGCGACGGATGAAGGAAAGGCGATATAAACCATATCTTCCTTCTCATCATCACGGGCGAAGTGAGATCTCTGGGAAATAAGATGGAGGAGCTTACAGCACTGGCAAGAGGACATACCGTGAACACAGTCTTACGTGTTTTATGGAGACACGGCTGCAGGAGGTTATTCCTGATGCAGACACCACCATTGAGGGCTTCCAGACGGTGCGGGAGGACAGGATTCACCATCAGTGTGGCAAAAAGCGAAGCAGGGGAGTTGCTGTATTTGTCAACAACAGATGGTGCAATCCTTGCCATATTTACGAGAAGGAAAGTGTCTGTCGCCCGGACATCGAGATTTTGCCCAGACAACTTTGTCCATATTATGTGCCACGTGAGTTTGTTATTGTTGTGGTCGCATATATCCCACCCTCTGTTAACGTCTACTAAGTCAACAGACCCAGCACCCCAGCGCATTCATTGTAATCTCCGGGGGTTTTATCCATGCAGCCTGACAAAAACACTGGCAAAGTTCTCCCAGTTTGTGGAGTGCCCCACTAGGGAGAACCAAACACTAGACCTGTAATTTGTTAATATGAAGGACACCTACATCTCTACAGCAGGTCTGGTAACAAGGAAGAAGTGAAGCTTGTGCAGAGGAAGCTCAAGGAGAGGCTGAAGGAGCGCAGGGACATGTACAGGACAACCTGCAGGACAACAACACAAGAGATGTGGAGCAGTGTGAGAACCCAGCTTTTCACTCTAAAACATGGCACAAGACAAGGATGTCCATTCTCCCCTTTACTATTCGCCATCTTTATTGAACCCCTTGTGGCCTCCATCCGTCAGAACAATAATATCATTTTTGGCATGTTAACAGGAAACAAAATCACTTTACATGCAGACAACATTTGTTATATTTACACAACCCAAAATCATCCCTACAGGAAGTGTTCAGTCTTACAACAATAAGCCATTACAACATTACAACTACTGCTAATAACCATTAATATTGTGTAGCTCTCCCCTGTGTCACCAAAAAAACTCTGACCCACCATGGCATTGACTCCACAAGAGCTCTGAAGGTGTCCTGAGGTATCTGGCACCAAGACTTTAGCAGGAGATCCTTGTAAGTGGCGAGGCGGGGTGTTCATGGATCGGGCTTGTTGTTCCAGCACATCCCACGGATGCTCGATCGGATTGAACCCTAATCCCGGCCATCCACATTGTGTAAAAGAAAACGTGATCCATCAGACCAGGCACCTTCTTCCATTGCTCCATGGTCCAGTTCTGATGCTCACGTGTCCATTGTAGGTGCTTTCAGTGGTGGATAAGGGTCAGCATAAGCACTTTGACCGGTCCGTGGCTACACAGCCCCATACACAGCAAGCTGTGATGCACTGTGTGTTCTGACACCTTTCTATCACAGCAGCATTAACTTTTTCAGAAACTGGTGCTACAGTAGCTCTTCTGTGGGATTGGACCAGACAGGCTAGATTTCACTCCCCACCACATGAATGTAATGGTCAAGTTTTCTGGGGAATAAATATATAATATAAGTAATACATAGGCCACAAAAATGTAATTATATGCCTTTGAACAGTCAAGATTTGTCTTATTACTGAGTGTCTTCCCCAACTGCATCTGTTTTGGCATCCCTGAATTCCAACTTTGTGGATCTATAAATAAAATTGCATACAATTCAAATAACAATGACCAATAATATTTATTTGGGAGAAGAGATAAAATGAAAAGGAAAATAATCACAAATCACAAATGACCTCCTGGGAGGATTTCTTCGTTATTTAAATGTTTTGAAAACCAAACCCTAAATGGTTGTTTCTGGTGCATTTTCACACTTGAGTTGACTTTAAAATGTACAGTTTAATCATCAGACTTAAAAAATAGAAAAAACAATGAATAAATAAAACTGCTTAATTATTGACCCTTGTTTACTAAAAATTACTAGCTCCGTCACAATTTAAATAAATAGCAATACATTTATGAAATAAATTACCTATTGCAAATAGTGTGATCAACAGGTCCACATTTTTCAAACACCTTTTAAAACCATTTATTAAAAAGTTTTAGATTTTATATTAAAAGGTATTAAAGATATTAAAAGGCTGGCCCTTTTTCTGCTGCTCGACAGATGGAGCACAAACAATAACAACCGTGACATTTTTGTCGAAATGCAAACACATCAAATAAGGATGTTTAAAAAATGTCAGCAATAGCAATTGGATAGAGCGTTACTTCCTTTCTTATTCGCCGGGGAGCCATATGTAAATTGGAGCCACTCATTTCCTCTCTCTCTCTGTCTCCCTCAGTCATGCTGATCGGTCTTTGCGTTATGAAAGGCAAAGGCGGGACACATCAAGTGCATTCTTGTTTTTATTTTAGACAAAGCCCAATTCCATATCTTTTGTTGCGTAGGATGCCGCCCACGTCGAGATGTGTACCTTGCGTGACCATCGCATAATTCACCCTCACTCTCGTGCGAACTGGGCTGAAGAGATACGCTATGGAGCTGTTCTGCTTTACATAATTACATTGCCATAAACATGTGCAACCATAGCTGCATCACCTGGGGGGATTAAAACAGTACTTTCTTATCTTGTCTTAGCCTAGCTTATCTTCTAATGCCGCGATTGCGTAGCAGCCGTCTGACGTCCCAAACTGGATATTCATTGTTTTCCCAATGGGGAAGCAAGAGAAAGACTAGCTGTGCCGTCAAAAAACGGCATACTAGCATGCTGCTTAGTACGCCAAATGAGTATGCGAAGGTGCTTACGCTCATATGCTACATGAAAATGAATGGGGTGGCACACCACACCCGGTGAAACATGTAGTTGCATCTCCCTCAACGCGTTGTGAGGGCAAGATGGAGATGAAAGTTTTTGTTCTTTGTTATGGAGATTTAGCGAACGTTTAGTCAGGAAGACGTCCTGTTATCGCCGCCAGGCAACTCTGTCATTCAACCACAACCAATCAGAAAGTAAGTACCAGTAAGTGATTGGTTGCTACACCCTGTGGGGAGCCTAGGTCATGGCTTCCCGCCAAAAAATGTTGCACACCTCCCCTCTATTGAAATACATTTTGTTTTTACATGATCTAACAGACGCTTTTGTCAAAAGCAACATACATTTATCCATAAGCAGCCATCAGAATAAAGGATGTCAGCATGGGATTTAAACCGGCAACCTTCAGCCTGCTAGACGACCTGCTCTTCGCCCTGAGATGCTGGAGACCTAATGCCAAAACAATGTCTTTCAATTTAGTCCCTCCCGTTTCAACTCACGTATGCTGAATGATGGAATGAGTTTACCTATGTTTAAGTACTTTGTTATTTCTCAACTTTTCTGAATTTTTGCCGTCATGCTGTTTAGTATAATTCATCCGTCTAGTCTAAGTCACTTACTGTCAGGAAGTCGTACAATTTCATTGAAAGCCAAAGGCAAGTTGTGAGCTTCAAGTGTTGCTGTATCCGTGGCCATCCTCCCTTGATGAGGCATTCCATGTAAGTCAGTTGTTTGATATAGTCCGAGCAGACCAGCTGATTTGTTCCTTTCGAGTTAGTACATCTAAATGTATTTCGGGTTTCGGGTTTCGGGTTTTTTTTTTTTTCTTGGATTAAGTGCACCTTTCCATCCAATCCATTTCAGTACTTTACATATCAACCCAGTCATGAACAGATAGGGTTGTCACACAGTTTAGACTGACAATGACTTAAGAATATGATAATTTGAATATTTACAATGTCATCTTTGGCTGTTTGTACAGTTTCCTTTTGCGGTTTTTGCAGTATGTGCAGTGGTACCTCGACTTACAGCTGTAATTCGTTCTATAAGAACGGTCGTATGTTAAAACAGTCGTATGTCGAAGCAATTTTTCCCATGTACACCACGCTCATATTTTTCTATGATTTCCTTCTTAGTTTCAATGGTAATCATTGCCTTTTTCCTTCCTCCATCATCCTTCTTCTTAGGACTCATCATGAAGGGTGAAAATAAATAAAATACACAGAACAAACACAGTAAATATGAAAAAAATATAGATAGGCCACGAACTACGTGCACACACACACGCTTTGGATGGTGGCAGGTGAAATGTGGCCTCTGTATTTGCATTTCCCAATATAGTTTGGTGCATTTACATAATGGTTTTTGTATTGTAATGATATTCCGTACTCTCAGTTACTTACATGTATTTAGTATGTGCATCGTTTTTGAGTTTCATGATCTATATAACGACTGGATATCATGCCACGGTCACTGTAGTTGTTGTATAAGTGTTTAAGTTGCTGGATAGCTGAAGGGGCTCAGGGAGGCAAGTACATTATGCAAAAAAATAAATAATGCTTACGAATCCGCTCTTTTGACTACATCAGCGCGAGCGAGACTGGAAACAGGAAGTTGCGTTGCTTCCTACTGCTGTCGCCAACATTACGCTCTGGATGTACTGCGGCAATTGCAAAAAGTTGTTTTCAGTAAAATGTGATATTCTGTTATTCAAAACATGTCTCATGTCCAAACTGTTCCAGTACCAGCTCTGATTCTAGGATCAGTCAATTTGATTGTTGTTACGAACAACTAGTGAAGAACTCTCCACAAACACAGCAACACGTGTTTTGAATACACAATTATAAATGAAAACCGTAATGCCACAAGGTTTAGACAGTAAATGAAAAAAATAATAATAATATCACAAACTACAACAGGCAGCAATATAGCTACAAACCTGTGTTTGCCAGAATGAAGATCAGGAATTGCGTCAGGTTTTCAAATTGCTTTTGATCAGCGACAAGCCGCGAGACACAAAAAAAATGGTACAAATGTGACACCGGATGCAGCTGATAAAATGACACTTCTGCAACGTGTGCGAACGTGTTGGAGTAATGTGAATTTAAAGGCAACAGTTCTGTCAACCCTCGATAGAGAAAGTCAATGGATTAACTCTGGAGCGCTTATTCGCGTAGACATGATGGATCCCTTGGTGACCAGGCTAATAGAAAGGACCCACATATCTCAGCATTTCATTTTTACAACGAGTGGTTCTTGCTGAGAACTAACTCAAAGAAATACCGTATATCTTTCAAGAACACGAGCCCATTTTTCTGTGCTTGGCACTGAAAAACCGCGACCGTTCCTTTGCAGAATACAGATTTTTTTCATGCCATACTTATCAGCCAAAATATTAGGCGAATTAATCTTTGAATGACAACGTCAAGAAATACCATTCGTTGATCAGGTTAGAAGAGTTTGGGCACTTCCCACTGATGTTTATCAATGTCCACCATGCACTGATTATCTTTGTCTTCACGATCGCTAAAACGACAGGAAGTGATGGATTTCCTCCCAGGGCCACTGTGTTTGGTATTGATGACTTCATCATCGGTGAATGTGTTGCTCTGCTAACTTTGCTTAACATTAAATATTCATCGATTTACATCATATATCTTATCATTACTGACAAATCCAAAATGCGTTATGTTTAACATCGTGGCGGACGCTCAACCTGGGGTCCGTGGCCTTGTGTGGGGTCACTTGATACGCATAGAAGGTCGTGGGGCATAAAACCGATCAACTGATTTTGATACTAAATCCATTTGGGGCTCCTCCTTGCACTATGATAAACAGTTTAAACGTGTGTAGTCTATGTAATAGATACCCATCAGTGGCGCTGGCACCAAAACAATAATAAAAAGGAAAAAAATAGTGACGTAAGACTTGCGAATGATTCGTTCGCGGGGGAAAATAAAAATTTGAAATGCCCCAGGAGTCAGGAGTCACTCTGGCAAAACAGTCTTACTGCCATTGAATGTGACTGATTAACGTCTTGCATTCCTCCTAAATAAATAATTTTGACGGAATAAAACGATTCCCGGCCGTGAGAATCCCATTCACAGCTCAAGAGCCGAACCGGCTGAATGAATCGAACGCAGGGGTGGAAAACTGAACAAGTCTTTTCACTCTCTTCACATCGTTAGAATCATAATCACTGTTGTCATGACAATTTTGGGACCCGGGGCCAATAAAAGAGACGTTTGAGAGCCCCTGCTTCTCCCATGATGAGTGGCGTTGATAAAAAGCTTATACAGGCCAAAGGAAGAGACGATAGGATGGGGGGAGCAGGCATCAATGGATCGCAGGACGGAAGCGGCTCGACACATTGCAGATATCCCACAAATCCGTGTGTGAAAAACACTAATCCATTTTGCAGGAATTGACTGAACAGACTGGAGTTTCGTGTCCTGACAAGTGTATTTGATTGTACTTGAAAGCAAGGCGGTCCACACACTTGTGTTTGGGCTTCATGACACTTTGATTTGAATTGGCCAGTTTTATTTTAGCTGAGTAGCAGAATAACAAAAAAAAAAACAAAAAAAAAACCCTGTAATAGCCAGCACAGTCAGGAGTGCTTCTCGCAGTTAAGACGTGTCTCTTTTTTGAATATTTTCAGGCCTTGTTTTATAAGCTTTGCTTGAAAACATTATACTACTGTACACTACATTACATAACATACTACTTATTAACAAAACACAAACAAACAAATCCAAGTTGTTTCACATCATTTCTGTTTCCATAGAGAAATGCTAATTGTCCTATTTCCAACTGATATTTGATATCAGCAAATTGGTTGATATGAAACACATAATATTTCGTACAAAGTAATATATAAGGTAACCCCGAGAACGTATCTTTGACTTGGCTAGTTACCAGTTAAAAATGAACTATCAGAAAGAAAATGTGGAAATATACAGCCAGCCAAAAACCTACAGTACAAGCTAAAAGTAAACAATGAACAGTACGATTTTGACAGGATAAAAATAATCTAATGAGGAACAATTAGCAATAAATAGAAACCTCAAGTTAACAATAAGCATTCAAATTAAAGTAACACTATGTCAATCTTTTTACTTCAATTCACAGCTTCGTTTTAATGGTACACTGACTTGTAATATGAAGATTAGCACCCTTTATTCCCACCCATCGTCCCGAACGCCTGTTCTTGCACTATGTCACTTTGGTGTTCGGGTACGAAACTGCGGGAAAAGTGTGTTTGGCTTTACAGCACTACGTCATTTTCTTGATGTTTGGCTCAGGGTTTCCGTTTGCTGGTAATTATCGTTTTTTTGCCAGACCGAGCACATCTGGTACATGCACCGGTAGCGGGGGGGCCCCGTCCCTCCCCGGGCCCTCTCTCTCGAGCCGTGGACTGAGTGCTCGCCGAAGCAGCAAGGTCCATGCATGGGGCGCTGTAACCTACTGTAGGTGTACATCATGACTGTTAGGGATCTCATTTGTCCGGTATAATTAATTATTTTTGGAGTTTTACCAACAGTGGTGTAAAAGTGCAATTGCACTGAGAAGTTGTATGGGCGTCAAATCCCAAAAATCAAAAGTTACATAGTGCTGCTTTAACCTATATAAAAAAAACCCAACGACAAATAAATAAATAAATAAATAAATACAATTTTTCAATGACAAACGGATGGCATACAAGAGGTTTAAAGGTGTTTGTCCTTTTGGTCCCTTAAACATGCTAAGGGTATTGAACATGTGCTCCCAACCAATGAGCTGTTTCATTTTTGGACACAAAACACATAAGTAGGAACGAGATGCAACAGAGAGAATGACGGAACAACCGGTGGAGGGAGGGAGAGAGGGTGGGGGAGAGGGAGAGGAGAGAGAGAGAGAGAGAGAGAGAGAGAGAGAGAGAGAGAGAGAGAGAGAGAGAGACGCATTGGGGGATTAGGGGACGGCAGCCGGTGACTGTGGGGGGGTCTTGTCTCCAAACTCAGGTGTTAGGAGATGACACCTGCCAGGGACATGCATCACAGCAGGCGACGAACAGATCCGAGGCCTTTTCCAAGGCTAAACGCCTCATTGTCAGGAATGCCGAGCACTGTTCATCAGGGCAAAGAAGGAGGCTGCAACGTTCTGATTTTTTTCTGAATTGAAGGTTCAGTTAAAGGATAATGCCAATTATTTTATTTATAGGTAATTTTTTTTACTTATACCTTTAAGTTTGACTATTGGGTGTGGTAAGAACACTCCAAGCCCGAATCACTCAGGTTAAGAGACCGGCATCAGAATTGTTTGAATTGATCCATTGAGAGAAAAGCTTCATCTGAAAAATAAGGAATAAAGGTAAAAAAAACAAAAAAGTAAAAAATAAATAAATAAATAAACAATGAAATACTCAATTTGACTCAAAAATTGAACAAAACAGACAGCAAGCAGACGACGTCCCAAGGGCGCAGGAAAAGTGGATTCATTGCGACGGTGTATGCTCAGCGATTTTTTTTCTATGAAGTAAGTCAGTGTCAAAGAACGCAAAAAAAAGTAACACCTGGAAGGGAAAACACAAACCCGACCTCCATGCGAAACACAGCTCATGTTCCCGTTCCGGCGCCACTTAGCTCCCCTCCCAGTGGCTGCAACGCCGTAATCAGCCGACGGCAGACCATTGTTAATGCCTCGTCATCACGGATGCTGCTTCCACTTTGACTGATTCTACAAGCTCTCTCCTAGTACCAAATAATTGGCAGAACACACGGCGCATTGCCCTCACGTGGACCCGCGAGGGTAATTCGGTCTGTAGGTAGGAGATAAGAGGAAGCAAGACAAGAGATACTTCAACTCATCTCCACAAAAACACAAGCAAAATAAACCACATTGGCTCATAATTGTACGCTTTGTTGTGTAAACACTTTACCGCGCAAATAACTGTTGACATGTACGGCATGGAAGAGCACTCCATATTAAAGAACACGCATGTTTTGTTAATACTCGAGGATGGAAAATGTGCACAATGCCGACATTGGTACAATACGCATGTTTTTTCTTAGGTCTCTGAGACAATTTTACATAATTGTCGAACCCAGCAATAGCTGATAGGGGGCAAACTACTGTGGGGGGTGTCTGTTCAAGAAATGCTCTGATGCACATCATTTACTGATCCTCCCTTATAGACGCGCACATGCACACACACGCGCACACACACACACACACACACACACACACACACACACACACACACACACACACACACACACACACACACACACACACACACACACACACACAGTGTGTAGCAGATGAATTATAGATCATAGCGCTCATCCACCATTGTTCAAAGTGGTAGTACTACTGTACCTGCTGAGAAACTACCATGATACACACACACACGCACGCGCGCACACACACACACACACACACGCACGCACGCACGCACGCACGCACGCACACAAACACACACACACACTCACACACACTTTGAGTGTAAAGGTGAAGCCCGTCCCTTACATGACAAAGAAATGCAATGATGTCGAGAAAAGAAAGTTCCTAGCTTCTGAAAAGAAAAAGAACAGGCTGGGTAATGGGGGAGGGCGAGGTGAGGAGTAGCAAATGACAAAAGGTGGGTTGAGAGAGAGAGAGAGAGAGAGAGAGAGAGAGAGAGAGAGAGAGAGAGAGAGAGAGAGAGTGTGCAGATTTCCCTTGACACATTAGAGGCTGAACAGACAGATTTTGCTGACATGAAATCTTTGAGAACAAGGCGAGTAGAGGAATAAAGACATCTAGCAGCCTCCCACGGAGTAGTGAGAACACGGCAGTGCTGTACAAGACTCTTTCAAATGCAGGTGGAAAAAAAGTCCAAGTGTCACCATGGTGGGCGGTTGGTGGGGGTCAGGAGGTTAGGGTATTTCCTCAAAAATTTTCTGTCGAAAATCTCTCTTGAGTATGAAAGCTGCCCGAAGGCCCGGGCCTTCAGTTATTGACAGAACTACAAGACGGTGCGCACGAGATCATTGCCGAAGAAGCTTCTTACAAAAATGGAGCATCTGTTGTGTTTCGGTTGCCGTACTATTTTGTACTCGGCAGAGCTTGACCCAAGCTGCTTTGGAAGATAAACCAGCGCTGCCACTTCCTTTGGATCGTGTGCTCTACTTCTAGAGCCCGGTAGCAATCAAAATGCATCCGGGAATTCAGAGAGTGTGCCAACCCTTCACAATTCCCAGCCCATGTGAGGCAGCTGGTTACACGGTGTATTACTCGGACGGACAAGTGGACCCTGTCACAGGGGCATTGCACCCCTGGAGAATGGTCCAGCTGAAATGTTTTTTCATAGAACCAGGACAGGTGAATAATGAAGGACAGTATAATTCGGCACGGAGACGGCCCTGGAACCATCCCCATCATCCAAGCTGCCAATCTGCTGGTGAAAGTCATGTCTGAGATGTGCCTACTGAGGTCAGCAGCTCACTCAGTAGTCAAGCTGGGTTTGCCTTACAGACATCCACGGAGAAGAAAGCGTCTAACTCACAAAGCACCCGCAAACTGTGAAATGCGGCGCTAACTGCATTGCCATGCAAATAGTGCCTCGGTGGGCCGGTGCTATTTGCGCGTATTTAAATTGGGTATTATTCATACATTTGGTGCAAAATTGGCCCTTTTCTACGTAAATGAGCCTCAAATGAGTTGCAAATAGCATCCAATTAACAAACACCGGCGTTAACAGCCACACGCAGTGAGATGAAATTATTACCGTCTGCAGAGACCTGGTGGTGATTGCGTGAGACCAAAAAAAGGGGCAGAAAAAAAGGCTCCGCTGTGTCATCATCTTCAGAGAGCTGGTGCAACTGAAGCGCATTTGTAAGGGGTGTCAGGCCCAGGCTTTCCAGTGATCTGGAATTAATATTTTGACATTATTGTTATCATTATTTTTACCGTCACGGCATCTGTAGGTAGCGGAACGGGCAGCAGTCCATGGTGGTTTTCAAAACGCACTCCAAAAGCAACTTGTTGAAACTCTGAATAATTTATTGTACAAAAAATGGGCTACAAACTTTGACAAAAAAACAGTTCTCTAATTCCTATTAAACTCAAAAGATATCGAAAAAAGAAACAAAAGTTATTGGGAGTAGCGATAACGTGATCAAAATTGGCATCGAACCACAGATGTTGTCGAACCTCAGAACCATGGACAGCTCTGCAGGCCGCGACCAGCCTGTACAGTGGCCCCGAACTTCGAAGAGTAAAGTAGAGTAGATTTAACCAACTGTCATCATTGCTACAGTGTAATATTAAGATTCAGTGAGAACTAAAATTTCTTCATTAAAAATATAAATATACACAATTTATTCATTTAATAAATGAACTGTGTGGGAAGAGTAGGTTTTATTATAGATTTACTCATACTATTTCAAGGTTTTATAGTCACCGCACATAATCCTGAAAACACTAAAGAAAACCCGGGGTCCCCCTCGAAACATTATGGCCGTGTTTGCGCTGGTACATCATTCATGCAATATCTTTTGTGAATCGGACGGCAAAACGGCTCAGACAGCAGGTGCAATTAATGCGCAATTCATGGTGCTATTAGCGGCCTCAATCCATTTCTTTGTGAATTCGCCCCCGAGAGATGCCTGGTGATTGTCTCCCGTTAAGGTCCAAATTAACCCGGACATTATGGGCGTGGTGACATTATAAGCTGCAGTGGTCGTAGGCATTCCATCTACCGTGGGGCACATGCCTCACTTCAACTTTATTCGCCATTTGTAATAATTACATTGGAATTTGCATTGTCGACGCTCACAGATAAGACAAACACAGGAGAAACACAAGCCTGGGGACCACACATAAAAGCAGAACAAACCATTTGTTGTGATGTAAAAGCCCAGGGAATGATTAAAGAGCACTTCACGGTGCTACAATATGGTAAATAATACATCAGGATGTGCTCAGAAGCCTGATGGCAATCGGCTAAAAGCCGTTCCTGAACCTGCTGGTGCTGACTTTGAGGTGGAGGTAGCTCCGGTTGGACTGGACAGGACGTGGCAGAGCAACATGGGAGCAGATGTCTTGATGCAGGCTCTGTCAAGAGTGAAAATTGTAATGACTCAAACTGTATCGATGCACATCATAATAATTCATAAATTAAACCAATTCCCTATATCGGGCTGTCCCTTTTGTAACGTTAAGCGATGGGTTTTCTTAAAGAGCATCATTCTTTGCGACGCTACTTGATGTTTCCTATTGCCAAAGAACATTGACCGTTCTTTCGGGTCAAAGGGGACTGTTTTATTTTTGGAGGGGTGGGGGGGGGTTTAATCCAGAGACTACATTGTATGTGCCCGATAAGAGCCCAGGAGTGTTTTATCAGGCACGCAGCAGCTTTTTGCCGGACAAAATAATTGTTTGAATGCTTCCATAAAGGGAAAAACTGTCTGCCCCCTGCACGCCCCCCTCGCTGATTTGATGGTGTCAGCATTGTTTGCAGGGCCGGGCATGGAGGATATATAAAGAGCTGGCTACTGAGCAGCTCTGTGTCTTTTTATCCGGTTTTATCCAATGTGTGTTTACTCTTTTCTTGTTCAGAGCTGAGTGAACAACTCAGGTAAATCCAGCTTTTTTGGACCAGCGATTCACCTTTCTGTTCCAATGCTGTGGAAGTACTGCAGAATTTCTTATGCGGTGATATACATCACCGTGAACTCGGTGTGATCTCAGCGTTATCTACAATGTAATCTCCTGGCTGCTCAGTTCGGTCCAGCAGGGAGCAGATTCATCCGCTTCGACTCTAAGCCATTAAACCAGACGTTTCTCAAACTTGGAGTCGCGGCCCCCTGGGGGAGGTCACTTGATACTCGCGTGGAGTTGCGGGACATTTCTAAGACTGAATCAAATATCCACATATTATGTGGATATTTGATTGAGTATAATTTTAATTTAAAAAATATTATATCAAATACTGTGTATCATAATTTCTATGTAATCCATTCGGAGCTCCCTCCATGTTCTATGATATAATAAAAGTTGCCTACGCACTATTCAAATTCACCTGGAGTTTCCTAATATGCATTGTGGAATATCTGCACTTTGACCAGCAATTGGTATTGTAGTGAGAATTTTGGGACCTAAATACTGGATCATGGTCCAAAAAAGATTGAGAACCACTGAGTTAGAGGCTTGAAAGACGTGGCAAACAGGAATATTAAGTATGTCATTTTAACTCGAATTATATGGCCAGAAGCAGAGCCCGTGAGGAGAAGCCACTTGTGCCCTCTCACCCTGCTTATGGTTATGTAACTCTAGTTATAGTGATATAACTCACATTTTTCTACCTTTTATCGAATAATTGACCAGCTGACCTCGCTTATCACCATCGCAATTTTCACCAAGATCCATTCAACAGAATGATCACTGAGTCACTCGCCAAGAGCAAAATCTCCAAAAGGAGACAGACTTTTATCACTATACTGAAAGAGACCGTCTGGGAACCGTGGGCTGCGGTTAAAAAAAAACAACTAAAAACAACATGCAGGTCCTGGGGGACGAGAGTTGCTGTCTTTGCTGCTGGATCCAGAGGGCTGCCATCTGACACGTTGCTCGAGCTCAGTCCGACAGCGGAGGACATTTTTTTAAGAGTCTCACCATTTCTCAGACCCTGGATGCCGCTGGCGAAGATTGGTCGAAAACATCTGAAAAAATGAAACAAATTTGTCGTCGAATTTAAATTCTCATCTCTTTCGTTGTTTTGAGTGAGTATTGAGACCGGAGGTGACGGCCTATCTGGTAAATGAGGAGATTCTGACAGTGACGGAAACAACACTCCTGTGGGAGAACAATAGTTTCGGCCACTTCAGCTACAGAGATTGGTGAACATGTAGAAACAAATCTGCAACCCAAAATAAGCCTTACATCTTGTATTTAATTCCATAAAACAGGATTGAAACATGACAAATAAGACATTGAAAGACAAGATTCAAGATTCAAGAGGTTTATTCGTCACATACATATACATACTTTCATACATATATGCAGTGAAATGTAAAGATAGATAATGACTTCTTACTTTGAATGGAGATGAACTTGCTCAAGGTGTAATGTGTCATCAGCGGCCATTTGTGACACTATCCTGTTTCATTTCTGCTTCATTTTGGGATATTATTTTGCTGTTGCTATGTTTTTTTCATGACCAAATTTATTACCTGAAAGATGATGATGCTTTTTGTTTTCTTCTGCAGAGTGCAACGCCTCTCAGACCCCCGGTGCTTCCGAGTGATATTTCCCGATAACCACAACGATGGCGTCATGGCGGCGGGAGATTGGCAGACACCTGGAGGTGCTCTATGATGGAGGAAAACACATTTCATCACAGGTATTGTGAGTTAAAAAAAACAAAACTCAACTTCAGTTATTCTTCCTCATGTTGTCACCCACGGCGATCCCAAAGTAACTCATTCACTCTCTTTGTTTTTTTTTGGGTTTATTTTTTGTGATTTAAAAAATGAACCAAAATGATTAAGTAAATCAGTCTCAAAAGTTTATGTCTACGAACCTCGAACACGGAAATATTATAAAACATTCAACAATTTCATATTCGTTGATTAGGGAGACCTAATGATACACTCGGAGGCATGGCTTCCTTATATGGGGGTGGCTTCCTAGCATGGGCGCAGCTTCTTAAATGTATAGTTTAAATCTTTGTAATGTTTGTTATGATTGGTTTTACGTAAACGACATAGATCCGATGACGTGTCGAGACAAATGATCAGATAATTAGGGGTGCTCTTAAAAAGGCCAATTACATACATCAGTTATTTTTTTGAAGTCAAAAAGTAGTACAGGTACTCCTCACTTAACGGCCGAGTTCCGTTCCTAGGATCAGGTTGTTTAGTGAATTGGTCGATAAGTGAGGACCCGTGTTGTTTCACGGTAAAGGGGGCGTGGTCATTGAGAACGCTAGTGTAGTGAATCCTGACAGACTGAGGGAACGACACTGAGACAGTGATGAGATGTATACAGTGTACATAGTATATATAGTGTATAGTGTATATTGTATATATATTATATATAGTGTTTGTAGTATACAGAATAGTGTATATAGTATATATAGTATATATTACATTTACATTTAGTCATTTAGCAGACGCTTTTATCCAAAGCGACTTACAATTGTTCAAACGCCGATGGACGCAGCCATCAGGAGCAATTAGGGGCTAAGTGTCTTGCTCAAGGACACTACAGCATGCTAGCAGGAGGAGCCTGGGATCGAACCAGCAACCTTTAGATCACTAGACCACCAGCTCTACCGCCTGAGCTACCATCTCCTATACATATTAGTATATACACCATATATGGTGTATATACTATATATACTGTATATAGTATATTAATATATATAGTGTATTTAATATATATAGTATATAAAGGGTGACATGCGATGAGATGCTTGACGCTCAGACGCCGTGGTATTGTACGCAGTATAAGTATAAGTACAACACAGACTGGTCAGAAAGCTGGTCGTAAGTCCGGTCGGTGGTTGAACAGGTGGGTCGTTAAGTGAGGAGCACCTGTATCGAAAAGAATAGAAGAAGAGTAGAGAAAAATATTGACGTTTCAATTTTTGGTCCGACTTTCCGAACGTATCCACGTTTCAAGAAGATGTGTATCCGCTAAATTATTCAGCGGTCATACTGGCCTCAGTAGCCTGAGAAAATAGCCTTTTATTAAAATCCGCATGAAGAATTCATGTTGCAGATGTGAGCAGTTTGCAACAGTTTTTTATTTTTTTGTCCTGGGGTAATTCAGCTTCATGCACGCCTTGTCATACAAGATAAACTGCAGGTTTCTCTCGGGCTCCCCCCTCCCGTGACCTTCCTCCATGCTCCCTCAGCTCCTCCCATGTGGTGAGGCTCGCTGCACCGGGGACATCAGACGCCGTGGAATTTGAACGCTAACCATAATCCTTTTCCCCTCACTCCAAAACGGACTACAGACAACATGGGGGTGTTAAAAATTCAGCAAGCAAGCACGGCCATTAACGGCTGCATGGCGCTCTTAACGGCGGACGCATCAGCCCACGTCCAGGCCCACCGCGTTTCGCTCGGGGTTGTCGGCTCCACTCTTGCTCCCAGTCGCTTCTGCATCTCCCGGGAGGCAGGGTGAGAACTGGGTTTGAGCAAAGGTACGTTCGCGAGCTCTCCCTGACACCCAGAAAGTCCGGAGTAGGCCCGGTTGGTGGAATCGCCCTCTTTCATTTTAACATTTTTGTATGATTTAGTGCAGTTGATGATAATTACAGGACGCTATAATGACCATTGACTCCACTGCGATGCCAGACACGGCTGTCTGTGGCTGCGGCTGTGGCTGTGGCTGCGGCTGTGGCCGTGCCGCGTTTTGGCCGCCATTAGCCACTGCTATCGGCTTGCCAGCCCCAGCTATAGCTGTCATAGCTATCCAACTATAAGACGCTATAACTTTAAGAACGTTGTACATAGGCTATTTTATTACTTGACATTTGACACAACAAATAGGCTGTGTAGCGTCATCAAAAATACGCGAGTTGAATACGACACACAATACAATTAATAGCTTTTGTTGATACTAATTATTCAGAACAGAAATTTCATCTACAATCGCCTTCAAACTTTTCTTCAGTAGAAAAAGAGAGCAGAGTAATTTAATGACATGATTCCTTTTTTCCCGCCAACAATAGCCAATGGTCTGGGATGGAAAACGTCACTGCGTCTATTCAAAATAAGGAAATAAAATACAATCCAGTATTCCCAGTCAACAAAGCCGGCGTTATAAACATTAAAATAATATTATGTTTCGGCAGAGTTTATGGCCTTCTGGTACTTGAACTGTCGCAAAAAAAGGAGCAGAGGGAAGGCGGCACATATTTTGGAAATGCAAATTCACTGATTAAGCGCCGCCCACAGACTTTGAGTGACGATAGTCACAGCCAACACAGCGACCAGAAGCAGCCAGCAGCCAAGGGACCAACACAGCTCGTATCCGACTGAAATAAGTCTTGTGTTTGGGAAGTAAAGGTTATGGAGTGTGGTTTTTCAGAATTTTTTCGAATGAGTGAAATCATGAGCGGAATTACATCACAAATAAATTAAGATAAATCAAACGATTGATGATTTTCAAATCTTGCAAATGTCTGATTTTTTTTCTCTCTCTCTCTCTCTCTCTCTATATATATATATATATATATATAGCTATATATTGTGGGCGTCTTGCCGCCACAATGCCACCCAAGTGGCGTTTTCGGGGCCCTCCGGCACAGAGACACAGACGACAGAGGGTTGATAACAGCAGTTTATTGTAGACAGAGATTCAAAGATTGTGTATGCAGAAGTTTTATTAGCCATCCATCCATTTTTTATGCATTGATATATACATATATATATATATATACACACAAAGGATTTCATAGCAATATCCTTCCCAGCTGATGACATATGGTGAGCGATTACTGTGGATCTCCCAAAATACCCATCTGTCAGGTGTAGGAAAATGATAAGGTGTAAAGATCTTTATACAATAAGATTTATAGGTTGCCTTTTTTTTTTTTTTTTTTTGGATTGTGGACCATGAATGAAATATCCCCATGGCCTGAAGCAGTCATTATTAATACAACACCTTACTTATCTTATGTTCATCAAATCCAACTGTTTTATTCTTCCCCGGGTTATCCACATTGTGTTTTTATTGTCCGATACATCATCCGGCTGAAGTAACTCCGGAACCGTCCATAAATCAGCGCACTCAGTCTTGAGCCACTGAGCTCTACATACGTACATGTAAAATAAGAAAATAAATGCATATACAAAATTAAATCCGAAATGACATAGCTCCCTCTCTTTAAAAGAAAAACATCTCATATTATAATAGTTTTGCTTATTTTGCCTCAGCGCTCTCATGCATTTCCCATTTTCCAAAAAAGAAAGGAACACGGTTAAAGCAAAATTCAAACACATCTAAAATCTGATTTTCAAACAATTTCATTGAAACGTATCACCTTAGAATTTTTATATTCCAAGGTTTCCAGGCCGGCCCAAGCCTTTATGGGGCCCTAAGCAGAAATGAATTTGGAGGCCCCCCTTTGCGTCGGCGCTGCCAATCATTTGCACACCTACTGTAAATCTAACACAGCCAATATCAATTTTATTAGTTGTTGCAGCTGTGTTGCTTACATCTTACCAATGTCAGGTTGGCATATATTTACCCTTCTATGCTTTTGAATCTTAAAAGGTTGCAAACTCACAAGAGTCTGGTGTTAATTTAACGTGCAAGTCAATATTCAAATTGATACAGTACTAAATGGCATACTGAATGTGGCGTACCGAAAAGTAACAAAATTAACCCGCATACGTTGCAGTTACTGTAAACAAGTGAACCACTTTAAATGATTTTGGTTTTCAAAAAATTTGCAACGTGCAAAAATGCTGAACAAAAATCAACTACAATTAAAATCAAATAACTTAGGTAACAGTACCTAACTCAGTAAAGTTTCCTTCTTATATAAAAAATAAATGCAAATGTAAAAAACAGCCAATATTAAATAAATACTTAAATAATGACATACAATTCACAGAGTGAACAAGATAACAATAACGGTTCAATAATAAAATATAAGGCTGAATAATTATTTTTGAAAATTACATACAGATGTGCAAAAGGTTCAAGATTCAAGATTCATGATTCAAGACTTTTTATTTGTCACATACATATACATACTTTCATAAATAAAATAGAAAAAATTACAAAATGAACAACTTTTTAATTCAGACATTTAGTCTTCTAATTTCTTCCTCTTACAAATCACCTCAGTATTCCACTTCCCCTGAGAGCGTGTGTTTCCGTTCTTTACTGGAAAGTGAGACGCGCAAAGGTGGTCATCTTTGTTTGGGGGAGTTCTGGAAGGCTCTCCATCTCTGTAGCCATGTGCACTCCCATCAACACCAGCCTCTTCTTCACAGGTGAGTTTTTCTCCAAGGAGCTTACACTGGTCCCTCCGCGTCTGTGCTTCAAGCTGGCTATCGCTGAGAAGCACTCTGACGTTGTCTCTAACTTCCCCCATTGAGAGCGGGTCCTCCAAAGACTGGAGGCTACACTCTACCACAGCATGGAAAAAGGGCAGTTTCAGTCTCTTCACTGCGAGAGTTTGTGGCTCATTTTTTTGTGGTCTGCAACCTCTTCTCCTTCAGCCCTGCCTCAGTGTTCATTTTGTTCACCAATCTATTTTGCTGAGCCCTGTGCATCCTTTAAACCAGGTGTCCTGTAACTTGGTTTTTCTGAACGAGAGAATGTCACACCAGACCACGCAGAAAATCTGAGATCTAGTGTCAGCGATCCAATTTCCTCGGCGAGGGAGTGGGCCTCGACTCTCACTGTGGAGTCATTAGCCGTTTCCCTGACTTCAAACAAAGCTTCTCTCACCTTGTCTGCTTGGCAGCGTAAAGGTTCAATACTCTTAACTCGGCTCTTCCGTCGCGCTTCACTCCAGGACTTGACTGTGATGTCCACATGCTTATTCAAGACGGCCCGCATTTGAGGAGAATCTGAGAAGAGCCTGGAAAGTTTTTCCACATTTACTTACAAACAAGTGTCATCAATTAACGGTTTAGCAGCATCTGGAACCATTCGATGTAATGTATGTGCCCCACAAGGAACATAAAAAGCACATGGATTTTTCACTAACAGCCTAGCCTGCACACCATTATTTTTGCCCTTCATGTTTGCACCTTTGTCATAAGATTGTCCCCAACAGTTCTGGAGAGGGATGTTCAATTCTTCAAGCCCGTTAAGAATTAGTGTGGACAAGCCGATACCAGTAGATTCAGGAGCTATGAGAAATGCTATGAGCTATGGTGTTTTGCCAAGACTTACAGTATGCACAACAACAGACATTTGTCCTTGGTGACTAACATCTGGGGTGCAATCCAATATTACAGCTGTGGAGGTGTGTTCTGGCGCAGGGCCAGGGAACGAGGAAGAGGAGGCAGGCGGAGGCGAAACAGCGCCGGTTGCCGTGTATTTAATTCTCAGTCATTTTAAAGAAACGGTTGCTCGTGGGCCGAAATGTCAAATCAGGGGCTCGCAGGCCAATATGCAAATAGTCCATGCGCCTCAGCGCTTTAGTGAGCTCCCGCTGTGTAGTGTCAGGCAGCTTGCGTATCGGGATTACGAGCCCGGTCCAACATACGCACATGCCGATCCTCACTGCGGGGACAACAAAACGTTTATTATTTCCTGGGTTTGGGAAACCGGACGAATCAGAGGAGTCCCTCCGTTGATTATCTGACGCCGGCGCCAGGATGGGAGCCTGCACCGCCTGTCTGCAGCGGCGGCGGCTTGACCACGCCCCCTTGGTCCACCACAACAGCATTTAGAATCTTTGCTTTCTGCCACCATTTTGTCCACTATTTTGTCAATTTAGCAATGAGTTCCACTTCACTGAGAACGTTCCCATTGTTGTCCTATTGTAATGTACCAACAGATCCCCTGAGTGCCAGATGACCTTCTGCCAAGGACCGAATAATATTAATTGAGGATGTGAGAAGATCTCTCCAGCGATTCTTTGCTTCCTCAGAGAAGGCCATTTCTTTCTCATCGATAGTCTTCCCCTTTGAAAGATAGAATGCAAAATCCTTCAAATTCACCATGTTGTTGCAATGAACTGGGCTATTTATTTATTACAAGTTTTTGGAGACTTTCTGGGGAACAATTTGCAGCAGAAGCAATAGACATTTATTTTGGAGTAAGTGAGTATGCTCAGCTTGAGTATTTCCACATTAAATAATTGTCTGTAGGTGTAGTGGAAGTGGAAGCTTCCGCCATTATGATTTTTAGGGAATGTGAAGTTTTCCCTCATAGGCAGAGGCCCTCTGCTTACTAGATAAGTCCTTTCTGAGTCGGACAGGACAGATGACCACTCAGAAGGGTCAATTGCAGGAGCTGCTGATCCATGGTGTTAGGCTGGAAGTTGCTGAGGGAGTAGATGTGACATTGATGACCACTGAAGTAGAAGGACCGACAGGGAAATGAAATTAAGAATTATAATTATAAATATTTATCTCAGGATATTCTACAGTAAACTGAGCAAATACAAAGGCTGCTGTGCTGTTAACATACTCAGCAGGAAGCAATTTGTACATATGAAACAACTCTTAATCTATAACTTGCTAATTAAGAAATACTAATAATGGTGGAAGATAATAGCAAAGACCCTAAAATGGTAATATAAATAATGTTAGGATGTTATCAGTCCAAAGTTTATGGAACAGAAGCTAATTTTCATTACAGAAATATATACCCAGCAATAAGTTATTTTTTCACAGAAGAAAAAAACTTTAATCTATAATTTGCCAGGCTTGTTTTTTGATGCATCTACTGTAGCCAGTGGAATGTTTATGATAAAATACTGTAAAAAGTCATGCAAACATAGCCGTAGATTTCTTGGTAGATTTCAATATTAAAAACACATGCACATGATACATGATACATGATATAATATTAAAAATATAAAAAAACATTTTAAATACTCTTGGGGGACCCTTGGACGGCCACGGGGGCCCTCAGCAGCAACTTAGTCCACTTATTCATCGGGCCGGCCCTGGCAGTGGGCTTCATTCTCAAAACTTGTCTTGTCTATTGTTCTTCAGAAAAGAGACAACCAAAATAAAATGTGGCATTCGATTTTGTATTATACTTTGACTCTGTTGAATTCTTGATTCTGATTGGTCAACAGCAGCAATCAGTGGTCAGTTATTCAGTTATTCAGGTTCCCTCGGCTGACGGCCACAACACAGACATCCCGGCATTTTCACAGGAATGACGTTAGGTTCTGGGGCCGGAACGGATTTCCCGGAATATCGATCCCTGCTCCCATTCACACATGACCCCATGCAGGAAATGTTCCAAAACATATCAGGGTCTTTCTGCAAATATCTGCATGTGTGAAAGTGGCTTGAGAAACTCCACTGTTTGGCTTGAAGACATGAATGCCAATATGTCCAGTTTAACACTTCACCAACAGGAAATAGGTTAGTCATGTAAGGCAAATGTTTTTTGTCGGGCAAGGTTTGCCACGTTGTTGCAATATTATCTACGACGACTATTTTTTGTCGACCTCTTAAACTAAACATATTACTTGGAAAATCACCAGCCTGTCGGTGGTTATTTTGCCATAAAGACCGACTAGCAGCATATTATCCCTTATTTTAGCATTGTTGTTTAATGGCAAAATTTGTAGCTGCCGATTGCGCCATGTCTAGATTTTGGCTTCATTTGTGAAATTATTTGGTTTTTTTTGTTTTCTCAGTCTTAATAAATGCTGTGTGTGTTGGTAGAGTTATTTATCCAAAATTAAAAAAAACAAAACGTTTAAATAGCTTGTATCTTATGTCAACTCTCAAAGATGGTGTTGCCCAAAATATGCAGGCCGATAAAGTACCTTAATATGTTATTGCTTGAGTAGTATTTTAGTAAACAAATTTTTGGCTGAAATATTTAAACTTCATGTCACTTTGAATATATACACAACCTTTCAACCCCATGAAAATGCACGTACACCGAAGCATCGTGTTCAAACAAGCTACGGGGAGAAAAAAACAAAAAGGACAATAATCGCTCTCAGCAAAACCTTCTTTGCTTTCCCTGAAGACGTGCGCTGTCCTCATGATGAGCCACATGCTCCGATGAAAGCCAAATTTGTCATCGCCGTCGGGTTTGAGACAGCGTGAGTATGCTCTCGGGCCCTTTATAGATTACTGTTTATCACTTTGAACAAGCTTTGTTAATATGGTGATAATGAGTAACCTGTTCGGTCTAGTGAAACATTTGCTGTTGATGTTGTTCATATGAGATTTGGCATGACTGTGAATAACTTTTCCCAAAACAGACCTAGGCTTTTATTGTACCAAAGTATAATTGTATAGTATTGTGAAGTAATACATAAAAAATAATATAAAAATATTATTATTATTATTATTATTATTATATTATTTATAGTACATATATATACAGATCAGCCACAACATTAAAACCACTACTAATAACCACTATCATTGTGTAGCTCCCCCCCATGCCGCCAAAACAACTCTGACCCATGGACTCCACAAGACCTCTGAAAGTCTTGTGGTATCTGGCACCAAGACCTTTGCAGCAGATCCTGGAAGTTGTGAGGTGGGGCCCCCATGGATCCGGCTTGTTGTTCCAGCACATCCCACAGATGATCGATCTGATCGAACCCTAAACCCGGCCATCCACATGATGTAGAAGATGTATTAGTATCATGCTCCATGATCCAGTTCTGACGCAAATGTGCCCATTGAAGGCACTTACAGCAGCTGTTTTAGAGATGCTCTGACCCAGTCATCCAGCCATCACAATTTGGCCCTTGTCAAAGTGGCTCAGATCCTTACGCTTGACCATTTTTCCTGTTTCCAACACATCATCTTCAAGACCTGACTGTTCAATTGCCATTGGAATGACATGAGCAATGTTATTCACTTCACCTGTCAGTGGTTTTAATGTTGTGACTCATTGGTAGTAAACCTTATATACAGTATATTAAAACATTCCACCCAAACAAAGTTTTAACACCAAGTGCATTCAATATTACAACATGAATGTAATGTTAAAGTTTTCTGTGGAATAAATATATAACATAAGTAATACATAGGCCACATAAATTAAATGCCTTTGGGCAGTCAAGGTTTGTCTTATTACTGAGTGTCTTCCACAACTGCATCTGTTTTGACATCCCTGAATTCCAATTTCCCTGATCTATAGCTAAAATCACATACAATTAAATAACAATAACCAACAATATTTATTATTCAACATTGACAGGTGCCATTGGAATGAGATAAACCATGGTATTCACTTCACCAGTGGTTTTAATGTTGTGGCTGATTGGTGTATAATGGAATTTACATATAAATATAAAATAAATAAACATAAAAATAAATAATAAATAAACAAGGAGTAAATATGCAGATATACAATATAAAGCTACAAACAATAACTCAGCAAATACTGTGTACATATAGAATCTTTGAATTTCTTCTCCAACATGGTATGGTAATTATTGCAGATCCTGTACCCTGTCTGCCTAACTCTATGCTCCCTCTTACCCTCTCTCATGAATATGACTCAGAGACACCTAAAGTCCTCCAATTCACCACTTGGGTCAGCTGCTCTCTCCCCACCCAGAGAGGACAAACCACCGTTGTCCTGGCGAGAACAATGGCATCAGATTTGGAGGTGTTTACTCTCACCCCCACCGCGTTGCACTTGTCCGCAAATCGTTCCAGTGAGTGCTGGGGATCACTGTCTGATGAGGCGAAGAGGACAACATCCTCTGCAAATAGAAGAGATGCCACCGTCACACCCTCAAGCTCTCCGAACACCCTCGGCTACGCCTTGATATCCTGACCATGGAAAACACAAACAGAATAAGTCTCACAATGTTACCATGGAGATATGAACCTTCCTGGCAAGATGTCCTTCAGAGTTTTCAAACTGTGCTAGTTTATTAAGAGTTTATCAACGTGTGCATCATGGAAACACACCAAACAGGGCATCACTGCAGCCAGTATGTTGGCATGCTGTATGATGATTCATTGGTAAATGAGGTGCTCTACATACCTTTCAATACCAGTATGACATGGGATTAATTACACCATGATTGCTTTTTTCAGTATTTCCCCCAATCCTTGTGTGTCCATTGTTTTCAGTCCTTTGCTGAACTGTCTTTTTTTTTTTGGTATTTAGCCCCTTTGAACATGTTAATTTTTTAACTCTTGTGTGGTTTTGGACACAACATCCCTGTGGACAGGGACGTCTAAAAGGCCAACTTCTCAGGGATATAGTTCCAACAATGGGATTCCTCCACTAACACACCAATTAAAAATAGTCTGAAACGTTACACAGGATTGATTGTCAACAAGTCACCATGAAGTGATACAATTTCGTGTTGTGATTGTGGTACTCTTCAGCAGAGGTAGAGAGATCATTTTGTGCCTATTTATGCCCCACGATTAGGCCAGACTAGGACGCTGTTGTTTAGGGTGTGAAGGGACCCCGATCCCTGGAGCCCTGAAATGTTTTCATCAACATCCATTTTGCTGGATGTCATGAAATTGAAAAATGTGTTTGACTTTTAAGGATTAAGGTTTTTAACACACTGACTGGACTCACTGGACAAAAAGAGATTAAAACAGAATTCCAGTGCTATGTCACCACAGGCCCTTCCTCTTGCGGATACAGTTATCACACCCGGTGTTGGGGTCTGAGCCAACCGTCAGTACCAAGCCATATCTGTGTACCTGTGCTGAGCTGGGAATTGTATCAGCAAACTGACATCAAAGATTCGAGAACAAAAGAAAATTGAATATGGCTGTATTTTAGGCTGTGTTTGAGCTGGGCTGGTGGGCAATGTTTGATTCTCCCAGTAAACGATGATGGCCTCTCATCTTGTTCAAAGGCACATCATTTAGCTTCTGTCACTATGTAGGTCTTGGTTCACTTAACAGATGCATTTTCGATTAGGACAACACACCATTGAAATTGCAGTAATTGCTGTGTATGAATATTTCAGTCGCGCGCAACTGTCGTAATGGAGTTCAACCTGGATGATTTTGTTACAGAACCAACAGTACAGATATTTAACTGGTCCAGTTCGAATCAACTCGTACAGATTGCAGAGTATATTAAAATACCTCTTCCAAAACAACCAAAAAAGCAAATTGAATCCGAGTTATTGTTTGTATTGCTGGAGACATTTTTACCAAAGACAGTAGATCCACC
Source organism: Zeus faber (assembly GCF_960531495.2). Classification (NCBI taxonomy): domain Eukaryota; kingdom Metazoa; phylum Chordata; class Actinopteri; order Zeiformes; family Zeidae; genus Zeus; species Zeus faber. Next base: position 39,559,107 of record NC_137189.1, read on the forward strand.
GGAACATTCTCCGAACGAGTCTGTGCTTGTTGATGAGTCTCTCCATTTAAAAGGGACTCAAATTAGAGATGCAAGATTTAGGGTTGGATGCAGGATTGCACCTGAAGCTATTGAGCAAGAAACTAAGTTGCATTTACGTGAGATTGAGCTGTGAATCTGTCACCTAGTTTGATGTGAGTAGACACACATGGTGAAACAATATAATTCAACAAACACACTTTCAGTAGTCACTGAGTTATGGATTAGCTACACTCGTGCAACCAATTTTACACTGTATGTATAACTACCTTACTCATATTCTGTCTTTCAAAAAGTGCATCGAGTACATCAATGTAGCGTACAGAGAGATAAAGCAAGGCCTTGAAAACATTAACCCAAATTAGGAAATCAGAACAATTTCCAGGGGTGGAAAGAATATAGAAGAAGAAGAAGAAGAAGAAGAAGAAGAAGAAGAACGTAGAAGATTTGTGCTCAAGTAGAAGTTCCATAATTTTCCATATCTTACCTGAGTTCCTACATCAACCCCTAACCATATCCCTTCCACTAGATTTTTTACATTGTCGGAATTGTACATGTAGTTTCTTTGTTGTCGATAATGTGTTGATGAAGAAGGACTCTCTGCTGAGGCTGACTTGATTAGAATATTACGTTTATTACAAGTAAGAACAGCATCAAACCAGACTTGTCATGAAATATCTGGGAGAGAACAGATGGCAAATGTGTTCCCTCCCGAATGTAACTAGGGAGTGTGCTTTATACTTGTACAGAGACAACGTCGCCCATCTGATTCCAATCTATGGGTCACAATTCACATTCTACCTCCCTTAACACCGGGGCTCCTGGCAATGGGCTCTCTCTCTTGAGACCCCTGGCAACATCTGTTAGTAATTATATTATACAATGGGGGCTTTCTTGGGACGCCAAACATTCCCAGACACCTCATACGAAAAAGGTAGAAATGCCATATCTCTGATGTTCTATGGCTTTATCAAATCCGGCCGTCCACTTTTATGAGGAGATTTTAATGCCAGAGCAATGGCGCTCTTTTTTATTTGTTTTTATTCAAGATATTTGAGTACGAGCTCATTATCTCAGGCTCGGCCAATTGGGTTAAGACCACAAACAAACACATGCTAATAAGTTTCTTTGTAGGCCGTCACCTTTTCTCATTTCCGCTCCGCTGGTTTTGCTTTTTATTGATCAAAGACTCGCCACTGTAATGCTGAAGGTCCCTGTCAGCGAGCCTTCCAAGGACGCAGCAAAATGCTTCAAAACATGCGGCAGCGTTTCATCTCTCCCTCAGCTGGAGGAGGCTCTCCGAGAGCAGCCGGGCACTCTGCAAAATAAGGAAATTTGATTGGCCTCTTTTTCTTAATGGTCGACAGTTATTTTTTACAGTGCACCAAAACGCAAATTATTTGGAGGTTCTGATAGATATAATCGTGTCATGGGAAAGGAGTAATAAAGCACATCGATAATTACAGTGTAATGTGCAGCCAGCAAGATCCCTCTGCTTCATTGTCAGGGTTCTGATCACCCTGTCGGGGTTATTTTGAGATAGGGTTAGTTAAGGTTAGTTAGGGTTGGTTAACCTCAGATTGGGGTGTGCAAGCAAATGCCTCACAGGGCTGAACTTTTGGAGTTCTAGAGCTCATTGGTTTTTCAGCTTAGACACTGAAAGGATAGACAATGGCCGTCGGGTCTCAGACTATGCTGCTTTTCGGCCAACGCAAGGTTCTCTCTCAAAGGTTTCGCGAGTCATTTATATTCTCCAAGGGGTTTTTCCCGTCGCAGTTAATGTTCTCCGGTGTTACCTCTTCCTCCTCAAGAACAATAAGGTCAGCCAGCTGTGCGTTTTCAAAAATGATAAATCTTAGCTAAGGGAGGAGCAAAGGCATCATTTCTGAGTACATTTTGAAGTACATTTTCTGAGTGAAAAGGCAGTTAAGGACTTTGTTGCATCGCATAATTGAGAGCCGCAGTGGTGAGCTTTAGTCTGTTTACTAGTCAGCAAATACGTTCTACATTATTGCTACTATCTCTACTATTTTTCTGATGATGGCTCACGTTTTTCTGAAAGTTACTTAATTTCATCATATTTTGTATTTTGTAAAACAATAGCACTTTTTACCGCCTTTTTCGAATGGAATTAACAACATAAACTGGCCATGTCATTCAAATTGTCCCAGTCCCGAAAATAGTCCTGAGACAATATGAAAACTCGGTGTAACCCTGGGCTGTTTTCACGGAACCACGAATTGATTCCTGAGTGATTGGTTTGTTTCGTTGCAAACTCCTACAGTCCTGTCCAGTCACCTCCTCCAAATCACAGTGTTGCAAAGACAAAATAATCTCTAACTGATCCCACAAGCATTTATTGTCCGTTAATACTGCGTCAGCGGCTTTTTGGATAACGTCCAAGGATGCAATGTACATGGATGCAGCTGAGAAAGGTTTCAATAGGGCTAGAACCATAAAGGGTGGTAATAACTGACCTTAGTGTTAAAACTTCTTATTTGGTTTCAATTTTTTTTACCCTTGTGTTGGAAAGAGCCCTCCTCAGCCTTCCTCATACTTCCTCTTTTTCTTCTGCTGTCATAGTAAGTATTGCAGCCTCCCAGATAACAGTCCGGAATCTGAATCAAATCTGTCAGAGCGGGATACTTTATCCTGCACGGCGGTTCACTGAGAGAAAACAACTTCAACGGTCGGCGCACAATTTCTGGTTAGGCTCTAGATAGATAGATAGATAGATAGATAGATAGATAGATAGATAGATAGATAGATAGATAGATAGATAGATAGATAGATAGGGAGGTAGGTAGATAGATAGATAGATAGATAGATAGATAGATAGATAGATAGATAGATAGATAGATAGATAGATAGATAGATAGATAGATAGATAGATAGATAGATAGATAGGGAGGTAGATAGATAGATCATCAGAATCATCTCAGCCCAACAAAAACACTGTAGAGATTGATGTTTGAATTTTCATGAAAGAATAAGTTGAATATGTTCATATTCCTTCTTATACATACACATTAGTGTATTTGGCTATTTTGCAATGTTTTTTTATTGATTCATGAGTTGATTGCCCATGATCCCAGTGGATTTTTTACTTTCTGAAGCCAGATTTTTTTTCCTAACTCTGCTTAAAACCCCAACAATCCGATCACTTCCCCAAACGACTCGTCTCATCAAAAAAAAACAGTGCAGAGAAGAAAAAAAAGAGAAGTTTAGGCAACGGACACAGGTTTACCCAATGTAGTAAACATCACGCTCCCATAGCTCTTCCCATCACAGTCATGGGCTCCATGCTCCGAAGGTTTGGAGTGGAAAGTGAAAGTGAAGACGGGAGAGTGAGAATTAACCCGCTCGCTCGGCGGGGACCAGTTTGTTTTCCAGGCAGTTGGCCAGGACTGGCGCCGGCATTTAATTCTCCGTTTTGCAGTTTTGAGGTATGCAGGATTTTCACATCGAGGAGTTGTGGACCACATTTAGTTTTTGTTGTTTTCTTTCATGTCCGCACTTTGTCTCCGAGCGCGCGTACCAGTAAAGACTCCTACCAACAACGTCGCCTAGGAAACGGCACAAAACTCAGACGACCACAAATAGTCACGGAGGCACATTTCCCCCTTGACTGACAGGGGCGATGTAATGCAGCGCAGCATGCATAATTAAAAAGGTGCTGTACACTCATTCCGAGCTGTTGAGTCTGCTGTTTTGCCAAAGCTGTTTGTTAATGTTTTCTCCCTGTCTCTCCCTCTCTCTCGTTTACTCTTTCCCTCTCTCCCCTGTCTTTGCTCATGTGTACTCTCCACCGAAGCCTGTCCCCTCTGGGTGTGTGGAAAGAGAGAGGGAGAGAGAGAGGGAGGGAGAGAGAGAGAGAGAGAGGGAGAGAGAGAGAGAGAGAGAGAGAGGGAGAGCTTGTGAATGGTTGTTGTTTTTTCCCAGTGGCCACTTTTAGATATGATCAAAATAAACAGCGTTGTCTCTGCAGGCCTCCAGCTGGGGTGTGCGGTCTTGTTCTTCTTTGTTTGTTTCACAAGTTTTTTTTGGAATCAGGTGAGGACACCAGCATAGCGGAGGCATGAGAGGGAAAGAAAACCTATAAAAAGACTGATTGACTGATGAAGATATGAACAGACAGCAGGAACATCAATGGATATAGTTAGATGGATTGATGGATGGATAGATGGCTGGATGGGTGGGTGGGTAGATGATAGATGGCGGATGGATAGTTCGATGGATGATGGATATTACGGTGGATGGATGGAGGGGTGGATGTTCGATTTGTGGATAGTTAGATGGATGGGTGGAGGGATGGATGGTAGATGGATAGTTAGATGAACAATAAATGGTAGATGAATAATTGGATGGATTGATAGTTTGAGGATGGATGGATGGATGGATGATAGATGTTTGGATGGATAGATGGTGTGATAGCAATTTTTTGGAATGGCCAGCGATGTTGCTATCATCAATAAAGCCCTCTTGTATGTGTATTATACAATGTATGTATTTTATCTTGTATTGTATCTTGTATCAGGTTTAGCCACCCCTGCACAATGTAAATTATAATCTAAATTTAGATGCGTGCAGTGGTAAATTTCCACTACAATTCTTGGCGACGAGGATAGGATTGCTAACTTGATTTTTACAAATTCCAGTCTCTTCCCTGGAGGGTTACCGCGGGATTGGGGTCTACGACCACCAGAGGCCAACCCCACTGCGACGTAATCGAAGCGGAAAGGGATGAAGCCACCTGAAAGGAATTGACTGTTTGGACTCTTCAATACGCAATCCCAAAATGGTACCCACGCTGAAAAGGTGACACCACAGTACTTCTTAAAGTATCTGGGATACTGCAGTGTTAGATCTATTGGAGTGAGGCCCGGGGTCACAATAGGATCGTAAAAGGGATTTAGTGGTTCGAGGCCTGGGGCCACGGTAAAATCCGCCTTGACAAAGTAAAAGGCTATTGTGGAAATAGGCAAAGACGGGTACAACTGGTTAACAAGAAGAGAAAAGCGAATTATTAATAACCGGTCTTAATATAGTAAAATAGTAAATATGTGTGAATTAGAAAATACAGCCGAGGTTGTGTTTTTTAAGCTTTAAGAAAAAAATATATATATATGTATAAATAGAATAAAATAAATAAATCAACAGATACATTTAAAAAAGACCATAATAAATAACTAATAGTAGTAATGATCAACAGCAATAATATTAAAATCTATAATATTGAAACATGACGAGTACAGTGTGTAAAATATTCAGTGTGAATTTAATAAGATGGGTTGGGTACTAAGTTAAAAGAAACCGTCTGATTGGACAGGACTGGCTAAATGTATGTGTAACCCTCTGATTTTGTATGGAAGGCAGAACCCAAGAAGCGATTCGGATCCGGCAACAGCCTTTTATTGCACCAGTGCCTGGCAATAAAAAAACCACAAAACTTTGGCACATGGACTCCAGCTTCGCCTCCAAATCAAAATCAGCCCTCTGGTCCACATGAATACAGGGGCCCGGACCCAATATGACAAGCGGGTCATCTAATAAGCAGAAGGTTGCTGGTTCAAGCCCAGGCTCCTCCTGGTAGCGTGCTGATGTGTCCTTGAGCAAGCCACTTAACCCCCTAACTGCTCCCCAGGCGCGCCTCTACATGGCAGCCCACTGCTCCTAGATACATCAGATACTAGGATGGGTAAATGCAGAGAAATTGCAAATTTCTCCGTTGTGGGACTGATAAGGGTTTATAAATAAATAAATAAATGAAAATATTACAATTTCAACAAATATCTCTGTTTGTATAGTGTTTTTCCCCGTTGGTGCTACATTAAACAAAATAATTATTGGACCACTTCTACATTATATAAACTTAACATTCAAACACTAAAGTTAAAAATTTCAACACACCTGGCAATAAAAAAAACAACAAAACGTTGGCACACTGACTCCAGCTTCGCTCCAAATAAAAATCAAAAAGAAAAAAATTATAAATTTTTCATAGTAGAAGAAAGAGAAGAAGAGAAACTGCATCTTCATATATGTCCAGACAAATAATTAACATAACTTACAACACAGACAAATTTACAAACATTTATAAAATACAGGAGTGGATCTACCCTTTCACCTTTTACCCAGGAAGTTTAAAACTTGTAAAAATAAATGTGCCGGGTGCAAAAGTACTATAGAACATATTTTGACGAACCAATTACAAATCACAAATTATTTATAACATATTTACACTTTGGTTTCACATGGTCGAGAAATATGGATCGGACTCGGTTAAACAGTTGCATGAATGGAACAGGGATTTCCAGATGATGGGAGATCAGTAGAAATCAAATAAAAAAGTTGGAATACAGATTACTGGATTATTAATAGGGTAATAATAAACCATTGTGAAGGGGGTAGACTGGCAAGCTTTTGGCATGTGGAAGGAAGAAATTATGTTGAGGGAAAGGAAAAGTGTGAACAAAATGAATAACAATAAAAAACTTGAAAAGGAGCCCATTAACCGTGGTCATGATCAGTTTCCCAAACTCGATCCTCTCTTAGATGGCCCATTGTGACCCCTCAACCTCCTTCATGACCCCGGTGCACCACCCGCCCTGATCCAACCATGATCCCTGCAGGCGCACTGGGATGGCGTCTCCACCCCACTGTATCCACCTGCATACACCGATGATGAAACACCAGGCCCGTTATCACCAGCCCCCTTCTCCCCGCCGATCGCCGACCGATCCAGGATGGCCCAGGAGAGATCGGGTCTTCTAGCACAGATTTTGGAATGCCCCAATCTGCGGGCAGGACCAGGCGACGATCAGACCATGCTGGTCTATAGACCATATAAGATGCAAGAACTTTCTGCACTGGCAAACACACTCCTGAACCACATTACCAAGGGAGGAGCTGCTTTTTGCCGAGACCTGCAAATCCTAATGGACTTACAAAAACACACCATCACAGAACCGAACATCTTACTGTCCAGAGTGTTCAGTCTCAGATGGCTCCAAGTGAAAGGGAATTTCCCTGAGGAAGGACCCTGGGCTGATGATGACCTGACATCATAACCCAGTCAATACACTGATGACCAGCATTACTGACTGTTTCCCGATATGCATGAACTGGGGACGAGTGAAGGACTGCAAACTAGGCGACAATGGATCCTACAGCACCTACCTCGCCCGGTTGGCAGAAATATTCCGTACCCATAGCAGAATTCCATTCCCTCCTGCTGGTATCCAGGGAGTCATGGCTGACTCCTCATATGAGCGGCAATTAACGAACTGTCACCCGGAAGGCATGAAACTAGAGATCACCAAACTGGTGAAAATTTCATGTATCGGTTTCGAGGTTGAACAGCTGGACATCATCCATCCACTCACGCAGAAAACCAAATACAAAAGAGGAAGCGGAGTGCGAAGGCAAAGACTGAACCGACCCAGGCCCAACTGCAGATGGCCAAGTTTAAAACCGCAATGACCCAGGTCAAACTGCAGATGGCCCAGTTACAAGCCATCTAACATCAATCCCACAACCGCGGCCATGGTCGGGCTAGAGGGAGAGGCAGACGGAAAGACTAGGCTCCCAGCAGAGGCCCTAATCACGGATGAAGCTGTACCGAAGATAAAAGGGGCAACTGCTACTATTGCAGAAAAGCTGGACATTTTGCACGTGACTGTCCCAACAAACAAAGTGACCAAGGAGGACCGACACCAGGCATGACCATGAGGAATCCAATGGGGTGAGGAGAAACACGACGGGCCGGTCATGGAGGAGATTGTGGCTAGCCACAACACCTATGACATTCTTTCGTCTGCTCTTCCGTGTGCACAGTAAATCTGTGTGGCCAAGATTTGATGTGTTTACTGGGTATTTCCGTGATTTGTGACAGTGCTAGTGTTAGGATTGTGAAAAAGCAAGAAAAATATGAGTGTCAATTAGTAAAATACTGGACTAGTGGACTAGTGTCTTACTATTCGTGTATTACTATTCGTGGGATTTAATCCCAGGAGGCCCCCGTTCCATTTCCCATGATCTGTTAAACAAAGCTCACGTTTTGTGGGGATATAGCGCTGACGTCATGCCCCTGAAATGACTTACACATTACATCACACACTGTAACTATGAGTGTTATGACAAAAAATGGTTTGAGAAAGCGAAAGAGATAGATTTGCTGCAGGGAGAGATGTGTATATAGGAAAGAAATATTGTGCTTTGTCTGTGGGACTGTCTGGAGCCCGACGGTGATTATTTGATGTACCATGTAGCTCACCACATGTCTCATTTTGTAAAACCCCGACACCACATGGCAGGGTGTCGACCCATGGATTGCTGATTCTAAGAGGGCCACAGATTGGATCCAGCACGATAATGGGAGCGAGCATTCGACTAGCTTCGGCATAACCTGCCACTTTATCTGTGTAATCTGTGTAAGTGTAATCTGCACTATTGCTGGGAAGCGACAAAGTAAATTTTGTTCCTGAGAAATCTATTAGTAACTACCAAATGATACAATTGGCCACTGATGTTCTACCAGACATCGTCAAATCTTTATGGGCAAAAGACAAATATGATGTGGGGTGCATTAAGGGGGTTACACCACTTGCGGTACATCCAAAGGGCTCCCACAGGCCATGCAAATCTCAATATCCTCTCAGAAGAGATGCAGAAAAAGGCATCACTCCAGTGTTTGAATCCCTCCTCAAGAAGGGTATTGTTACACCCTGTCCGACCTCTCCATGCAACACACCCATCTTGCCTGTTTGAAAAGCACATGGGGATTCCTGATGCTTTGTCATGATCACAGAGCCTAGTAGTAGTTTCTAATCCAACCACTGTACTCTCACAGGTTCTGGGTGAATCAAAATGGTTTTCTGTCATAGATTTAGCCAACACGTTTTTCAGCATTCCAGTAGAAAAGGAATCCCAGTACTAGTTTACTTTCACCTTTAAGGGGAAACATTACATGTGGACCAGGAAGCCACAAGGCTTTGCTGAGTCTCCAGCGGTTTTTAGCACCGCCCTTACAAAACGTAGAGACTTTCTTTTTCCCTGCCGGCAGCACCCTGATCCAATATGTGGACGATCTGATTATCTGTTCTACAGATGAGACGTCCTGCAAAACAAATACAAAAGCATTGTTAATATTTTTAGCTGGACAGGGCCACAAAGCTAGCAAAGCTAAACTCCAATTTGTACAAACACATGTCACATATCTAGGCCCTGATATTTCGGCCGCAGGCCACACTTTAGGCCCAGAGAGAGTTAAAGCGATTTTTGAAATTCCTAAACCAATAACAAAACACAGTTATTGTCTTTCCTTGGTTGTGTTGGTTACTGTAGACAATGGATTATTAATTTTGTCGAGCTAGCACAACCTCTCCACGATTTTTCACACCACCATGGCCTGTCCCCCAAGGACCCAGTGTTGTGGAACCCGGAAGCGGAGGAAAGTTTCGGGAAATTAAAGGCCTCTCTTGCTGCAGCACCGACTCTTGGACTACCTGACATGGACCAAGACTTTACTCTTGCAGTGAATGAAAAGAATGGGATTATGTCTGCTGTTCTTTTGCAGAATCATGGCAATCATCTTCGCCCAGTGGCATACTATTACCAGAGACTCTACGCTGTAGAGTGCGGTCTCCCTCCTTGTATGAGATCTGTGGCTGCTGTGTCAGCCGCCATCACAGTCTTTGCACCACTTGTGGCCAACCGGCTACTCACAGTCTGAGTCTGCGGTTTCCATTATTATCTTACAACAGAAGACATCTAATTTCTCCACTGCTCGTTTCCCACATCATCAACCCCTTTTCAACCTACCTCATGTTACCATACAGTACAATGCTGCTATGTTCTCAACCCTGCAAGAATAAGATGGTGAGCCCCATGACTGTTTGGGTGCCATTGAACAACTCACAACCCCACGGGTGGCCGAGAAGTATGTCGCCCTTAGGAACAAGGATATGGTTTTGTTTCTAGATGGTTCAGTGCCTCAAAATGAGGTAACAGCCGAAGCTGAGGTAGGCTATGCTGTTGTCACGTCACATGAGATCTTTGAATCAGCCCTCCTCCCCAGACATCTCTCTGCATAACAAGCGGAGAGACGTTTAATTTAACTAGGGCTTGCATTTTGGGGGAAGGGAAATGCGTTACCATTTACACAGAGAGTCGCTTTGCATTCAGAGTTGTACATAATTTTGGTGCATTATATCATCACAGAGGGTTTTTGAAATCTGATGGCTCTCCCATCCTGAATGGAACGTATGTTGATAACCTCCTACATGGTATTCTGCTCCCTACTGTGATTGCTGTCTGCAAATGTGCGGCTAACACTAATGTCTCTGACCCTGTCTCTGAAGAAAACCATCAACCAACCACCGCTGAAAAAGCTGCTGCCACAAGCCCTAATTCACAAGCCATCCCGCATGTCCACAAATTACGCCTTCACTAATCCTTTTGATTTGATTAATTTCCAACATCATGCCTTCCCGAATGAGAAGGCATGATGGTCCCGCGCCGGCTGCTGCCGGGACCATGTGTGCTATGGCCCCACAGGTAAACCTTGTTCACCCAAATCACTTTTCCATTACTATACTCAGTTGTCACATGGAAAAGACCATGTGTCAAAAAGGGGGTATGGTGCAACAGGTAAACAAATGGTGGGACACATCAGGATTTATGACCTTTGCTCAAATATTCTCTGCATTGTCTGTGCTACTAACAATGTGGGCCGTGGCAATAAAACTCAACAGTCCAGCCATCCAACTCTTGATGCTCCATTTTGCCATCTGATGAAGGATTTCATCACCCCAACTCCATGCCAAGGTTAACAATATTGTCTATTCATAACAAACATGTTCTCTAAATGGTCTTCCTATCTGAACGTGCAGACGCACAGACGGTAGCAAAAGTCTTGCTGACAGAGATCATTCCAAGGTGGGGTCCTCTGAGTTACAGATTGACCTCAGAATTCATTGTGCCATTGTGATGTTGAAAGGGCAAACGGCAAAATAAAGAACAAATTGGCCAAATCAATGGAGGCAACACAGTTGGACTGGGTGAAATGTTTCCCGCTTGTGTTATGTGCAATGCGTGGAAGAACAAATCTGTCCACAGGTCTATCACCATTCAGGAGCCTCCATTGCATGCCCATGGAAACTGGTTTGTCTCCACCCACTCGCACCACCGGAGGCCTAGAAGGCATAAGTGAAACTATGCTGTCATATTGCCATTACCTCTCTAGAACTCTCAGTTCTGTTCACACACAGGTAAAAGCAGCCCAACCCAGACCCCAGGGAGGACCCCTCTCTGACCCTGTCTCTGAAGAAAACCATCAACCAACCACCGCTGAAAAAGCTGCTGCCACAAGCCCTAATTCACAAGCCATCCCGCATGTCCACAAATTAAGCCTTCACTAATCCTTTCTGATTTGATTAATTTCCAACATCATGCCTTCCCGAATGAGAAGGCATGATGGTCCCGCGATGGCTGCTGCGGGGACCATGTGTGCTATGGCCCCACAGGTAAACCTTGTTCACCCAAATCACTTTTCCATTACTATACTCAGTTGTCACATGGAAAAGACCATGGGTCAAAAAGGGGGTATGGTGCAACAGGTAAACAAATGGTGGGGCACATCAGGGTCTGGCTGTATGACCTACAGCCAGGCCAGTGGGTGGTCGTCAAAAGCTTCTCAAGGAAAAACTGGAGTTCGCCCTGGTGGAAAGGACTGTTCAAGATCCTACTCATCACAGCTTCCGCAGTGAAGGTGACTGAATAAAACACCTGGGTCCACGCCAGCCACTGCAGGAGAATTCCAGAACCTGCAGAGGACGTGGTCAGTTTTGTGCCTTAAGAGTCTTACCGCCCAGGGGGAAAGTCCAGACAAGGAGGGGGAAATATCTTATAGTGACTCTCGTGTCACCGGTCTGGCAAAACCAAGATATAACCCAAAAGCATAGAAGGCTCTTAAAACACCATCTGCATCACACACCATCCCCCCCGGGAAAGACATCGAATACATCAAGAACCCTGATGACGACAGACGCCCATGGAATCCATTCCGCCCATTCCAACTCCATTTGTTGAGCATAGAAACTACACCTAGTGTTGGATTTGCCAACACATACCTGCATTGACAACCTCACCTATGATAGTCCCAGCATCATTTACCAAAAGCAGACTGGCAGTTGTTTAATTAGGGAAATCTAAAAATGTACCCTTTTGATGCTGATTGCTATACTCCTTGTCAAGTTCTACCCAAGTATATGACAGGCCAGGGTCGTGAACCTTCATTCGCTATAGCTGAGTATAACAAAAAACGCCCACCAGGAATAGCCGTCTTATCCCTTATCAGAGTAACTCATATTAAGACCTCTACACAGGGAGGCCTCGAAAGTAGAATCCAAGTTACCTTAGCCCAGACCCATTGTTCCTCAACATACTCAAGTCCCAAACTCCCACGTCTGTCAGTCTTATTTGCCCCAACAGTGCATATAGATGTAATAGTTTAAACCCTCCAATGGGCCAACATGATTTATATTGTCTCTATGAACACTCATCTACATAACCGCTCTTGGCCCACTGTCACAAATAGTACACAAAATAGGAACTGTTTGGTGAAATGGCCTCCGATTAAAGCATATCCGTTGGGAAATGTGTCTAATTGCATCCACCTTACCCATGATACCTGTCTGACTGTTAGGTGAGAGTAACTGTACAGGACACCACAGCACCATCAGCTCCTCAACTCCGCCTCCGTTGCCGGAACAAGTGTATCTCATGTGTGGTGGTACAGCATATTGTTGCGTTCCCAGCAATTCCACTGGAAATTGTTACGTAGCATATTTGATTCCCTTAGTCCGTAAAGTCACACCGGCTGAGATGGCTTCTTTCCATGTCCACCAACGCGCCACACATGCCATCAGTATCTTTCATCGAGTCCTTAGTGTCTTCATCCCCGTATATGGTGTTAACACCTTACAGGCAGAGGTTGCAGCCCTCTCAGTGGTGCTAGAGAGACATGAATCTTTCCACTGCCGCCCTGATGGCATTACAGCAGGAGGTCACAGACATCTGTAAGATGGTCACATGATGTTAGCCTCAAAAGGAGGGGTTTGTAAAATGACTGGTGGTGAATGCGGTACTTTTATCTCAGATTTCACCGCTGCTGTTGCAGACGGCACTGAGCTTGGTGTAGTAGATCTGCATTACACACATGGGTTTGATCCGTTTGCCGGACAGGGAAACATGTTTGGAACTTGGGGATTATCTTTTGTTATTGGTCTTGTTTGTATATGGGGATGGTAGCTCAGGAGGTAGAGCTGGTGGTCTAGTGATCCAAAGGTTGCTGGTTGGATCCCAGGCTCCTCCTGCTAGCATGCTGTAGTGTCCTTGAGCAAGACACTTAACCCCTAATTGCTCCTGATGGCTGCGTCCGTCGGTCTTTGAACAATTGTAAGTCGCTTTGGATAAAAGCGTCTGCTAAATGACTAAATGTAAATGTAAATGTATACTAATTGTCATTATTGTTGTAGGTATTATACTTGCTGTCATTGTTGCCATTGTCAAAGCCTGTACAGTCAAGGCTGTTGAAGCTGTTATGGTCCAAACCGTTTTTCCTCTCCATCGCTGGACACCACCGGGTAATCCATATGAGGAGGGCAACTCGGATTCTGAGGACCATACCTATGTCACATTTCGACCCGTGTAAATTACGTGTAATTCGACCCGTAATTTGACCCGTAATTCGACCCCATGTGGATTTTATAGCCTGCCATTTACCTTACGTTGCTTTTTGCTGTAGTACCACATTGATTTATGTTTTACTATTTTGCTATATTCACATTGACATGTTTTATTGTTATGTTGTTTAAGTGATTGGTCAATAAAATGACCAAAAGGGGGGAGTGTGATGGCAATTCTTAGATATTGCCTTGGAACGGCCAGCAATGTTGCTATCATCAATAAAACTCTCTTGTATGTGTATAAAACAATGTGTGGCATTGAAAGAAAACCTATGAAAAGACTGATTGACTGATGAAGATATGGACAGACAGCAGGAACATCAATGGATATAGTTAGATGGATGGATGAGGGTGGATGATAGATGGCAGATGGATAGCGAGGTCAGATGGATGGATGATAAATTATAGATGGATAGTTAGATGGTTGATGGATATTATGGTGGATGGATGGAGGGATGGATATTCGATTTGTGGATAGTTAGATGGATGGGTGGAGGAATGGATGGTAGATGGATAGTAGGATGGACGATAAATGGTAGATGGATAATTGGATGGATGGATAGTTTGATGATGGATGGATGGATGATGGATGTTTGGATGGATAAATGGTGTGATAGTAATTCTTTGATATTGCCTTGGAATGGCCAGCGATGTTGCTAGCATCAATAAAACTCTCTTGTATGTGTATTATACAATGTATTTATTGTATCTCTACCCCTGTGGTAAAACCTGAACATTGTGTACCCAGGTGTTGCAAACTTTTTAACCCCTAGCAGAAACTGTTGGATGTGTTTCCCTTCCAAGTTAACCACAGCCAGATGACCCAATTCATAACATTCAACTCAATTCATAATAGTCTGCCCCAACTGGAGAACCTAGCTGCAACTTGAATGAGAAGTTTTGTTTTCCTTGTGCTTGCAAACACATTAAACACATTAATTAATACTTAGACTAAGGCTGAAGTTGATGTAGAATCAATTCTTTATTTGATTTGTCTCATCCCTGGGTACAATTATATAAATTTAGAGATGTGCAGATAGTTTGATGGATGGATGGATGATAGATGAGTGGATAGTTAGATGGATGGGCGAATTGATGGATATATTAATCCATCCATCTAACTATCCATCCATCCATCCCTCCATCTAACTATCCATCTATCATCCATCCATCCATCCATCTAGCTATCCATCCTCGCCATCCATCTAACTATACTCTAAGGATAGAAAGCAAGCAAAACTGTAATGATAAAGTACATTTCCATCAACATGAAATACAACATGTTGCACAGAGGTGAAACTCAGCTTTAAAAGCATATATGCATATGCATAAATAAATACATATATAACATGAACACATGAATAAAATATAAATACATGAAAAACATAAATGCACAAATATGTTTTAATACAAGCATGCACGAAATAAAAAATGAAAAACAGAGAAAAGCAAAATGAAT
Organism: Zeus faber; assembly: GCF_960531495.2. Lineage (NCBI taxonomy): Eukaryota > Metazoa > Chordata > Actinopteri > Zeiformes > Zeidae > Zeus > Zeus faber. Next base: position 39,574,332 of record NC_137189.1, read on the forward strand.
AAAATGCAGATTAAACAATTAATATTTTATAGTTAGATAGATAGATAAATACTTCCAATAATAGCAGCATGTGACTGCACTCAAGCCCAGTGCGCTAAAGATACAGCACATTAAAGAGGTGGATGGATAGGGATAGATGGATGATTGGATAGACAAATAGATAGATGGAGAGCAATTTGGAAGAAAACAACAACATAAACAGCAATTTAGCTATTATAAAAATATAGACAAATGGAGCAACAGCCAGACTGCACCTGAGATGCATCCTGTCCTCCGTTTCACGAGTCAGAGCTCACACCGTCCATAACATGAAAAAATAATTAAATCCAAATAAAAAAAACAAAAACAAACAGGAATGAACCCAGAAATTTGTAGAATCGTTACGACAGAGGGAATGAGTTGGACATACTTTATATTACTAGTTTCTGCAAATACCTGATAGTGTGTTCATTCCTGTTTTTTGGCCAAAACGGAGGATATATAAATACCTGGCGTCTTCTTGAGAACATACGATGCATTTACATGAACAGTGTTTTATCACCGCTCCAACAAATAAACACACTCTGGTTCAACTGGAGGAATTAACTGTTTACAGAGATTGTTTTGGCAAATAGTAGGCCACCAAGCCAGGGACAACTTGTTGTGGTTAATTATTAACCCCCACATGACAAGAAACTGATTACATGTTATCCTAAAACCACCAATATTCAAGGTTTATGTATTAAATAAACCTCTTAAAACTTTGTTATAAAACTCAACAAAAATAAGTTATAAAAATAACGTAGTCTTCTATAGAAACGGGCCTGAGCAGAACACCAGACTAAGACAGCTGATAAAGAGAAACTTGTGAAGGTCATGTCCAAACAAAACACCAGCAGGAAGAGGGAACATGCCCATATCTGGTAAAATGTGACGCAAGCATTCCAGGAGCCATGATAGGGGCTTTCAAGGAACAGGGGATGAGGTCACAAGACTGCAATTGGTTCCCTGGGACATTCCCCCGAGACTATGATTAGTTCACTGCAAGGAGGAACTCCATAGTAACAGGACTAGGATTGGTTTCCAGCGCTGAAAGGGACAGGACATGTAATGGGAGGAGAGAACTTTGTGAGTATATAATGAAGTCCAAGGGACTGTTATCGGCCTACCCAATGTTTTCTGCTGTATTTGTCCCTCTGATACACAATAAACATTTTAGCATTAGATTCTCTCAGGTAGCAGGGATTTTTCTCCTAATTTTTGCTGCCAGAACAGATAGAAACATTGTTCAGAGCTCCAGACAGGGGGTCTGGACCTTTTGTTTAGCCGTTACAAACTGCCCTTTTGCCTTTGTTTTGGGAACATTCAAGTGGTGGTATATACGGTAGGAGCCACTTGGAGAGGGCAGCTGGAGCATGACTGAGCCAAGGCAGAGTAGTGATTGGGGCTTGGCTGACCCATGCAAGAACCGTGACAGGTTCGTGCTCGGATCCTGGCTGCAATTATATCCTCCTTGATGACGTAATTCCGCTCCGGCGCCTGGGAACGCCCCCAGGCTGCATTTGTGGAAAAGCAGTGGCAATGCTGGGGGTGCAGTGGTTCAAAACGTAAAGCAACTTGCGTATGCGTTCCTGCATTTATTTAATGAAAAATAATGTTTTGGAACAGATATATGTTCTGTACATCTAATACAATCAATATATACATATCTGATTTTAAAGAATGAATGGTTTGAAAGAATGAATCTGTTGCTTTTTTTTTGTAGATGTATTAAATTGAATAAAACAAATGAAAACACTGTGCTTAACCGTGTGTAACAGGTGTTATAATTTACCTAAAATAAATGTGAAATATTTCAACAAATTTAATCGCAATAGTTTATGTATCGCAAAACTCCCCATATCGTGCGTTTTCGCACCGCAGGAACTTTTTCATTATTCTAAGCAAGATTTGGAAGAACCGTCCCTTTTATCGTGTCCACGCTTCTGGAACTACTGTGGGATCATGGTAGTTCTTAAGACTGCGTTTTGAGCAACTCATTCAGCTCCTGCTCCAGGACAGGGACTGAACCTTTCGTGATGGATGTGCCGGTGATGGAACAAATTATAAAATATAAATACTAATTTTAATTTATTTTAAATGTATTTATTTAATTTTACAAAGTGAATTGAGTGAAAGAGAAAATCTCCAAGCAAGCAAGACCGTTTTTTACGAAAGTGGGAATAAAGTTTTGACATGAGAACAACGACAAATCGCAGGGTTAGCATTGAGATGTATATGTCCATAATAGCAGTGTCAGCTTTAGAAGATTAGCGAATTCATATATGTGAGTTACCATATTTCCTCAAATATAAACAGTTACTCAAATAAAAACCGTGCCTCTAATAAATGCTGGGGGTGTGGTCAACAAAAACAAATAAAGGACTAAGGATGAACTACCGGTGCCTGTTACACAGCATGTGTACAGTATGCTGGTTAACCATAATGTACATTTCAGATGTTTTACTGTAAATTAATAAATTCATGAATACAATCATGCTCAATCATCTTCTACACGTTCTTGTTTTTAACTCATTGTGTGAGAAGTGAATCTCGCTCTGTTGAAACGGGGAGCGGGATTTCGTTTGTCCTACAGTTTGCCGTGTGCGTGGCTTATAAGTTATTATAACTTATTACTTATTACTACTACTCTATGGAAATACTAATTTGAAGTATATTATTAGTATCTTTCGATCCCTGTTGCTTTTCATAACGACAACTAATGCACACACACAAGGGTAATTGACCATCTGTGCATTATGACTATTGATTGTATGAGATCATTTTTATCTGTAGTTCTGCATCACCCTTTATTGTTTATCACATGTTTCACATATGGCTTCCTACTTTCTTTTTTTTTTTTTTTTTAATAATCATTTGTATCATAGCCTTCCAGTCTCAAAGAAATTTGCAGAATTGCAGAAATTTGTTGTGATATTTCACAGTTATTTTAAGTAAAATAAAAACTGATAATTCAAAAATCCTCATTTTGAAATCAAAAGGCCAAAGACTAGAACCTATAATCCACACACTTGGCCACTTTAAAAAGAGGCTCATAAAACTTTAAAACTACTCACTTTCATTGATCAAGTATTGCATACCTGTTTTGTCTTACCTCTTAGTAGTATATTGCAGTGTTTGTCTTACAACACGATGTCTATCTTACCATTCAGTATGACCTTGCATTGTTGTGGCCCACGACTATTTAAGATGTCCACTATCAAGTTGACTTACTGTCATTATTGTCTGCATTATTGTCTTTCTTTTAGGTAAATACTTTTATATTACTTATGCTACACTACATCTTTCCATTTTCGATTTTAAATTTTTTTTTTTAATGAACTGTTTAAATATATAAATAAATTCTGTTTTTAAATACTGTTTCATTTTAATCACTACTATGCCCTTATTTTACGTATTTTGTAAAGTTGAGTTGGCTCTGAGACTAAGAATCTCATTACAAGTAATGATGCTTGCATTGTTGTCAAGTATTTTGCAATAAACTTGAGACTATAATTGCATAGACCTAGTTTGAGTGTTCTCATTCCAAAGCTATTGAACTTTGTCATTTTAATGACGTAAATAAAAAAGCAGCTCCCATTTTGAAATTAAACAGTTGTGCAACATTTTGACTAAAATAAATCAATAAGATCTGTTCCCATTCATATGACAAAAAAACAATTGAACTTTAAAATATGACCTCTGGTCAGGGTTCAAAGGACAATATCTCAGGTAATGAGTCAGGGTTAGGGGTGAAAATCTGAAATCTCTCTCTGGAATGTGATTGTGTTTTTGTGAAGTTAGCTGCATCTCATGGTGACACACTGCAATTTAATAAATGGGTGTGTTTACAGTCTAAATTACAGACGACCTGTCAGGACATATGAGAAGGAGGGGGGATTCCAGGCGAATGGCAACCGGCTGGGAAGCACACGGTGGTTGGCTGGAAACTGGCTGAAAGCTGGCTGCAAGTCAGCTGTCCGCCAGCTGGAAGAGGCTTCTTCAAGTGGCTCCTACTATATAAGTATATTTTGTATGTTTATTTAGATATGGATGGATGGATGGATGGATAGATAGATAGATAGATAGATAGATAGATAGATAGATAGATAGATAGATGGATAGATGGATAGATAGATAGATAGATAGATGATCTATCTGGATGTTTACAGCGATTGTTTTGGCACATATCTATCATCTAGATGGATGCATGGATGGATATAAAAAATACACAATAAAAAAAACCACAGCAGGATAATGTAACAAATAATGTAAAAAAAAAATGAAAGTACTATAAACCTGAAGAAACTGAAATCTGAAGAAATATTGCGATGTCACAGCAGCTCACATTTGAAAAGAGTCAATAATAATAGCAAAGTGATAAAATGGCAATTTGCAATAAATTAAGAATTTCCTGGGAAAATGGCAATACATAATAAAGACCAAAAAGAACTAGGAGATGGAAAAACGTGAAAATATTCAGTAAAGCTAAAAACAAACAATAAAAAAATAAATTGAAAAATCTACAATAAACCTAATGATAAACAATAGCTATGATCCTGATAATATTTACATCCTTGCAGTCTGTCATTTAATGTAATTAAATTAAATTCCATTGAAAGATCTGGATCGCATTTCTTCATCTTCTATGTTGTCTTTCCCCCTTTTTTTTTAGATGAGAAACGCTGGATCAGAGAGAGGGAAAGGAGAGGGCGGTGCATTTCGAGGTCTGCGGATAAAGATGCGTCGATGCGACGTGCCAAATGTTTACAGGCGAGCTGACATAGTTAGGAGATGGAGATGAAGATGGAGAGAGGGGAAGAGAGAGAGAGGCCGGGACAACGAGTCTGTCGAGTCTCTGCCGCTCTCTGGTAAGGAACGAGGGATGAGAACCAAATCTAGGTCATCACCACTGATGCATCGTAAAGTGAACTTCAAACAAACCTGGGCCACTGAGCAATGCATCCATCCCTATTTCATCCTATCTATCTATCTATCTATCTATCTATCTATCTATCTATCTATCTATCCATCTATCCATCTATCTATCTATCTATCTATCTATCTATCTATCTATCTATCTATCTATCTATCTATCTATCTATCTATCTATCTATCTATCTATCTATCTATCTATCTATCTATCTATCCATCTATCCATCTATCCATCTATTCATCTATCTATCTATCTATCTATCTATCTATCTATCTATCTATCTATCTATCTATCTATCTATCTATCCATCTATCCATCTATCTATCTAGTTTCTGTTAGATCTATAAATGTAATATATTTCTATCTTTTATATCTTTATCTATAGTACATTTTCAATACATAAAAAATGGGAATACTACAGAATATATTTCCAAATTATTTTAGTTGGTAAATCATCAAAACAATCAGCAAAAAGTTGCACAAAGCAGCTATACCAAGATTAATTTTCTGATGTGCCGTCTTAAGCAATATATTTTAAGCAGTATATCACACAAAAAGCAGTGTCTTGTATAATATTATCATATATACACTGCATATACACATACTATGTATACATACATACTATACATATATAAATATTTATATATAAACAATAAAATAAACAAAAATATACAAGTATAAACCAAACAAATAAGTATAGACAAGAGAAGTATTTTTTATGTGGTGCTCATAGCAGTCGAACATAACATACCGTCAGATTTCGTTGTTTTTGCTGCATTTTCAATTTTTCCATCCACATGATCTGCAGAGGACACAGATGTGAGAGACGTGGCAATGTCACCTGCAGTGATGGAAAAACCTTCTCACTTGGAACCGAGCTTCCAGGGCACAGCCAAGTGACTTTGTGCCAACAAGACAAGGAGAGGGTACATACGCTCACTGGTTTTCCACCAGTTGTAGCGGGTCAGCTTCCAGTGAGCTAGACGAAAGACTGAGTCACAAAAATACTTCTTCTTTCCTTCTCCTCTAAATAAGGCGATAATGAAGGCTTCTATTCTGATGTCTCCGTCTCTGTTGAGACGGGCCAAATGACGTGCGTGGCTTGAGCCTGAGCAAATATATCATCCTGAAATATTACAATATTTGTAGTACCCCTAACAAGTTTTGGATAAACCAGTGTTTTTCAACCACTGTGCGAGTTTGCCGTTGTAATTATTTTCAGTTAGTCTAACCCACTGTTTTGCCTGAATGAATCCGGATTTTGTAGTCATTTCAAAGATTTATTCGCTACTAACGAACTGTTTGTGAATCTTACATCACTAACTATTAGTAGGCCATAATAAAGAAACAGTCTTTATTCGTCACGCAACACACCACACGACAACACATGCTTGCACACACACACACATGCACATGCTTTGATGGTGGCCAGTGAAATAGATCCTCTGCATTTGACCCATCCTGGGTTGTCCTTCCTCCGGGGGCACAGCCAGGAGCAGTGGGCAGCGTACGTGGACGCGCCCGGGGACCTGTTGATAAGTGTCCATCGCTGGTCAGACGATGATGGGTGCATGTTTTTGGTGGGGGTCCTTACTGACGTTAGGTGGAGGAAACCCCATGTGAGCACGGGGAGAACATGCAAACTCCACACAGAAAGGCTCCTATTTGGGAGATAACCCGCTGGAGCACGGTGCCAACAGCGCCCCAGGCGGGAATCGAACCCAGGACCTTCTTGCTGTGAGGCAGCAGTGCAATGCAGTGCAATAAGGACAGTTCTATGGGTTTGTGACATGTTGTGACTATTTCATTGTAAAAAAAAGTATGCAATGGAATAAAAAAAGGCAAGGAAAGACTGGAAAAAACATAGCTCTTGTTTGAGGCTCACTGTCTCTGTAGCGAACGCATCACAGAGTCACATGTGAACGCCAGCGCCCAGACAATGCAAGGACTTGAATCATTCATCCAAAGCTCTCGATGCTCTTGTGCGGGAAACACTGAAGATCAAACTGCTGTTTTCAATACCTCTGCTCTCTAACTGCTGGGTTGTCTCCATCAGACAATTCCATGGATTTCAGGATGATTCTTAGGCCAGAACATGGATGGAGATGGTGCAGGCTCACTGGGGCATCATGGTTTTCACTCTCCTCAGCGAGTTTCAAAACTTTGATTACATCCTCAGCCCAGTGTCACATCGTTTTCACATCGGTCTTTGAGGTTTTTCTTCACAGCTTTGTCTACTATTGCAGAACACATTCCAGCTTGCTACTCAAGCCATGGCTTGAATTCACTTTAGTTGAGGCACATGAGCACCTATTGTGCTTCTGTCACAGTTTCAATCACAATCTTTCTGATCTTTGCCAGGATACAAGAGTTCTTTTGCCTAGATGCTGGATTAATGATGGGCAAAGCAACATATTTGGGATCCTTCGTCAAACAACTCTTCCTACATCAGTAACTTAATTCTGGCATTGTCGGTGGTCAAGAATAGTTACATTAGATTACATTTTTTTAGATTACAGATTAGATGAGATTACATTCCATCTGGCTAGCGTCCTACCTTCTGCTGCCTCTGTCAGCCCTGGGGTCCAGTTTATGCTGCTGCGACTCACAAGGGGACGTGTCTGCACACAAGGCTTTTTCATCTCCCATGCTGAGGAAAGATTATGGGCTATTACAGTCAGGCGGGTTCCTGTAGCTCATGACGTCCAGCTGTTAGTGGTCACAGCAAGAGCAGAAGCTCTGGCTGAACTGGGCTTGAAAAGAAATGTTGAATGTCTCGAAGGTGCTCGCTCACCTTCGATCCAGCACTGCCTAGGGGTTTCACATGTGTTTGAATCAGCCATGAGAAAAGGCTGCTAGTTGTATTAGTTGACATGTTTGAGCTATCTCCATGGTTGTAGCCTATTATTGTGAAGCCGATCTGACATAACAATCATTCATTCCACCCGATCTATCTATGATCGATCCATCTATATTTGAGTAGGAAGGAAGACTGTACTTCATCAATAGAATCCAGAAGCTAAACTTTCAGCAAGCTTTCTCGTGGACTCCTGAGCACCCCAAAACCAATGTAATCCCAGCTAGATGTTGATGTCCCATTGGGGGTGGGATGAATTAATCTTCTATTCATAATGGCATGGGCAAAATCAAGCTTATAGTTCATGTACATAAAGGAATCACCAGCGGTCTTTGGCCACAGCTGGACCACATGCTATGTTGCTAATTCTCATCTGCCCTTCACTGGAAATTGCCTGAGGGGAGTCTTATCTGTAATCATCGCCCTGGGAATTGTGGTAAAAGTTTTATTCTAGTGTTGAAGGCTCTATCTGTCTTTCTCAAGGGCAGCTGGTTGAAAGAGTGGTCTCTATTCTGGAAATACTCTCGTTCCTTTCAGAGGCAATCTTCTTGTCTTCACCGCACAAAAATTATTCTTATTGAAAAAGTAGTCATGTCTGCATGTGTGTGTGTGCAGGCTTCACTTTGTGAATTATTGCACGACTTTAGAGTGAAGGTCCTTGCATTGTCCACTTATACTAGTTGCAGCCATTTAATGTATTCCTTTGCACTGTTACTTTGCAAACTATTTTTTTCTGAGTCTGATGCACGTGATATAGTCTGCCGCACAACAATTTTCAATATAATTAATGGTAAAAACGATGCCTCTACTACTTATATATATTTGTCCTTTCCTTTTATTCATCAGTTGCCTCCCATACAGAGCAAAGACTGTAGAACTCTGCAAGTACTGTCAAAATATGAGATGAGAAGAATCTTGTGCATTGTAGTATACTGTTTGTGCAAAACAAAGATTATTAGTATATGTTCGCTTTGACAAAAAATAGACCGCTGTAATGTAAATTCCAGGCATTTTTGTTTCCAGTAGGCCCCTGTATGTGTGCACATGCTTGCGTGGATGAATGTCTGGACCTGTAAATTTAAATCATCAACCATAGTACAACATATAAATTATTAAATTACATTAAATTCTAAAATACTAATAAAAACAAGACGTTAACTAAGGCAGTGAGTAAGACAGTGCTTGGATTTTACTTTTGCAGGTAGTGGAGGTTATTGCACTGCATCGCAGCACCTGCCAAGCACATCTCCAATTTGTACATTTGATCACAATAATTAAGCTGCAACATTTTGCTGCTTGCTCAAAAACTTTGTGGGAGTGACAAAGACAGGATGGGTCCATCAGGCACTAACAAGAGAGAGATGATTGGGGTTGTCTGCAATTATTGGGGATAAAATAATATATTTAATCAGTAATCACGGTGTGAGATTGCATTCAATTTATTCAAAAATCTACTTGAAAGTCTTGCCTCAGACAACCAGATGCTTTTGGTTATTTGGAACTGAAGCTTACTCTGGTGCGAAATCACAGAAGGATTGTGTGCCTTTTGTTGCCGTTAACGGGCACATATAACAGAAAAAGCAAGCGTCTTATTCACAAAGCACCGGCAATCAGTGAAATGCAGCGCTAACTGTGCTGCCACGCAAATAGCGTCTCAGTGCGCTGGTGTTATTTGCGCTTATTTGAATTAGGTATTATGGATACATTTGGTGCAAAATTGTCCCCTTTCTTTGCAAATGAGCCTCGTTGCAAAAAAATGTCCAATTTACAAACACGCATGCACTACCAGAGAGCACGTGGATATATAGTTGTGCGTTGCCATCTAGATGCCGTGGCGATATTCTCCTCCTCTCATTACAAAGAAGTCCCGAAGGAAGGATTTGATAACAAGAAAAGAGCAGTAAAATGTGAATGAAGTGTTAAATGTATTTATAATAATCATTGTCAGTGCAGGGTTTTTTTAATATGTAGTTGAGATTTTGTACAAATCTTCTGTGTTAACTGACGAATAAGTCCAGAGATATTAAAATAGGACGGAGCACTATCTTCTTACATGAATTCAATGGCATCTGGCTATTTTTGTGGTCACGCATTGATGGATCGTACAGATTGTACCTGCAGACCTCTTCACACAACCTGCATTCTGACACGTCCATCTTGAATTACTGGAGTTCCAAAAATTGAGAGGTGCGCACCCTCGTGCAAAATCAGTGCGCAGCGCTGTGATGAGCGCCTCAATGACGTCATTTATGACGCGCGCACAAAACGATACTACAACTGCAGTGACTATAAACCAGGCTTTATGCACTTAGGCCCCGCTGCATGTGCCAATTTCCAATTTCTACAAATAATTATATTATTTTTATTTTATCAGATTATTTATTTTACTCTTCTTCCTAACAAAAGACATGTACGTTAGTATGTTAATACTCCTTTCTGTGCCCCTGACCAAGGCACTGGCAGAAAGAGCTGGAGTTGGAGCCCGGGCGCTGCTGACTATGGCTACCCACTGCTCCTAGGTATAGGATGGGTCAAATGCAGAGGACACATTTGGATACATGTCAGGCCCCGCGGAGTCATTGATCTCCCCCCATGCACGGATGCATGGATTATTTACTTTAACCTCCTCTGTGTGTTTGACCATTGATATGCCTCAAAATATCCGCTGCGGCTATCCAGAATCCCAGTTATTGTGTGTGTGTAATTTCATTATGCTAAATAACAAAAATAATGATATTGATCATAATAATAATAATAATCCCCTTATATCCAATTCAGTTAGGCTCTCTAGAGATAATTCAACTTGATAAAATCTCAATAAAAGCATAAAAGCTGAATTTAAGCCAAATGAATGAAAAATCTACAGCACTCCTACTGCACACTTGACTCCACGGAGTAATATTAAAATTGCCTCCAGGTGCCTTGTGACATTAGTATAAAGCTGTCGCAGGTTCTAGAAAGCCGCATTAAGTGCGCCATGGAAAAAAAACGTCCATTAGAATCTCCGCCAAAGAAAAACACATCATTCCACTGAGAGAGTGTCTGGATGTAAGAATAAAAGTTGAAGCAATGACTGAGCGAGCTGGATTCTGTTTTGGCTGTCATATCTTTTTGAACATAGAGCAAATGGCGGTCCATTCTTTTCGGCCCACATGAGTCAACGTCCTGCTCCTAGACGATCAAACACGCAGCGTTTGTCTCGCGGCGCTGTCTTTCGTACTTTTAACAAAAGTGTCGGTTGAGAGAGGGGACCCCTGTGGAGTCGCTTGTTCCCCAGCTGGGGTTTCGATAAAATGGCCTTGCTAAGTTTTTATTTTGCCTGTATACATATGAGCAACCGTAGCTACCCAAGTCCAAACTTTAGCAGTAAAATGGCATAGTACAAAGAAAGAAAGAAAGAAAGAAAGAAAGAAAGAAAGAAAGAAATGTATGCAGAAGTTTGCAAACTTTCACTGACAACAACTTATGTTGACCCTTTCCTGACAACAGTGCAATCAAATAGCTAATGATTTAAAATAAATGAATAAATTTAATTAATATCCAATTTCTCAAGGCTCGACATAGATTTATGGTGGCATTTTGTCAAAATCTATTTTTCGTTTGTACAGGCAAAATCCTCCTTTTCCGCTTCTACAATACCATGTTTGCCAAACACTATCTGAACAGCATGCACTCTAGGCAAGGACGCGTTATTCTCACAACAAAGAACACCTGCGACCCGCTAGCAGAACACACCAAAACACATAGTCGAAGACAAATCCTTACAAGGACTTCAAGGTCATCAACAGACGGGGCAGTGCATCACCCCACCCCAACGGCCTCATACATCTCATCACATATATACACACGTACTTCCTGTATCCAGCAGGATGGGTGAGCTCGACTACAGGCTGCGTCCTGCGATTCGGTCTCTCCCTCTCCTCTTTTTGTAAAGAATAACTCTGTTCCTCTGAAATAAATATACACGCAACAAAGAATTTGTTCACGATCCTTTATTACAGAAATTACCACGACAAACTTGGTGTCAGAAGTGGGATCCCCGGAAGATTGTCAGACCGGCGGCAGACAATGACTGGCTATCCAGGATATCACAGGTTAGAGTCCTGCCTCTTACCCAACTGCTTGGAGGACGGGAGGACCGTCCAAAAACTCCTCCAGTACAAGGTAAAATAGTCACGGATCGATTGTGATTTTGAACAAAATTCTGAAATTGTGTCTATTTATAAAATAGAGGACCTTGGGATAATCTGCAGAGGTTAAAGTCCTCTACAGACTTACGGTGCAGAGGTTAAAGTCTTCTACAAACTTACGGTGCATGCATGCCGGGCTAAAGGCCCATGAAAACAGGATTCTTCATAGGACTAGTTGTTAAAATCCCTAAAAACCAACTAGTCCTATGAAGAATCCTGAGGTTAGAGTCCTCTAGAAAATAGGAGGTTAGAGTCCTTTTATAATTAAGCGTAAAAACCTGAGGTCAGAGTCCTCCAGAAATTTACACGTTTTGGAAAAAGGAATTATTTGAGGTTGGAGTCCTCAAATAGCAGTCCTATTTCAAAAGCATATTTTGTTTTGTCCGTTTCCAGAATAAATATATATGTATTTAATATATAATATATAAATAATAAATATTGCGTGAGTTTCCTATTTAAAAAAAAAAAAAAAAAAACATGGGGTCCACGCCGAGTAAGGAGAAACCAGATTAGGATTCTCCAATCAATATGCGAAGAAGAAGTAAACATGGGGACAAATGCATGGAAGACTGGGTCAAGCACAGCGGTTTTCCCGCGAGGGGAAGTTTAAGTATGAATCACTTAGGGAAAGTGGATGAGGCGATTACAGAGGAATAGAAAAGGTTAAGAAAGAAAAATAAAGTGTCAGTAAAGGATTTACAAGGAATGGAAATTAATAGGAGATGTTTAGATATATGAATAGCAGAAGTGTAAGCAAGGGCCAGAAGCCAGGAAACAGGGAAAAGTAAGGGTTTAAAATGTGCGGAGGCGGAAAAGACTTCGCTTTTCACTGATACACCTGTGTCTCCCCCCTCTTCCCTCTATCCGAGTCTGACCCAGGGAGATCATCGAAGAAGAAGGGACGACTGGGTACCCCTTTATCCGCCCCCCTATGAACATGCCGCTCCAACACCACCCCAGACGGCACCACCGGAGAACTTCGAGTCCACGCCCTCCACATCCACAACCGACGAAGTCCATGCCTACCTGTAGTACTTTCTCAGCATCTGGTGCTGTGCATGGCGGCCCGCCGGTATGGAATTCAGAAAACTGCCCCTCCGCCACTCTAAGCCAGAAAACTACTCCCGCATCGCACGCAATGTAGAAGAAAACAACCCAGACCTGCTCCGAACACGCACTGCCGCTTGGGACGATGCTGGCCTGTGGGAAAGGTTGGTCGAATCAGTACTCAGATCAATCGAACGCAACTTCCCAGTCAGATTCGATCTTGGAAAGATCAGAGACTGCCGCCAAAAGCCAGACAAACCAGTCACTGATTTTTATCATCGCACGATAGACGCTTGCACGTCCTTCTCAGGACACGTTTGTCCTCCTACGTTCGATGGTGGTGAGGAATCCTCAAAATGGCGTTCTGCGACGGGCTCCGACGGCCGCTCCTGAGACGACTCATGGACAGTTTGATAGGCGAGTGGAGAGATAACCGACTGCCAGACATCCTCCGTCACGCCAAACACGCAGAGGCAAAGGAAAAGGAGGGAGAGAAAAAGGCCAAAGACAAACACGAGTTGGCCTCCCTCCAAGCCCACCTCGCCCTGGCATCGCTGAGCACCCTACCTTTCCAGGGACACAGACAAGGCAGAGGACGAGATCGCGAACGGAGCTTCGGACGGGGACGCGACCAAAGCTACCGACGATGTGAGGGCCCACCCCCGACTCGGAGAACACCAAACCACGGTGACGACGACCGCGACCGCTGCTTTAATTGCGGAAAAACCAGACATTGGTCCAGGGAATGCCCTGAACCACGTCGACGCCAACGGCGCTACCCCAACCCCAACCAGCACGCCCAGTTGGCCCCGTTCAGATCTGACTGATCTCCTGCCATCACGACGGATGAGGTGTCCACGGGGGGTAACGTACAGACACACACACACACACACACTGCACCTACACTCGCTCCATGCAATGAAGACGCACTTGACACTGATACACTGCCTGCTTTGCTACGTCAGAAAATTGCATTATTAGAAAACTCCCCCTCTGACCCGGTGAGCACATATGCCATCTCTCACTCCTCAGCTTATCAGAAAATGCCTACAATAATGTGCATAGTAAATGATAAACCTCCCACCTTTCTGGTGGACTCGGGCACCACTCAATCTGTTATTCAAAGCAGGGAGATATGTTTAAAATTAAGCGGCCGCTCCTCATGGTCTACCAGCGCGAGCGGTCAAACGGTTTTAGAAAATTTCTCTACCTCCGCCCGTTGCGCTTGGCACACGGACGAAGGTGAACGGACCACAAAGCACTCTTCTTTAATATCTGCTTTGTGCCCTATTAACTTAACGGGTAGGGACCTGATGTGTTCGCTCGGCATCTCCATCACCTCCACACCCAAAGGGCTGAGGGTTGTGGCGACGCCGACAGATCACACCCATGTCTGCCTCGATGTGGTCCCTCCACTGTATGCCTACCAGTGGTAGCGGCACCATTTGTTAATCCTGTGTCCGATCACATGTCCGCCAAAGATCTCCACTGCACCTAGCACATACACCGGACATACAACATACAAGGACGAGTTTTATCGTCAACAAACTGACCACCTCATCACATCTGATATCTTTTTCGATTCAGAGCGTTGCGTAGATTCCATACGCCTCGACCCCGACGAACAGTCATGGTTTACCGTCCCCTGCCTGCCCAGGCGCCTGTTCCCCTGTTTCACTAAGTTGTCACATGGTTTGGACCATGTGTCAAAAGGAGGGATGTGCACGGCAGTACAAACACATTGGTTCACAAAAGGCTTTTCCACATTTGCAGCCACATATTGTAACAAGTGTGTAATTTGCGCCCAACAAAACCCTGGCAGGCCAAAGGGCCTCACACACCCCGCCGCACACCCAACCCCAACGCGCCCGTTCCGACTTGTAATGATGGACTTTGTCGAACTTAGACCGTGCAGAAACAAAAAACTGTCTGGTCACGGTTGACATGTTTTCCAAATGGGTGGAAGCTTTCCCCGCCAAACATGCCACGGCGTCAACAGTGGCGAAAGCCTTACAGACAGATATAATTCCCAGACGGGAAATCCCGGAAAAACTGTCATCCGACAATGGCAGCCATTTTGTAAACAACGTCCTCACACAGTTGTTGACGCATTTCCAATTTGATTTAAAAACACACTGCAGCTACCACCCACAATCCGGGGGTGCTGTAGAACGCGAAAACGGGTCGCTGAAAAACAAACTAAAGGCTAAATGCTGCAGCGAAACGAACCTCAACTGGGTAGACGCGCTGCCCATCATGCTGATGTATATGAGAATGCGAGTGTGCCCGCAAAATAACCTTTCCCCTTTCAAGGTCCTTTTTGCAGCCCCTCCCAATGTGGGACTGGGACCTCCAGGCCCGCCGATGGACACCAACCTCTGCGAAGACATGCTGGTAAGATATTGCATTTCCTTGACCAAGTCTCTTTCTGAAATCAGACAACAGGTAGGCTCTGCCTTACCCCAAGGCGTCACCGGGCCCCTGCACAACATTCGACCGGGAGACTTTGTGCTGATAAAGAATCACCGCCGGAAGTCCTGGAAACACCAGTCCTGGCTGGGCACATACCAGGTCCTCCTGACCAGCCACTTGGCTATAGAAGTCCAGGAAAGAGCAACGTGGGTGCACGCTAGTCACTGCAAGACCATCAGCCTCCAACCACAGCCCGAAATCACTACGCCCGGTAACATCCAGCAAGGCGGGTCACACACAACCCCTCCCATCTCCTAAAAACCACTGTTACGAACACTGTTAGTTTCAAGGTGACGCGTGCTGGCAACCATCCACCTTAGGTCATAGACGAACGCATCCATAGGTCATAGACGAACGACGCTGACCACCACACACCACACTACCTTAAGGCAGCAGAAGCAGACGACACCATGGAGCGCCGTCCACCCTGGCACCTGTTCCGACTCCCCGGCCTCTGCGGCGTGCGCGGCACGCTAACCATTTTGTTTATAATCACTGTTATAATAGTTGCACCTTGGATCTTGTATGACATGCACTCTCACGCTACACTGACCACCGACCCTGACACCAACGTCACCCCCTTGGTCAGCCCAATTTGCGTTAAGTGCACCATTTATTCGGGAAACGGACAAACAAGATATGTCACGGGCATCACAGAGCCTGACGCGCGGAACGTTACTTTCTCTGCGTCGACCGACATTACCCTGGCTGACGTCATTGTTAACCCCTGCGATTACTTTCCCCATTCATGTTATGACGACGGACTCGCCCTGGGCGGGACGATGATATATATATGTTATACGTCGGTTTCTCACCCTTGAAATGTTCCCCATCCAGGCAATTGGGGCCCCTGTACAAACTGGGCTCAGGCTGTGTGGAATACAGATCATATCCCCTGGGGTTATACTTTACCCCAAGACCAGTCTGACCTGACCAACCGACTAAAGGTCCAAAAACTCTCTAATCTTAACGCCGCAGTCATGATTAGCCTGTCCAGACCCCAGGTAAACGACTCCGGTTTCTTCGTCATATGCGCCTATGTTTCAGGCACCGATCCATGCGGCTATTTTTGGTTGGAAGTTCAACCCCCGCCCACTGCCTTTAAATCTGTCCATTATGTGAATCTCGGCCTTATGGAGTATGTCCCACCTGTGTCCCCAGATAACAAAGACCTAGTAATGAACCTCTGGTGGCACCTACTGCGCTCCTAGACTGAGGCCGCAGAAGTTAATAACTCCTGCTACGCCTGCACCCTTTTTCCCCATGCAGCGACGAGGGCCCTCCCCGTCCGCCCCATTCCCCTCACTTCTGATGAATGGTATTGCACCCTCCTTTCACTCACCGATGGTGAGTGAAAGGAGGGTGCAATAGGAGGGTGGCTCACTAGGCCTAATCTACCTTCCCCGTGTTCCCTGTACTCTAATCAGGCGTTACGTGCCCATAACGGCACCACATTCCACTCCTGAGCTGGCGTACTCCTTGAGCCGGTTGCTACCATACACCCCACCTTCCTTTTGGGTCTACGTCACGCTCTCAGCGTTTCACGACATCAACACCCCACTCGTGTATATCTCGGCAATACCACAGGCTGTGCAGTTACCTATGATAACAACTGCAGCCTTCCGCCCATCCATAATGTCTCGTCCTGTCTCTTGTTTGCCAACTCCTCACATGGCGTCAACTTCTCCCATCTCTTCCGTAACGTTTCCGGGAGCGATAATCTCACCTCTACCATGTTGTTCTGGCCACCGATTGCGGTGCTGGCACGGGTCACGACCCCTTGTGGCTTTGCAGCCCTCACCTACATCAGTTCCTTCCCCAGTCTTGGTCCGGCATTTGCGCCCTCGTTAAACTACGTCCCACCGTTACCATACTGGATAAATTACTTCATACCACGCATTATTATCTCTATTATCGCGACCCCGCCACCAATGGCCACCATATCGCCAGACGAGAACTCACGTCAGGCGCTGTAAAATACTTATCCAGAGTCCTTCCCTGGTGGGGTGCAGTCAATAACGCCCACAATATCGATGCTCTCGACATGCGTTTAGAGAACCTCACCACACTTGTCACTGACGGCTTTTCCGCTCTCACTCCCTTTATGACAGCCACACGTAATATGTTACTACAACACCAAGCCACCCTCGACATCATCCTAGCTTCCAGTGGCGGCCTCTGTCATGTTATCAGCGATTCGTGCTGCATCTACATTACAGATGCAACTGGCAATATCTCCCATACGATTACAAAGCTTAACTCCCTTCTTGCAGATATGAAGGCTGACAACGTCCCTCCCCCCTTGGGGTGGGACTGGTGGTACTGGCTCACAGACGGCGGCTGGCGTCTGTGGCTCCTTTGTGCCGGCGCCATCGTCGTGGTGGGCTTGGGCCTCCTTTTGGTTTTATCATGTTGTATTGTTCCCCTCGCTCGTTCGGCCGTCACTAAACTCGTCTCTTCGGCTTTCATCCATTACTCTGCCCTTTCCCAGATGGACGCCCCCTCCCTCCACTATCCCTTTCCCCTATGCCTCCCGACTTCCACTCAGATGACGACATTTCCACAGTTTGCTAGGGACCTCCGTTCCTTTTCCCTTTATGATGGGTTCTCTTAAACCTTCGGGTGTGAGTCCCTGGATGTTCGCCAATGGAGGTTTTCTACATATCTGTCGATTATCTGCTTATT
The DNA here is from genome assembly GCF_960531495.2 of Zeus faber. Taxonomy (NCBI): domain Eukaryota; kingdom Metazoa; phylum Chordata; class Actinopteri; order Zeiformes; family Zeidae; genus Zeus; species Zeus faber. The sequence goes on from NC_137189.1 coordinate 39,592,537, forward strand.
TTTTGAGTGTTAATACTTTGCTGTTCTGCTTATTTTTTGAATGTGTTGATACTTTGCTGTTTTCGCTTATTTTGAGTGTGCTCATATTTTACTGTTTTTGAGATGATTTTCTTTCGTACTGTTGTTTAAATATAAACAAACGGAGGGATATGTACAGGCAAAATCCTTCTTTTCCACTTCTACAATAACATGTTTGCCAAACACTATCTGAACAGCATGCACTCTAGGCAAGGACGTGTTATTCCCACCACAAGGAACATTTGCGACCGGCTAGCAGAACACACCAAAACACATAGTCGAAGACAAATCCTTCCAAGGATTTCAAGGTCATCAATAGACGGGGCAGTGCATCACCCCACCCCAACGGTCTCACACATTTCACCACATATATACACACGTACTTCCTGTATCCAGCAGGACGGGTGAGCTCGACTACAGGCTGCGTCCTGTGATTCGGTCTCTCCCTCTCCTCTCTTTGCAAAGACTAACTCTGTTCCTCTGAAATAAATATACACGCAACAAAGAATTTGTTCACGATCCTTTATTACAGAAATTACCACGACACATTTCATTCCAGTGCTATTGCATTTGCGGAGGAAAGATTTAACTGTTTTTGTTTTGATTTGGTTCTTTATGAGTCACTCAGTAACTAGTCTAATTGATTTTGATTTTTTGACCCTTCAATCGTTTGATTGAGTTGGTGTAATGCACAAGTAAGACTTCTGGTGAACAAACAGGGAGAGTCCGAAGAGTCAGTCAGCTCTGAGTTGTGAAGGGAATTCTCCCAGGAATCATTTAATTCTGTCACATGTATGGCTATTGGTGGAATGCACAGTGTAAATCAATCACATTCAATATGAATTGTGCCAAAAGCATTGACACGTTTTCGCCTTTGGACTATGTGTCAGTTCCACATAGTGGCCCTGCCACACGCCACCCGAGTGCCGTTTTCAGGGCCCTCCAGCACATAGAGACAGATGATTGGGTTGAAAACACACCAGTTTATTGTTGCGAGTGGGCGAGGTGAAACACGCCCGGAGCAGATGGACAGCATGTCATGACGATGTATGTGTGAGGATGGGGGGTTTACCTTTTGCTCGTAGATTACTCTAACGAGCAACAGGCATAAAGCCACACTGATCCTTTGGACTACCCTCAAACCTGAAAATGACTGGCTTTCAAGGCCTTGTTTGAACTATTTGCCCCCTTTTTTGTTTAAAATAGAGGTCACCCAAAGGGAGGGTAGAGTACAAAACCTGATGCCATGCAATGTTCAGATTCGTGATGGGACTTTAGCTCTATTTGGGGGGTTTGACTCTCTACCTGTGACTCAGTTAAAAGATTTGTTCCATTTTCCGACTCCTTGTTTGTTTAATTCAGTTGGTATGATGAGATTTTCATTGTCTTGCTTCAGCTTCACTGGTGGCCCATCAGGTATGGTCCACGCATGTTGGCCTTACCCTCAATCTTCAGTCTGGGGTTTGTTTGAGGCGTCCCGACTCTCAAAATCATCTTTGTTCCATTGAATTTGAAGGAGGGATTAAAGATTACTTCAGTGCCAGAGATGCTCTGCCATCGCTATGGGGGATTCAACTGAGTCATTAAATAAGATGGATTGAGAAAATTTCCCCTCATCTCATCATCTCCCCCTTGTGCCACCGGGTAAAAAGCCATCACAGACAACATGCCACAGTTTGGTGCCGCTTGCATTTCATCCCGCTGGGTCCCTTTATTCTGATTCAAGATCGAGCTGATTGTTTTACCTGAAAGTTTCAGGAAACAGCCTGGGAGGTTCCTTTGAACTGCTAAGATCTTTGACCAAGGCAAAGGCACAGGAACTCAGCAGATCGTACGAGTTTGACTTCATGATTTTTGTCAAAACTGTGAATATTATGCTGATTGAGAAATAGTTATGAGCACTCCAACTCAAACACAATATACCCTTCTATCATTTAACAAACAAATGTGTTGTTGGCCATAACTTCAAACTAACATAGGCACACGATATGCCCTAGCTTCCAAAAGTTAGACAGAAAAAACAAAAAAGGCTTGATTGGGTCTGTGGACGTTTGCTGGGACGACAACTTTGAATGGGAGGGAATGGGATCAATGGCGTGTTTGTCCACCTCTGTTAAGGCTCCTCTATTCCTGCCGGGGGTCCGTGTATGACAGAGAAAGCACACAGCGCACATTTTCAATCCCCAAGAAGGGAGCACTCGCCTCTCTCTGCTCACAGCTCCGGTCCTCATCGAAATTCGGCTCATGCTGGCAGGGGCCAGAGCATTGACAGGGTAGCTCAGTGTCACCCCTCCAGGTCCTCACCCTTACTTTTCAGTACAACAGGAACCAATGGGCGGGGAAACCCACTTATAGTATTTGTCTTTTTTTCCAGGTTCAGAGAGTGAAAAATCCTGCCATGTTTTGGCTCCAGCCATGCACTGCCACACTCGAGGTTGGACTTCTGAGTGGATGCTAATTTCGATGGTTGACTCAAATGCCCGGAGTGGAGTTTCTTTCTGAATCCGGATTTTCCATACAAGTTGACTCCACTGGATGGGTAGGTCTTGATTTTAAGAGTTGTATTGATGCCATAGCCGTATCTATTTAAAGCAGTACCTCAGATTAATCCCTACATAGAGGAGAGAGCAAGTCGCCAACTTTTTACCAAAAAGTTAATGGCAAATTATGTTGTAGAATTGTCACAACTATATACTTTATATACCATATCATGTATTTCCCGCCATCTTGGCGAGGACCCGGTGGTTGACCAATCACAAGACTCCAATGCTATCATGTGACCTGTGCGAGCCGTCATCAAAAACCTGTTTTTTATTAAATTATTCCACCAAAATCGACTGATCTGGATCACACTTGGACAAAAGCATGTCAGGAATGCCCCGAATAAACATTTTATTCATCTTCTCTGTGAATGCGTTAGATCCATGACAGCCATAGACTACTAACGTCAGTTTTTCATTAACTATAGCAATAGGGCTCCTACGCTTTCCGGGCTGGACCCCGAATGTTGATGATGATGATGATGATGATGATAACATGTATTTGTATAGACCAAAGTGATTTACATAAATAGAACGCAACCAAAGAGTTACAGTAATAGCCTTAATGTTATTTTACATCTATTTTATATAATATATTTGATCGTATCATACATATTTATCACATATATATATACTGTATATATTTTATTTTATGTCATATGTATGGCATTTTCTATATGCATTTTTATTCACATTTCTTTTACCCCTCATTTATATAACCTTTGTAATGCACCTACAGTATCATATGGATTAATAAATTTTATGTAATCGTATCTAGTTGATAATAATAATAATAATAATAATAATAATAATAATAATAATAATAATGCATTTAAAAATGCGTTAAAATGTGAATATTTTGAGTAAATGATGCACTCAATTTCAGTTTCAGACCATGCATCCCACACGTTAAAGGTTTGCCTGAAATATAATTTTGCGGAAAAATTATTCCCCCCCCCCCTCACATGGCACAGGCACATTTAATTAAAAAACAAAAAAAAAACAAAAAAAAACAACCTTCACCAGTTTGTGAAACGCACACTTCTCCCACTAGATCTTTTCGCGTATTTCCATTGGGCGGCGGTAGGTTCTGCCCTGGAACTCCACTCCACTCCACTCCACCGCGCCGCACCGCGATGCAGTTAGAGGATGGAGGAATGAGAGCAGGCTGCCGCACAGCACTGTCAGCACCATCCACCTCCTCCACCATCTGGGGGGGATAGCTGTCTATACCTCCGTCATCCTCCTGGGGCGGGGGGGGGGCAACCACCACCTACCGACATCCACCTCCACCTCCACCCTTCTCCCCTGGTCCGGCTCCCGGGGAGGTTTGCCGCAGATTGATGCGGATCTCGCATCCCTGTCCTCCGCTCCTCCGCTTGTTGGCGGGGTTTGAGATCAGTGATTTGGGATTGTTTTCTTTTTAGGTGGGAGTCTGGACTTCGAGGAGGGCTGGAAGCCGCCGCTGTGGATTTTTTTCGTTTGTTTGTGTTTTTTTGAATTTGTTTTTTTTTATTTTTTATTTTTTTAGACCACTTTTTTGGAGATCCCCCCCCCCCCCCCCCCCCCCAGCCCAAGTCCAGCGCTCCTCCACCTGCCGGCGGGGGGGCAACGAATCTCCGCTGAGGAGGAGGCTCCGCTCGTCACCTCTTCTTTCCCTTGTTCCTCGGCTTTTCCGCCGATGCCGAAGTGACCAGCGGCTGCGGTCCGCGGAGACTCGGGGTCTTGATACCAATATGTGATTGGGAAATAACAGTGCATTTTTTTTTTTTGGAGACGCGGGGCTAGACCTTTGCGTCTTTGCCCCTTTGCGTCGTTTCGCGCTCCCGTGGGATTTAAAAACAACAACAACAACAACAACAACAACAACAACAACAAAACAGCATATTCGATTGCTTTCACTGTGACATCGAAAACAGAAAAGAAGCAGGCTCCGACCCCCCCCCCCCCCCCCCGTGATGGTGTGGGTTGATCAGAACTGACGGCGGAGAGAGGAACACAGCACCCTTTTGGAAAAACCGCTTGTTGGGTAAGATGGATGGATGGATGAACGGGGGAAATTGTGCACAAAGTTGCAGGATCGAACGATTGTCCTTTGGATCTCGCGATCACCAGTGTGGCTCGGTCCAGCCGGTGCTTTTGTACATGCGCGCATTTCACCGGCGGGGATCCAGATTCTGCCAACGTGCGGAGCGCGCCTCACGCGTTCGGACGCCCCCCGCTGCTGCGCGTCGGTTCGGATCCGGACGCGTCGTCCGCTGCTTGGGCCGCGGACGACGACGCGCGCTTCGGCTGCTCGACGCACGCGCGCGCCGGGTCGTATTCGTCCTCGTGCGCGTGTGTTTGCGTGTGTTTGCGCGTGCGAGCGTGAGCGCGCCTGTGTCGCCTTTCGCGCGTCAGTCAGTGCGGGAGCGCGGTGCGCGTCCGTGGAGCGCGCTTTCCGTGTCCGCGCGTCACCCGCTGCGGGCGTGCGCGCGTGCGCGCGTGTGAGCGTTTAGAGACCTGGTTAGTTATTTCAATTTTTCTGCAGAGTGATTTACTTGACCAATCAGAGACCCCCTTCTCTCCCTCTCCCTCTCTCCCGACCACCTCTGTCCTGTGGGGTCCCTCTCTCTATCCGTCTCATCCCCCACCCGTCCCTTTGAATTATATATTCTGTAGCATAACCTTCTGCGCTTGACGTCCCAGAGAGGGGGGGGGGGGGGGCAAAAAAAAATATCCCCACCACCTCACCTGACCAAGAAATGCCCCCAAAATCGATCGCCCCAAAGAAGTCAGACTTCCTCGAAAAGGATTTGATTTGAGTTGTGACTTTGCCCGCGTAATCCGCCCGAGGCGGGTCCATTTTATGGATCACCGCTTGAAGCAAATCCGAGGGCGCGACGGGCGATTTCGAAGGCTGAGGCAGATGCGCGATGGAAAGCGATCCCTCTTCCAAAAAAAAAAAAAATCTCCCGTTCCGCCCACTACCGCGGCGCACGTTGCGAAGTTACTGTATCGCGTTGGCGGCGCGGCTCTCCGAGCGGCGGTTGAGTCAGAGGCTGCCGTGGGATTATTAATCCTCAACACCCTGCGTGACTAAGACTTGGAAGTGTTTCCGGCCCTTTCTGTGAGCCAATATTTCATGAATTACAATGAGACATTTTGTCAACAGCAGGTGCGGAGCTGAGCGGTGGACGTCGGGGTAGGTAGATGTTGACATGTGATGTGGATATCACAGCCGGGCAGGCGGAGACGTTGACGAGAACAGCTCGAATCGTCTATGGAGGACAGAAAACGGCATTACTGTACTGCAACACAGCCTTAGAGACAACGATTTCACGATATTACACACACAAAAATCCCACCTCATGTCTAGCCTCGTGTCACAATGTCGATATTGCAACGATGTACTGTTTGTCCGGCCCGGCCCCCGAGTGGACGCTTCCTTCAAAGGGCCACGCACCCTCGAGCTCCATTCCACGCTTAATAACCTCACGCGGACTCTGCCCCGGGCGATGTGTTCAACGGACGCAGGGTTAAGATGTATGACTTTAATAACATCTTCATTCATTTACAACACGTGGAATTGGATGCATTGCAACAGAGGAGACCGGGGAGTACATGAATTAATGAGTAAGTGGCAGTGGCCACTTAACGGAAGCCCTGCGGCTACATGTCGAGTGGAGTGCTCCCACGCAGAAATTGATTTGAGCTGGGATTATGACATCTGACATCGGTGCTTTTTAATGCCGGGGCGAGCCCCCCTCGCACCCCCTTCGCCCATGCACCCCCCGGACAGTTTGGGGCGGATGCAACCGATAATCTGATGCTTGGTGGAGGGTTTCTTCTGTTGCGCTGGGTTTGGAAACCCTTCAAATGCCCTCTGCCATTCATTTAGAATAAGCTGATGTGGCCTGGCGTGTAGGTGTATTTATTTTATTGCGAATGGTTTTCGGCTAGTTGGAGTTGGAGTTAACCCTACATTGAAACCAGTTTGAGGTATACTGAAACTGAAACCCTACATTTTAGGGTTTGTTTGACTCCAGTGCAGTGTATATTGAAAGGTAAACCCTACATTTGTAGGGTTTGTGTGACGCCAGTACAAAGAAAAGCAACAATAACACCGTACATTTGTTGTGTTTGTATCAAACCACTATCATGTGCACTGAAACTTAAACCCTGCATTCATGGTGTTTGTGTGAAACCAGCCGAAAGTATCCTGAAACTTAGTCCTCGCGTTTGTAAGGTTTGTTTTTAAACCGGTCAAGTGCAATTTATACTTCAATTTAAACCCCAGAATTTGCGGGGTGTGTGTGAAACCACCGCAAAGTCTACCGAAAATGCAACCCTGCATTTGTAGGGTACAGTTAAAGGAGTCTGCTCTTTACGACCGGCGAGGTCTGGCCTTGCGGGCGCTCGCTCCTCGTAGATCACGGCGTCTAAAATCCATCGCCTGCCCTCCCCCCTCTCTCTCCCCACGTCTTGATTGATACTTTTAATTTTCCAGCAGCTGTCAGCCCGGGCCTATCAGTCTGGGCCCCCGCAATCAAGGCGAGGACAGTCAAAAAGCCTTTTGAAATGGAAGAGTTCATTAATACGGAGCGGGAAATACGGGCTTGTCCTGGCCCCCGTGGAATGTTGGCGCCGAGCGAGAGGAGGGATCGCTGCAATCGGGGAGGATTTGTGTGTGTGGGGGGTCTAAATCATGGCGATTAGATTACATTAATAAAAGCCTCGGGGGGGGGGTTAATGTGTTTATTTGTTTGTGCGAGAGCGAGAGAATAAGAGGGAGTGATGGAGCGGACCTGCAATCTATCCTTTATCAATCAGAGCCGCTCTACATCTCCACCTCCACCTCCACCTCCACCTCCACCCGAGATGTTTACCTTCCATCGCTCCTGCTCCCAGGAAGCACGGGGCACCCGAACGACGTTCATATTTTAGGGAAGGGGGGGGCCATCACGCACGATGACACGCCCCGCGCCCGGCTGATGCACTCTCAGCTAAATCTCAGGAGAATCCAATTCCATCTTAGATGCGATTTCAGCTTCTGCCCCCCCCCCCCCCCCAAACACACACACCCCCGACATATGTCTCGTTCCATCCTTCATTGACAATTTGGCAATCATTGAGCATTGATCCAGACAAAAAAGCTATTTATTTTTGGTAGCAGCCCTCTCTTATCATGAATGGCCGTGCATGTGATTTAACCATGTTAAATCAGGTAAATTACGGTCGCACCGGCGCATACATGTTGGTGACTTGTTTAATTGTTTCGGCCATCCTGCCGTTGGTGGCACAGCATTTCTTTTATTGAGTGAAAATATGAAAATTGCGAAATGATGATTTTCAACAGTTTTGACGGTGAGACGCAAAACCGAATCGTAAAATAAAAAATAAAAATAAAAAAAAGCTATGCTTGTAGGTTTTATTTCTATTTTGTCGCATTATTGAAATTGAGTGTAAATCGGGGCTTTCGATCAGTTCTGGAAGTGACAATCGCCATATTTTTCTTTTCCCATTGACAATGCTGTTTCGATACAACAAAAAAAAATGAAATGACATATAAATTATCGGCTTACTTATCGTGTTTACTATTTTGGTAAAATTGAACGTTGCATGGAACGTTTAGAATTATAGGATGTGCGTTTGGTTTGGTTTTGGGGGAAGAAATGGTTCAAATGAGCTAAACTCTGGGTGTTATTTTGGTAATACTCTGCAATTAAGTTTCTTGACACCAATGAATCCAGTTTGGTGAACATGGGCACATTCTCTTATCATTTCCAGCTCTTTAGACACAGCGAAGGTCAGATCGTGAGTGGGGTGTGAGAGAGGTGCTCGACCCTCTCTAATGTGTTTTTTTATTTTTTTTTTCCCGGGCAGTATCTGAAAAAAACCAAACACCACCAAATCGCTCTGTCTGCTCCCGTTTAAAAATTTACACGGAGACGGGGCGGTGCAGGGGAAAAAAATGAAATGAAAGGGCCTTCGAAATCTGTGCATATTGTCCTCCTCTGCTATTATTCATTGGTGGCGGGTGTGTTAAATAATGCATTTACTTGCCAGCAAATCCTTTTTTATTTTGAACCATGATCTCGTATAGATATGAATGCATATAAGCACTGGGCAGAGATGTATATACACTCCGAACCGACAGGAAGTGAACACCACAATAAAATGGCGATGGGGTCGTTTCCAAACTGCTCTTCCACGTTGAAGCTGTGAAAACATATGGAATCATGAAGCCATTTTGATTCATTTAAAAATTTGTTTCAGTGGAGAATAACCAGGTTTAAACAAAATATTGGTCAATTGTCGTATACTCGAGTGAAATAATGAAATAGTCGCCGTCCCTCTTCGCCGGGATGAAATTGCGATCTCACACGTTATCAGTTCTTTCAATATTCTTTCCTTGCTCCAGGGCAGCCACGTGGAAAACTGATGTTTTTATTTAGTCCTGGCGCGAGGAGATGGAATTATTATTTTCAACCTCTCTTCCCCCGCGTCACATTTCTTTGCTTTGCCTATGGGCTGCGGGTGATCTCAGATCTTGATCTTTGGGAAAAAGGTGAAGTTCATGTGTTTTCAGATGGGTTTTTTTCAGAGCGATATGGGGGAGAGAGCATGGAGAATCGCGTGAGGGGGGAAGCCGAAAGGGCAATGAGCTTAAATAGGCTAATCCGTGGTGGGCGTTGAAGCATGTGGCGCTGTCAAGTTGTCTGACAAAACTAGCTCCATGTCTTGTATGTTTGTATGTATTTTATTTATTTATGTATTTATTTATTTATTTATTTATTTATTTATTTATTTATTATTTCATATGAAATAATCCAGATTATATCAGTCAAAAAATGAGTATGCCATTATGAATATGCCACTATGTACTTTACAGTGATCTAAAGTCCCTGGAGCTCAGTGAAACCTAACCCAGCATGACCAACTGAATGTTTTTTTTTTACATATTGTGCGACAAAATCTACACAGCAAACTACCCCGCTTCACTCGGTGTCACTCCGAATTTCTTTACTCGCAGTATGAAATGCCCCCGAACAATAATAGATACAATCTATTATTGTCTAAATTACAGTGACAATTATCCAAATGAATAATGGTAATCAGTAAAAAAATAAATAAAATTAAATCAAAAACAAAACGCACCGCAGTGCTGGTGTTATCGTTGAGCATTTTCTTTTTCCCAGCCTTAAGCGTGGGTCCTACCTCCCGCAAGCCCCGACCCCCCACCCACCTCCGCAACCCCCTCAGTCCCCCACACCCCCTGCCCCTATGCTAGACAAGACCCATAGAGACTGGGCTTTGACGAGGGGCCTTGATTTATGGGCCACTTTAGCGGAAGGGCCGGGGGAGACGCAGCGTTCCTTTTTCCACTGATATTGAATCTGCGCTGCCTGGCACGGAGATGCGGGTCGTCTATTATCGTGTGGGAGCGTATTTGCATAAGGCCACTAAGCGCTCAACGGTAACTACAGCGCGTCTGCCCACCTCGCCATTTCACTTCAGCTTGTTTTGTGATTGCCGGGGTGTTTTGGGATGCGTTTCTGCAGACCAAATGGGAGACGACCAAAACAATAAGTGGCATGAGTTTGTGTAGAGCTGCTTTTCAGCACATCAGGTATAAAACAGCAGTTTTGTGGTTGCTCCATTGAATCTTCACCGCTCTTTCTTTGAACATTTCACAACAAATATACATTGTTTCAATTCTATCTACTCAGATTCTCACTTCTCTCATTTAAACTTTACATACGAAGGTCGTTTTTCAGGTCTTTTGAAGCATTCGTTCTCAGGGAAGGCTGTGGGTTCCTGTTTTCGGATGGCGTGGACATTTTGCCCCAAATCCAATCCATTTCAATGTTATTGTCGTGAAAGGTACATTCTATTCTGGCTGCAAAGTAAAATTTGCGGTGTCTACCAGCAGCAAGGCGGCGTTGGTTTCCTTGACCTGGTGACGAAAGGGCTGTTTTTTTGGAGATTCGTCTCTCGACCAGTGACTCGGTGAAAAGATTTGTTCAATTTTCAACAACTTTGCGCGTTTGATTCGGCTGGTGAAAGTCACAGTGAGGCACGACTTCCAGTTAATGATGAACGAGAGCCGGAGGAGTCGATGACTCCTGACAACTGAGTCATTTCAAAGACCCGTCCGATGGGAAAGAATCACTTGCGTTGCTATTTGAATGGGCGTTCAGATGGAGGAACGAGTCATTACTAAATTGGCAATTCAAACAGCATCGGCAGTGAATTGCAGGCGGCTTAAAACGACGTCCCTTGGCCTTGATGGCCAGGGACTCCTGTTGCTCGGGAGGCCTCATTTTGTAGAGGAATTATCTTAATGTACCCCCCCCCCCAAAAAAAAAACCTCTCTCTATCACACCGTCAGCAGGATTCACTGTTGAAATCATTCACTGCCAATGACTACAGTGGTGCAGGTGTTTACCGTAAATGTTTAGCCTGAATCTCCCTCAGCATTCAGCGGAATGAATATCGTGGAGCTGTAGCCGTTGAAAGTATGTCTCCGTGTCCGTCCGGGAAAGAACCAAAGCAAGCACTCAGGCACCTCGATTTCTAACCTCGAGTCCCAAAGGCGCCTCTGAGGTAGATTGATATCCATGCCAACGTATCAAACCAATCCAAAACCACAATTGATTCGGACAAATATTCATCCCAG